>NC_089837.1:457401084-457714161 GCF_035609145.1 Eleutherodactylus coqui | reverse complement strand
CTGGGCTTTATTCCCGTCTGAAAGCAGAAATGTGGAGTGGGATTAAAGCCTCTGCTGTTGCAATCAAGTAGGAGCAGGTCCGGTTCTCAGCTGTTAGTCACTATGAGCGCTATGTAGTAAAACGTGAAAGTAGAAGAGTTTCTTTCACTATGTGACCCAGCGATCATGTGACCGACCGGAGCCCCCTGGCACAACAGAGCTGCAGGGTCCTAGCACATCCTGATCTGCTCTGCCAGTGTCTATTGTCACAACAGGGGGATATTTTCCCCTTTAACTAGGGTTCCTATGGATGCCCCAGCTACAGTGGAAAAGTGTGTAATAACAAAAAATGTAAACCATATGAATGACCCGCAGAGGTCTTATATGATGTCATGGGGAGTATAGAAAGGAAAAAAATAGTTACAGGAATAAGTAAAAAATAAATAAATCACAGAATAAAATAAAAATATATACATAAAAAAGAAAATAACCCAAAGCCGACGCCAACCAAAACCATCGCCGTATGCGCCATGTAATCCAAAACCGTACATATTATATATCAAAACAGCTGAAACAAAATGAGGAACCTGTTCCCATACTTAATTTAAGTGTAAATATACTAATTTTAAAAAAATTACAACTACAGATGTTAAAAAATTCATTTTTTTTAGCTTTTTACCTTTAATTAAACTAAAAAAGCGAGGGAAAAAGTCAGTGAAAAAGATATGAAAAGTCGCCCTATATGTCATGGAAAAAAAACGCAGCAAAAATAATTTGGGTAGCTAAAAAAAAATAAGGCAGTAAAACCACCACATGGGTAAAATCCATAAAAAATGTCTGGTCCTTAGACCTAATGCACACGGACGTAATGGGCTCCGCAAGCTGAATACCGCAGCGGAGTCCGTCACGGCACTCCCCCCAAAGACCCCATAATTACCTCTGGATCTGCCGGCGCACATGCGCAGTACAGCGCATGATGCGCCGGCAGTGTCAAATGACGCGCTGGCAGTGTCCTATGACATGCCGGCGGTGGGCGGAGAAGCGTTTGCATGCTATCTTCCGCTGTGCTACAGCAGAAGTATAGCGTGACGGACGGCTTCCATTGACTGCAATGGAAGCCATCCACGTGTATTCCCGCGACAAATAGGACATGCCGTGGGTAATTTCACGCTGCGGAATTCCGCAGCATGAGCATTAAGCTATTAGGTTCAATAGAACCTAGTAGCTGAGGTTGCAACTTTGCGGATTTACGCCGCGTAAAACGCAGCAGAAATACGACTGTGGGCATTAGCCCTTAAAGTACAGAACAGTCTAGTCCTTGAGGGATTAATCAATGTGTTTTTGGAAAAATAAGACTTTTTGTAATTAGTTTTCATAAAAAAATTCTGATTGTTTGAGTTCTACGAGTTCTCGTATGCTTGTATTGTTTTCCAAAGCACTGCAGACTGGAGGACTTAAATCTTAGCATATTCTGGCAGAGTAAACTGACGGCTTCTCCCCTGTTGTGAATGAGCATTCACTGCCTTTCACTGAGCTATTACAGAGGGCTGTATGACGGTGCTGAGGAATGGTGGAGGATAGCAGAGTAGAGAAAGTTACTATTACAGAGGGCTGTAGTTCACTCTGGGTGAATTTTCTGCTCTTATCAGCAGTGAAGGTGAACAGGACCAGCAGCTACTCAGACAGGCTAAAATAGAGAACTAGCAGTTACCCAGATAGGATGACATAGAAGACAAATAGCTGTGTAGCATTAAGTGAGTGTGGTTATGCTACACAGCTCATGAAAGAAGAGAGGGTAGGGGAGCTGAGCTTGTGTGAATTCATGAGAGAAACCAGTTGATCAGTGCTGTGAACACCCGTAAGCCAGAAATTTTTTTTTCCTGTTAGGCATTTAATAACAAAAAAGTATATATGTTAAATGTATATAGACATTTCCATACATTTTCCATTGATTGTAATGTTTAAAAAAAAGTATAGATTTCCATGATCCCTTTTTGTGGGACCGAAAAGCATAGTAAGCTACGCTTTACCATTCCACAAAAAAAGTCTATAAACATACGGGAGGTCCTATGTAAACAATATGTGCTTTTCATCTACATTTGGCCAATTCTAGCCTATGGGTATGTGAAGTTATACTTTTTGTAGTTTTTTTTGTATAAAAACATATACAATTCACGGAAGCTTAAATCCTAGTGTGGATGGCCCCTTAATAACAAGATACCCCATAGAGGATTGTAAGGTTTTAGGATTTTATTTGTAGTTTTTACAGCACCTAATCCTAATCAGAGGCATAACTTGAAGTTCATGAGTCCTAGTGCAAAATGTATAGCAGGGCCTTCCAACTAACACACATCAGTTATATTACTGTACTTCTCTTCCTATGGGGTAGTGGGACTTTGGGGGCTCCTTTAGGCTCCAGGACTCTGTGCGACCACCTTGGGCGCATTATGAACTTCAGTAAAGAACTTTCAGCATATAGATAACAGTGTGCACTGACAGAAGGATAGCAGCTGGACTTGGAAACTTTTCTCCTTTGCTTCTGCGTTGCCAATATGCTGATCATCATGCATCATGTTGCAGCCAAGTCTCCAGCATTTATCAGTGTACATATTTCTCTCTAGACATTTACTGTTTTCATAACAGTGAATTATACAATGTATCACTCTCCAAAAGTGGACAGGTAGATGTGGATATTAGGCTCTGCTCACATCTGTAGAGATCTGGTACAAAATGTGGGGCAGAATAGCCTCAGTCTAGTCCATGGGACCCGTCGGGTGGCGCTGGTTTTCACCCTAAGACGGATCCAGCCTTCTACTTTCCTGCTCTCTTGCTTAAACAGGAAAATGAAAAGCTGAATGCTAGTGTGACAATGGTCTCAGGTTCACTGCATGCCACCCACAAGAGACATGACCATGGCACACAGCAGGTACGCATTGGCACTGTGTACTTGCTGGGCACCACCAATGGCCCTTCACTTTCTTGGCGTGTACGCGCGCATAATATACGCCCAGACAGCACATGCTGCAAATTTTCTTGCGCCCATATTTCGTGCAATTCATGTGAGCTTCAGTATATTCCATATGCAAAAATAGTGCGCAGATTACACTGTAACAACACGTTCATGTGAGAGGGCCCTCAGTTTAAACCGAAATATCAATCACACAACAATCAAGATAGACCCCAAAAGAAGAACATTTCTTCTGCTAAGTCTTGGTTTACACAGAGTAGTTTGATAAGTTTTTCATTAACCAAAGCCAGGAGTGGAAAATTACAACATTATGCTGCTCTTTTTGGATCTGAAGCTGTTGTTTTCTTAGTTTTATGTCAAGAAAGCTAAAATGGGTTGTCTCATTAAGAAACTAAAAGACATCATATACTGCATGGATGTCATAAACGGGGGTCCTCAACTCAGTACCACCTATTCTCTATTAGTCATAGAGAGGCGATTGCAAATAATGTCTCTCATTCTAGCAGACCCAGCCCACCTCCCTGGACTACATGGCCATTCATTGCAATGGGCGGCATGTAATACTATACATTCCCTGATGTGTGTATGTATGGCTGGCTTCTTCCACTGATAATAATTCGTCTCCTGGACTGTGGCAGCACGCTGATCTCAACCAGCTGGCGACAAATTAAAAATAGGCTGTCTTCATGAGATGATTTGTTTAATAGTCCCATAATGAAGAGTTCTGCAGCATTCTAATATATCATGGGGGACATTTATAGAAGCTTTTACATCAGAATTGTAGCATAAAAAGTTTAACTTGCTCAAAAATGTGTAATTTCTCCACTTTTTGCACTGACTTTGCCACTTTTGTAAAAAGTAGGTGAGGCTTGTCGGGAGGGGATGTGACTGCCCCAAACCAACAGACTTATATCTAATTCACATCAGAAGATGGTGTAAAGTATACCAGAAATGTACGGCAGGTTGGATGTGGCATACATGTCTATGCAGGCGCGCAGAGGTGTATATGAAGAAGTGTGCACTAGGGAAAATCCTAATAAGATCAATATTTGAAATGCTAGTCTTAATAAATTTCCCCCTATGTGTGCAAGTCCTCACTATCTCTGCTTCCTGGCAGTGAATGCGAACAATACTGTTTATAACTGAAGACTGAAAATGCTTAAGCTGCTTTTACAGCTTTCGGGGTGCCAGAAAGGGGAATCTGCTGGCCGAATGGACAGAACCGAACAGCGCCAAATGAGCCCCATTGACTATAATGGGGTCTGTTCGGTTTCTGCTCAGCTGCCCAGCATTGCATGCAGAGCTATTTCTTCCAGTATTTTGTGCCAAATCTGCGTCGGAATCTCAGAACGGAGGTTCCAATACAGATCTGAAAGCAGCCTAACATATAATAACATCTCACCGGTAAAAGTTTGATACAACCATATCCAGTCCAGACGATGCTATGTGGGCTATATACATCACCACCATAAATTTCCCTATCCTGAGAGTTTGCTACTATGTATGCAGATAGAATGTATCAATTTGGAGAATAAACTGTATAGTTCAATGCAGATTGCCTTTTTTTTTGTTGCTGCTCTGTTGCAGAGAGAGATCTTGTCCCATGTAGCCAGACCTGTCAGGGAAGGATTAGCGGTCACGGTAGCCATCTGCATCTCTTAGCCAATTGATAGCACTATTATAACTCTAATAATAAATGACAATCTTGTACATGTTATAAACCATAAGGCGCTGTCCTGCGGAGGAGCTACAGTGTATTTTTGCAGATCCTGCTCAGAATGAAATGGACAAATCGCTGGATTTGTATTAAATTGCTAGTCTTAGCTACATGCAACCCAGGCGGATGTAGGCTGGGGGCTATCACTTCCTTTAGGTCCACCTGTCCAGATGATCTTCTTCCTCTCTGCAGGGTGATGTTGCACAAATCCTCCTCCTCCTGGCTCTGTCCCCTCCCTGCTGATGTTTCGAGGTGCCACTGGCAGCCCATCACTGCCCCCCCACACACATTTGCTTAGTTCTGCTACTGCATTTACATTTATGAGCTTTGTTCTGGTATTGTATCTATGTACTAAGGTTGAGAAGAGCCTTGTGCGCCGCAGAGTGTTAAGGCAGCAGAAATGCAGTCCTAAGCTCTAGCTCACGACCTAAAGGTTACGGGTGTGACCTCCCATGTGGTTCATGTACCCGCCTCAAGGTTGACTCAGTTTTCCATCCTTCCGAGATCAGTAAATTGAATAACCAGCTTGCTGGGGGGTAAGAGGTGGCTAGGGAAGGCAATGGCAAACCACCAAAATAAAATCTAGGAGTCACCAAGGGACTTTACCTTACTAAGGTTGGTTCATGTATTTATGTACTGAGCTTGATTTTGGTGCTGTATTTGTGTTAAGAGCTTGAGTCTGGTATTGTATTTATGTAATGAAGTTGGTTTGTGCTGTATTTAGGTTATGAGTTTGGTTCTGGTGCTGCATGTATGTTATGAGCTTGATTCTGGTAGAATATTCACTGAGCTGTTCTGCTGTCTTATGCTGCTATCTTGCTGCTTTCTCCACAAGTAGAATACAGGGAGACTGGATATTAGTGCAATATATATTATTTTTTCATGACGGAGGATGCCAAAAATAAAAATTCCACACAGGGTGCCATCTAACCTAAGGCCACAACTGGTGTACCATATCATTATTATATATCATCTATCAATTTTATACAGCTGTATATGATGATCACGTCATTTTGAATGAGCGCACACACTCTATGGACTCCCCCGCTGTATTACGCATTAATATTAGAACAGAACCTGTCAGGAGTTGATCTATGAGTGCACTTTGACACAGTTGGGCCCCTTATGATTAAGAGAAGTTACAGATTTAGGAAGGGGGGGGGGGGGGGGAGCTGACAGAACAAATTCCTCAACTGTTTTACTCTCCTCCATAGCCAAGAATCCATGGCATCCTGTGTGAACACAAAGCCACTGCAACTCTTTCACATATGGTCACATCTCCTGGTTAATCACAAGGCATAACCTGTCCATCATGACAGTCCTCAGCCAGGATACAGATGTGGAAGAGATATAGAATAGGTTGCTTTACAAAAAAGTGACTGTTTCCCAGAAATGGGGATATTTAGTGCATTTGACCCATGCGAACAATCACATTTCACAATCATTCCAGTGTAATCTGGTAAGTGAAAAAGCACATCGAGGCTGCTAAGAATTATAAATAAGATTGTTCACGTCTTGTGAAGACATGTCTGTGTATGGATTCTGGTTTGGCTTTCACTTCCCAGTCATTGTTACATGGCTTGTATAAAGAGTCTAACATTGACTTGCAGGAATGCTGCCTTCCAATAGGTGGCGTTGCAGAGGTATTGATCCATCTCCCTTATTTGACAAGGCAGTAATATGGATGTGTACTGCATGATGGTGCTTGGCTTGCCTAATGACCTTTTTTTTTCTTTTTACTTTGCACTGCTACTTGCCTTTATTGTCTTAAGAAATATGTAGCAAGCCTGAAGAAGGTCCTCTTGTGAACTCTGAGTCTTCCTCATTAGACCGCTCCTGGTCGTCAAAGTCATATGGAGGGTTATATGAAGCTGGATGCAACCTTGTGCTGCTCAGAACAGGTATGGTATCTGACCAAAGTTGCCTTCCTGGCTCCAGTTTGGACAGTTGCATCCCTTACCAGTCTCCCTTCTCAATCTGGGAAACGGAAGATCATCAGTAAGGAAGACTTGGTAAAGATTTAATCCATTACTTGGAAAGACTTATCCAACTTCAGTCATTGCAGGCACTGTGTATGGCTAATGCTTGTTTTTCTTGCAGCATCACTAAATGAAAATGACATCTGTATTTATGATTAATCATGTAGACAGACTGTTTATGGGTTCTTACCGATCATCAGCACAGAGCAGCACTGGTGTGCTGCCAATGGAGGCAGACCATGTGACTACTGGGGTCCTCATCCTATCCAGTGAACCTCTGTTCTATTTCCCAACTCCCCAAAAACGCCAGTTAGAATCTTCATACAAAGTCACACAGTCACACAGATACCAGTCAGAGCCCTCTGAGCACCATCAGAATCCTTCCTGCCCTACTGTCAGAGTATTGTGCGCAGAAGGGGTGATCTGGATTATGATTTTCTCCAGCAGGCTTTGGGGTATTTTGCCGCTTCCGAATTGTATCGTGTGCACACATCATCGTGGAGCAAATTAGACACAAGCTATCAGCCTCATATCTAAAATGGCTCTCTGCCCAGAAACAACCAGACAGGACTTTTTATTGTACAGACACACAATGGGCGTGCAACAGGTTACATCAGTAACATATAGGATTCTCATTTGTCGGATCATATAGAATCCCCCGCCTCCCCCTCTCCCCACCTCTCTCAAGTAGGAGCCTTTGTCTTTAACAACATGTGGCCAAATCTGAAAGTGAAAGTAGATATCTCTTTGTTGAAGAAGATTCTGTGTGGGGGATGGGGAGGACTGGGAAAACACTCAAGATGAACACATAAGCAGTAACATAACACTGTGATTTAACTCTTTCCTTATGCAGCAGAGTTCCACATTAGGCTGAAGTCACAAAACACACATAATACGTCTAGTGCAAATCGATAGACATTTTATACTAATTAATTATCATGTCTATCACAATCCCCCCTTAAAATGTCTATCCTCTAACTCTCTATCTAATTTTCACAGTTCTCTGCGCATGAGCCTATAACTGGAACGCGTTGAAGGTTCGTTTTAGGGTCTTCAAGGGGGTGTAGGACTTGTCCACTCCTTCTGGGGATGCATCCAGCAAACTCATGGTGGGAGCGGCTTTTCCAGCATCAGTTTCACAGGTCTCTCTGACACAGGGGATAACACAGCAGACTAGAACAGAAAAGATAACCATCAGTTCACATACAACAGCGACGCCCGTCTGTGCCAGGATCCTTTACCACCCACTCATCCATGGCGAGTGCTGGTCCCAAAAGTTAGCTCTTTTTAGTTAGTGCGGTCAGCTTCTTAATGGCAACTGCGTCTTTACCCACGGGTCACGTGTCGTCTAGGATGTAGGTACAACAAGTCTCCCCTATCATCTTACAGACACTCCCCTTTTTAGCTAAAGTCATATCTAAGGCCATTCTATTCTGAAAAATCATAGTCGAGGTAGGTCCTATTGGTCGACTAGTCCCTATAAGGCGTCTCTAGTATAATTTATAAACCACTGTTAATTATAATAAAACATAATTAATCCAATCAACGTTTATTTACCATAATGATCAGGAAAATGGACTCGAATCTAGTTTTAACTTGGTCTCTAATTTTTAAAACTTGTCAGGTACCCCCCTTGGCTATCCTATGATGTCAATGTACACGTGTAGATCAAAACTACCACCAGGGGTCTCTCTTCTCGCTCTAGCATAATGTTACAATACTAGTAGCGTGCACAGGTACGCACGGCGTGGGACTCCCTAATCTTCACCCACACCAATGTCCCTCCTGGAGATAGTCCTAATGGTGAACACGTCCAGGTCGCCTCACCCTGACCCTACACTACCTAGTGGCAAGACTGGAAGGAACCACCGTACCTATGCGGAAAACAAGGATAGACCAACATGACGGGATAACCACAAAACACAGACTGAGTTGGATCGAGATAAAGTAACTATTGGGGGTAACCTCATTATCCTCAATGCTGTCCGACAGGATGTGGAGGAGCATAAGGGCTTTACTAAGGCACACTCCCCTGTCCAATTACCCTCCAGGCGGGTCCTCTACCTCATGTCTCCACAAAGCCAGTAAACGTCTCCTAAGGACTGAACCCGATTCTGCATCCATTCCCCTCCTTTCGTACCGTAGGAGGAGCAATACCCGTTAGTGAGTTCCCCAAAAATCTCCCTCTACCCTGCCTATTTGCCCGGCAGGTGTAGTTTCCAGGGTAGTCAGTAATACTCTCTCCGGTGCAAAACACTTAAGTAGTTATAGAGTATTCCTTCTTCCATTTCTCACGGACAGTGTAATTAGCGGAAATGTTCGTGAAGAGACTAATAAACCACTCTTCAGCATCTACAGGGAGATTTGGGGGGACCATCCCCGAGTGTGGTCGGGCACTACCGCACACGCAACAGTTAGACTTGTTGCTCCTGTTAGCATTGTACCTCATCAACTCCAACCAGAGATTCTGGTCAGAGTAGCCAGTCGCTACTGTCAAGGTGTCCTCAAAGGTAGGGTCGGCTATGATCATCATGTTCGTCAAGGTCTTTATCTTACGGCGGAGGGGGTTAATTATGGGCACGGGACTAAGTGAAGGCTTCCATTCGGCTGCATCTACCATACCCCTTATTTTAAACTTCCCTTAGGGATCTGTCCTCCCGTACCGGTATGTCCCCAGACTATAAGTCCCTCCGTCCCCTGGGCTTGGATCTCCCATGGTTAGTGTAAAAACCGCATTAAAACCAAGCAACATACTAAGTTCAGCCTTCCAATACCTGCTGTCCTTATTATTCTCAAGGAGGGTTATACGACTAATTAGGGATTTCCCGCTCCTATCTTTCTTATTTAAGGCACTTCGCGGTTTATAGGACCAGTCTATTCCTGTGTTACATCCCACTAATCCCCAATAACGGCAGTCTTCTCCCCAGACGTTATCAGTGGCGCGAACATATTGTATTCCCCGGGTATATAAGTCATATAACCAGCTGGACTGAGCTAAATCTGGTCCGCGGTGGGATCTTGCGCCTAGACACGGGACCACAGTACAATAGTCGAAGGAATATGCGGCTACTTGAGCATTGGACGAGTTATACTAGAAGGTAACCATACCCTCATATTCTTCCGACTAAGGATTCCAGTTGCTACCCTCCTCTCTCACTAGCCCTAACCAGAGTAATGTCTTTGGCACAACTAAGACTGGTCTCCCGGATCTGAAGCTTTCTTACAGTATGAAGCATGGATCCATGTAAGTCTTTTGGCTAGTTTCACAGCGGTGGCAGTAGTCAGAAGCACCTGGTAGGGGCCATCAAATCAGGGCTCAAGAGGGTGCTTCCTGAGGAACTTCTTGACGCACACCCAATCCCCAGGCTGCAAGAAATGTGTCCCAGTGTCTGCCTCTGAGTCTGGAAGAGAACACCTGTGCATAGGCTTTGGTTAGTTCTTTAACAACGAAAATCACATACTTAGTCAACACATCAGATTGTAATTGTAACTACTGAGGATAGTAACAACCTAGCCTTGGGGCTAGCCCAAACAATCTCGTAGGGAGATAATGTATAATCCCCCTGGGTTCATATCTAACACTATATAAGGCTATTGGATGACAGTCTTTCCAAAGTGGCGTCATTTTTAAGTGTCTTACTTTTTAGCGTGCCACTACGTCTCTCCACCTTTCCACTACTCTAAAGGTGGTACAGTATGTAAAAGGCCTGGGATACACCAGAGCAGACATGACATGCTACATTCACCTGCGAAGTTTATACCTCTGTCTGACTCTGAATCACTTCTGGTACCCCATATTCACAGTTTACCTTGTTCATGAGCTTCTTTGCGGTTACCTACTTGTTTGCCTTGGTAACAGGGTCAGCCTCCAACCTGCAAAGACATCAACAACAACAAGCACGTATTCATACTTCCCAACAAGTGGGAGCTGAACGTAGTCAATTTGCAATCCCTGAAATGGGTAGAGTGGTCCCGGCAAGTGTGATGTGGCAAATTTACTTCTGCCCTGACTCACCCATGGCATAGATCATGCTAAACTGGACAAATGATGCAGCAGCTACAGAGAACCCAGAAGTCGCCCATCGTCTTTCAAGCGTCGTCGTTATTGCTGGTTTACTAGGTGGGTCTTTCCGTCCATCAGCTGGGCCATCATGGGATACAGGAACTGTGGTGGGCAAGTGCTGTTGACTGTTCACCACACGCTGTCCTGTTTCTGCTGCTCCCATATTAGTCCATTTATTCTTTCCTTCCTTGCTGGCTTGTAACTGTAAAAGTCTTTTAGCATATCAAAGTCCAAATTTTTGTCAATGTCCAAAGTTTTTTACCACTGACTCATGCTGTCAGTATCTTTTCTTCTTTCTTCCACGGCTTGAGGGCCGCTGCCTTTGCTATGCTGTCAGCGAGGGTGTCGTCTCTCGCCTCTCCAGTGTAGGAATCGGTGCGAACTCTCAACTTTGTCAGGTAGAAGTAGGGCCTCCATGCGACTCTGTACAGCTGCACCATTCTCAATTGGTTGTCCTGCTAAGGTAAAAAAACTGTCTGGCCTTCCATATTGGGCCGTAATCATGAGCTATGCCAAATGCATACCAGGAGTCAGTGTAAAGGGTTGCCGTCTTACCTCTCACCACTCTACTCGCCTCAGTGAGGGCCTTCAATTCCGCTTCTTGTACTGTGACATGCGGAGGCAGAGCTTCTGCTTCTAGGACATCTTGTTGTGTGACCACTGCATATCCGATGTGGAGTCATCAGTCCTCACCCTGGTACCATCTGCAAAAAGCTCAACATATGCATTATCAACAGAGGTTCTGGTAACTGTTTGCATACCTGCAGTTTCTTACTGTATTAGTACTAAATAATCGTGCTGATGTTCTATTTCACATGGCTCGGAATCTTGTTATCTTATTTCATTTATTTATTTATTTTTTTTCAAACCCAATAGCTGATCTACAACACCTAGATCATCTATGACCCATATCACCTATGCCTCCCCCCTTTTGAACAGGAATACTCAATGGAAAAAGAGTAATTGCGTTCAAACTAGTAAACCAAGAGGCACAAAAACAAGCACCTTGTAGGTCAAGGTGACATTATATGCAGCGAAGTCTGAGCAAAAATATCCTTTAGATTTTTTTTTTTTTTTTTCAGGTTGCAGTTAGCATTTTTTACCACAAGGGGGCGCCACACAATTCAAATTTTACGTCACCCAGTGTAATAGTACTTCAGGGGAAGTCCAGCGTTTAGCTTTTACTCTCCTGTCGGAATATAATTATAGCTTCAGTGTAGACTGACACTAGAATATACAAAAGACTTAAAGAAAAACTAAAGAATACGGATGAATTAACATCCTACTCTGGGCAATTCAGTCCCTCTTTCTTCACATAAAAAGTAAAATTACTTCACCAAATTGCATGAAAAAGTTTGCTGGGTGACTATAGGGAAATTATTCCATCTGTAGGAGCCTTCCATAACATCATCTGTCTGAGCATCCATTGGAGAAGCGGGCAGTGGAAAACAGAGCCCCTGGGAACATGAGAGAGCGTCCCCTGTCATGTATTCCTGGTCTCTGCCCCCCATGCATCAACTCCAATCTTCCATGCACTATAAACCAGCTTAGTCATCTACTATGTCCCAAGCTGCATCTTCACAAAGGTTTGTTTCCCTGAACTTATCACACATCCAAAGTGGCCACATCTTGGAGCATAACAAAGTCCGGTCAAACAAAACCTTACTTCAGACAATCATGATGTTAGCACTGGATACAGTGGCATTGGGATATATAGGCCTCCCAAATGCAGCAAAATGGCCACCAGAGGCAGAAAGGGGCGGGGCTACAGATCTCCCAGGTGAGGCAAAATGGCTGCCGGAGGAACGGGCGGGGCCAGGGGCAGCAGCACTCCCAGGTGAGGCAAAATGGCCGCTAGAGGCAGAAAGAGGCGGGGCCAGGTCCTGTCCCGGATGGGGAGGGACCGGAAGTAACATCACACACCCTGAAAGTGAGCACATGGGGGGGGAAAGTAACTTCAGGGTGGGGGCAGGCCTCACTACATTTACTGCAGAGTCACACTATGTTGGATTGTAAACATTGCAAGCACGGCCGCCATTACAGGGAGGGGCTGTAGTCAACACAAAGGCATTACATTGTTCATAAGCAATACACATACCCCACTACATGCTTTCTCCTCTTGACTCTCTTAATTACGTTATACCAAAAAAACTAGCTAAAAACGCCTTTCTTTCTGCTAGGCTTTCTGCTCATCTTCTGAAAACTTTCTACAGTCTATCTTATCTGTCCATGACCTGACATTTCTTTCTGCAACTTTTCCTGGTCCTTTCCCATTGTTCAGTAAACTCTGCTGCCTTCCCTTCAGCAACCAAATCACAAGCTCTATGACCTTTGCCCTTGCTTACTTTGCTCCCCATTCTCTAAACAACCTGCGTCTATGCCTAACCTTCTCAATCTGCTCAACTCTATTCTATTCGAAGTTTCTATTCATTCTATTTGAAGACACAGTAGTGTTTCTCTTGTAAAATCTGCTTTCTTCAAATCCTTCCAATATAACCTCTCTTTCCCACTCAGATTACAATGCACATTAATTCTACAAGACAAAAGGAACAGAAGGGTTAATTGGCAAAAGCTTTCAGTTCACTCTTATCAGCAGCCCTCCCCCCAATAATAAACACTGCACATTCTTTCTATAATACCAGACAGACGGGATTACTGGAGAATACCCACAACGGCTCAAAGTATATATCTCATCTACCTTTATAACAACCAACCTCTACTAGTAATCCGTCTGGACAGGACATTTTAGCTATACAGAGACTGACGATTATTTTAAATGACCAAGAGTTTCTGGAGCCAGCCGTCACAAAGCACGGCTATACTTCACACGTATATACCTTTCCACATATGAGAACATAACACGCTCAATCATAAATGTAAGTATACGTATCATAAATCTTCCTAACCTCACACTAGATTACCTAGGAGTAAGTCTCTCTCTCTGGCGTGCTCCCTCAGACTTAAACAGCCGAGTCCGCCCTGACACATTAACCCTCACAGAATTTATCTCTTGGTCTTGTATACACAGTGTTTAACCGTCTCAGACACAACAGCATACAAAATACCCCTAGACAGGTAACATGGTGATTTTTCGAGTGGACAGACCTGTCTTTCAGTGAAGGTCCAGTCTGGATCAGATACAGGCAGATTTAGCAGTCAGAACCCAGATCACATCGGTAGATTTACATAAAGCAATCTTACCGTGTTCTGTAGATTTTCGGGCCCCTGAGTTTTGCGTGCCATCTGCCGATCTCTGTACGTTCCAGGCTGTGACCTCACAGATCCACTCGCCCAACCAAGGATGACACTGATCTGGATTATGATTTTCTCCAGCAGGCTTTGGGGTATTTTGCCGCTTCCGAATTGTATCGTGTGCACACATCATCGTGGAGCAAATTAGACACAAGCTATCAGCCTCATATCCAAAATGGCTCTCTGCCCAGAAACAGCCAGACAGGACCTTTTATTGTACAGACACACAATGGGCGTGCAACAGGTTACATCAGTAACATATAGGATTCTCATTTGTCGGATCATATAGAATCCCCCGCCTCCCCCTCTCCCCACCTCTCTCAAGTAGGAGCCTTTGTCTTTAACAACATGTGGCCAAATCTGAAAGTGAAAGTAGATATCTCTTTGTTGAAGAAGATTCTGTGTGGGGGATGGGGAGGACTGGGAAAACACTCAAGATGAACACATAAGCAGTAACATAACACTGTGATTTAACTCTTTCCTTATGCAGCAGAGTTCCACATTAGGCTGAAGTCACAAAACACACATAATACGTCTAGTGCAAATCGATAGACATTTTATACTAATTAATTATCATGTCTATCACAGGGGGAAGAGTCACAGAATGCTCAGAGTGCCACAACCTGCATCCGTGTGACTTTGTATGAAGATTTTTACCGGTGCCTGGCAGTTCAGTGGGTGGGACAAAGCTGGGGTCCACCATTACTAAGTGGGGACCACAAAGGGGGATAGATACTATTAGTAAGTGAGGCACAGAAAGAGGAACACTATTATTAAGGCTGGGGCCACAAAGAGGGACACTATTAGTAAGTGGGGACCACACATAGGGAAACTGTTAGTAATCAAGGGCCTCAAAGGTGGGAATATTGCTAAACAGAAGCCATTAAAGCAATTACTGTTACTAAGTGGGCATCACAGAGGGGTCAATAGAGTAGCGTATGTAGAGATGAGTTTGGGCTGTCTTCATGACAGCCTGGAGCAAGGTAGAGAAGAAAAAACAAAGAAGATGTCACCAGAGACATTGTCAGAGAAATCATCACCTCTGATCAAGGGAGGTAACTGCACTGTAATCACTATCACCGTGTAGAGCTGGAATCTAACTATTAAATAGTGACTGCAATATATATATATATTTATTTTAACTCTCTTGAGGGAACAATTCTGAGTTTTGCCATGAGGCCCCATGAGTTCTATGTACACCCCAGCAGAGCAGGCACTGATTGGGTGAGTAAAACGCTTTAGACACAACTCTATGTTTCTTATGGAAGAGATTCAGGGAGTATCTAGATACTAATTTTTTCGTGGAATGCTCAATGGGGAAAAGGTAGCACATTAGCTAATGTCAGGCAAAATAAAGACCCCTCCAAAAGCGAGAGAGACCAATCTGCAGACTCACTGTTTCAGGGATCTTGCCCTTTACAGAGTAGGGTACTGCTTGGCTGGATAAAATACTCTAGATGCAATTCAAAGTTAAGCCAGTTTCACATCTGCGTCGGAATCTCCAGACGGCTCAAAATACAGGAAGAAATAGCATCACGTGAGCACATTTTCTTGCATCCCAACACGGCAGCTGAATGGAAAACGAACGGACCCCATTGTAGTCAATGAATTCAATTCGGCGCTGTTCGGTTCTGTCCTAAAAAGACAGAGCCGTTTCACCGCAGGGATTCCCTTTTCCTGCTCCTTGAAGCGCAGATGTGAAACCAGGTATATGGAAACTAGTGTTCAGGCAAAGTCTACAGATGGGTCATGATCAAGTATCCAACCTAATGTTATTGAACTCTAAAAATATACCATGAGTACAAAGGGGCAGACTGAAAACTCATGCAAGGGCCTAGATACTAAAGTCAACTCACAGCCCTGCGCCATTTATCTTCATCAGGGGTTGGAGTGCTGTTTTTCTTATATGAAAATCTGAAACCAATCATCATAAAGTTATATTCTGGAGTTTTCGATGTATGCTACCACCACTAGGGGGAGCTCACTGCTTCTAGACAAATACAAGTCTCTAGGAGTTCAGTAGGAGCTGTATACATCTATATGCAAGAAGCTCCAGTCTGGCAGAAGTTTTGTAATACCGGTCAAATCCTAGAAAACTGATTTAAATGAAAGCAGCATGGAAAAATGTAATGAATCAAAGTATTTACAAAAAAAGTAATAAAAGGTAGAGATAAGAAAACACGTACATGTATTACGGAAGGTAATGACTAATGACCTTTATTTCCTTGCCAATTTTTAGTCCACCACTGTATAAATAGCTTTAACTGTCTTGGTGCACCAGCCCAAGAACTGGACGCAGGTATCAGCATCACCAAACAGGGGTGAGAAGAGTTTACCAATCCTTGCGGTAGTTCTGATGACCCGACAGCAGACACAGGCGCCTTTACACCACTTTGTCGTTACTAATATCACATTCCCTTTCTTTGTGAGCACTTTTTCTCTACATATTTCATAGTTCATCTGTCTCTGAGAAACAAATGAAGACGATTCCAATCTTTGCACACAAAAATCTGTTTTGTATTACTTAAAGTCAGCTCTGTGCCAGTGAGGTTTTGGTGGGAGGGAAGCTGGGGGATCCCACATCATGTGTATGCCTGTGGCTTTAAAACTGGGCAAAGTTTAGCATTGTATGGCGGGCACTTCCAAATACTTCACCAAAGTGACAGGGAGACTCCATGTTACATCATTCTGTTGCCAGACCGCAAGTAGCATCTTGTTATGAATACTAATGATAGGTCGCCATCTTGTGGTCTTATGCAGAAGTGCACTTGTTGTTTGCTTTGGAATCTCTAAATTATAACTATTGTAATGAAAGATGAATAGAAGAGAATGAAGTGTGACGATGTCAGGGAAATACTGTCTCCAACTAAACAGCAATGTAATAAACTCTCAATAGATTATAAGCATCAGAGTATAAAACACATTGGTTGTTCTCACGCTTTGCGTAACATGCTAGTGGCGGCAGTGTAGCTCCATGTCTGTATACAATCACAGTTTGGAATTGAACACAGTACAAAGCAAGTCAGTAGGGCTATTCAGGATATTTTTTTAAACTTGACAATGCCCCCAACCATCTGCTACCCAAAGCCAGTTTGTGGTATACTTACCTGTACAACGATGCACCTGTTCTTTGTATGGGCAGTGTGTCACATGACCTGTGATGAATCATAGAATGGTAGAGTTGGAAGGGTCCTCCAGGATCATCAGGTCCAACCCCCTGCTCAGTGCAGGATCACTAAATCATCCCAGACAGATATTTGTCCAGCCTTTGTTTGAAGACTTCCATTCAAGAACTCACCACCTCCCGTGGCAACCTGTTCCACTCATTGTTCACCCTCACTGTCTAATATCTAGTTTGTGTCTCCTCTCTTTCAGTTTCATCCCATTGCTTCTAGTCTTTCCTTGTACAAATGAGAAAGGGCTGATCCCTCTGCACTGTGACAGCCCTTCAGATATTTGTAGACAGCTAATAAGTCTCCTCTCAGCCTTCTTTTCTGCAAGCTAAACATTCCCAGATCCTTTAACGGTTCCTCATAGGACATGATTTGCAGACCGCTCACCACCAGCGTAGCTCTTCTCTGAACTTACTCCAGTTTGTCTATGTCTTTTTTTAAAGTGGGGTGCCCAGAACTGGACACAGTATTCCAGATGAGGTCTGACTAAGGCCGCCTGCAGACAGTCGGGTCGGATCCGGCAGTGAGAATTCTCGCCGCGGGACCAGACCTGAGCGCTTGCAGAGAGCAGCGCGTACTCACCCGCGCCCCGCAGCTCCGGATCTTTCATGTGCCGTCTGCTGGCGCATGCGCAGACCGGAGCCGGCGGCGGGTGAATGACGTTTCTGTGCAGGGCTCGCAGAGCCCTGCACAGAAATAGAACATGCCGCGGTTTGTTTGCCGCGCGAGATTTCGTGCGGCCAAATCGCGGCCGTCTGCATAGGATTGCGTTTATTAACGCAATTCTGTGCAGGCTTCCAGCAGCGTAAATCCCGTGGGAAATCCTCCTGTGGAATTTCTGCCCGTCTGCAGGTGGCCTAAGGAAGAGTAGAGGGGGATAATTACCTCACGTGATCTAGACTCTATGCTTCCCATAAAACATCCCAGAATGGTGTTTCTCTTTTTTGCTACTGTATCACACTGTTAACTCATGTTCAGTTTGTGATCTATCAGTATACCCAAGTCTTTTTCACATGTGCTGCTTAGCCCAATTCCTCCCATTTTGTCTGTGCTTTTTTTCATTTTTCATGCCTAGATATAGGACTTTGCATTTTTGTCTGTTAAATACTAAAGATGAGCGAGCACACTCATCCAAGCTTGATGCTCGTTCGAGTATTAGGGTACTCGAGATGCTTGTTACTCGAGACAAGCACCACGCGGTACTCGAGTCAATTGCATTTCCTTTCCTGCATGTTTAGTGCTATTTTCTAGCCAATAAACATGTGGGGAAGGCATTACCACTTCCTGCTGTGATGTGCCAGCCCGCCTACCCCCCCCCCTCCCACAGTAGTGAGTGGCTGGGACGATCAGGTGACCGCCAAGTACTTAAACTGGTCCCGCCCGCGGTTTGCCTCAGGCGCATGCTGGCAGAGGTTAGGGAAAGTGCTGCTGCTGATATAGGGAAAGTGTTAGCATAGGTCCTGTCTTCAAGAACCCCAACGGTCCTTCTTACGGCTACTCCTCATCGGGTGCATTAGAGTTGTGGCTGGCTGGGAGCAGTAGTGCACCAATTTTTTCTTTTAAGCATCTCGGGCTGTGCAGGCCATTTCAACTATACCGTTCTCAGTCTGCAGTGCATTAAGCAGAGTTTAGGGACAGAGCTGCCTATATAGGGAAAGTTTTACAGGACTCCTGATGCTCTGTGCAAGAACCCCAACGGTCCTTCTTAGGGCTACATCTGACCATGTGCATTATAGTTGTGGCTGGCTGGGAGCAGTAGTGCACCAACATTTGTATTACACATGCAGTTATAGCGTTCTCAGCCTGCAATGCCGTACAAGGGACACAGCGACTTTTATAGGGAAAGTTATACAGTTCTGATCCTCCGTACAAGAACCCCAACGCTCCTTCTTAGGGCTACATCTCACCGCGTGCTTTACAGTTGTGGCTGGCTGGGAGTAGTAGTGCACCAACTTTTGTATTACGCATCTAGGCCTGTTCCCAGCCTTTCCGTAATAGCGTTCTCAGCCTGCAGTGCCTTACAACGAGCTCTCACTGTGAAACTGCAGTCCAAAATTTCCTAGCCTACTGCAAAGTAGTTCAGTTCTGTGTGTGCAGTGCATAACGCAGAGTTTAGGGACACAGCGACTTCTATAGGGAAAGTTTTACAGTCCTGATCCTCTGTGCAAGAACCCCAACGCTCCTTCTTAGTGCTACATCTCACTGTGTGCTTTAAAGTTGTGGTTATATTACGCATCTAGGCCTATTCCCAGTCTTTCAGTAATAGCGTTCTCAGCCTGCAGTGCCGTACAAACAGCTCTCACCGTGAAACTGCACTCTAACATTTCCTAGCCTACTGCAAATGACTTCAGTTATACCATTCTGTGTCTGCAGTGCATTGGACATAGGTCTCTCCACTAAATAGTACTGTAACATTTCCTGGGCCACTGCAAAGTATTTCAGCTCTGCCGCTGTGCAGAGCGTCTCACAATACCCTTTCTTTGGTAGGGTTGAGATAGCCGCAGTTACCAGCACTATCCACTGGCTTTAGAGTCTTCTCCCACTCAATACAGCCTCTCTTTTCTACAAGTCTCTGTGAGCGGTAAATTACCCCTAGGTATCAGCGCAAGACAGCGGGTTAATTTTTTCAAGTCACAGCATAGAGCCTCCGCTATCTACAAGTCTCTGTGTGCGGTGAATTAGCCACAGTTGTCAGTGCTGTACAGTGGGGTAATTTATTGGGCCCTGCTCTATTCTTAATCCGCCATGATGAGGAATAGGGGTATGGATCGAGGACATGAATGCGGATGCGGGTGTCCAAGTGAGGGTGTGGGCACAGGCCGAGTTCCTGGGCATGGTGAATCACAGCCGGCTGCTGAGGGATTAGGAGAGAGGCAAGTTTCTGGGCTCCCCAGCTTCATATCACAATTTATGGGTCCACGTGGTAGACCTTTATTACAAACAGAGCAGTGCGAGCAGGTCCTGTCATGGATGGCAGAAAACGAGTCCATCAATGTATTGAGCACCCAATCTTCTACGCGGTCCACTACTACCGGCCTAGGGACTGCAACTCTGAATCCTCTGGCTGCTCCTTCTTCCTCCTAGCCTCCTCACTTCATGAAAATGACATATTCTGAGCAGGCAGACTCCCAGGAACTGTTCTCGGGTCCCTGCCATGAGTGGGAAAAAATGGTTCCTCTCTCACCTGAGGAGTTTGTCATGACCGATGCCCAACCTTTGGAAAGTTCCCGGAGTCCAGGTGATGAGGCTGGGGACTTCCGGCAACTGTCTCAAGAGCTTTTTGTGGATGAGGATGATGAGACACAGTTGTCTGTCAGTGAGGTAGTAGTAAGGGCAGTAAGTCCGAGGGAGGACCGCACAGAGGATTCGGAGGAAGAGCAGCTGGATGATGAGGTGACTGACCCCACCTGGTTTGCTAAGCCTACTGAAGACAGGGCTTCAGGGGGGAGGCAAGTGCAGCAGCAGGACAGGTTGGAAGAGGCAGTGGGGTGGCCAGGGGTAGAGGCAGGGCCAGAGTGAAGAATCCCCCAACTGTTTCCCAAAGCACCCCCTCGTGTCAAGCCTCCGTGCAGAGGGCTAGGTGTTGAAGGGTGTGGATGTTTTTTAGTGAGAGCACGGATGACTGACAAACAGTGGTGTGCAACATGTGTTGCACGAAGATCAGCTGGTGAGCCACCACTACCAGCCTCACCACCACCAGCATGCGCAGGCATATGATGGCCAAGCACCCCAAAAGGTGGGACGAAGGCCATTTACCGCCTCCGGGTCACACCACTCCCTCTTCCCCTGTGCCATAACCTGGCACACAGATCCAATCCCCCTCCCAGGACACAGGCATGAGCGCCTCCCAGCCTGCACCCACACCCTCACCTCCACCGTCCTCGACTCCATCCAGCAACGTCTCTCAGCACAGCGTTTAGCTATCGCTAACACGAGCGTTTGAGCGAAAGCGGAAATATGCCGTCACCCACCAGCATGCACAAGCTTTAACGTGCACATTGCCAAATTAATCAGCCTAGAGATGTTGCCATATAGGCTTGTGGAAATGGAGGCTTTCAAAAACATGATGGCGGCGGCGGTCCCGCGCTACTTGGTCCTCACTCGCCACTATTTTTCCCGGTGTGTCGTCTCCGTCTTACACCAGCACGTCTCCCGCAACATCAATCGTGCCCTCAACAAAGCGGCTACTGGGAAGGTCAACTTAACCACGGACACGTGGACAAGTATTGGTGGGCAGGGCCACTATATCTCCCTGACGGCACATTGGATGAACTTGGTGGAGGCTGGGACCGAGTCAGAGCCTGGGACCGCTCACATCCTACCCACACCCAGAATAGCGGGTCCTACCTCGGTGCTGGTATCTGCGGCGTTTTATGCCACCTCCTACAAACCTTCCCCCCTCCTCCTCCGCCACGTTTACCTCTAGATTAAGAAGTGTGAGCACGTTGACAGCAGTCGGTAGCATGCGGTGCGGCAGCACAGCGGTGGGCAAGCGTCAGCAAGCCATGCTGAAACTAATCAGCTTAGGTGACAAGAAGGACACGGCCCCCAAGCTTTTGCAGGGTCTGACAGAGGAGGCCGACCTCTGGTTTTCGCCGCTGAGCCTCCAACCGGGCATGGTCGTGTGTGACAACGGATGTAACCTGTTGGCGGCTCTGCAGCTCGGCAGCCTCACACATGTGCCATACCTGGCCCACGTCTTTCAATCTGGTGGTTCAGCGCTTTCTGAAAAACTACCCCCACTTGTCTGACCTGCTCAGCAAGGTGGGCCGCATCTGCACACATTTCCGCAAGCCCACCACGGATGCTGCCACCCTGAGGACCCTGCAATGTCGGTTTCAGCTGCCAGAGCACTGACTGCTGTGCGACGTGCCCACACGCTGGAATTCTACGCTGCACATGTTGGCCAGGCTGTACGAGCAGCGTACAGCAATAGTGGAATACCAGCTGCAACATGGGCGGCGGAGTGGTAGTCAATTCTTTACTGAGGAGTGCACATGGATGGTAGATATCTGCCAGGTCCTCGGAAACTTTGAGGAGTCTACCCAGATGGTGAGCGGCAATGCGGCCATCATTAGCGTTACCATCCCGCTGCTATGCCTGCTGAGAAGTTCACTGCTAAGCATAATGGCCGACACTTTGCTGTTTGAACAGGAGACGGGGGATGTCAGTATGTCGCTTGATAGCCAGACCACCCTCATGTCTATATCTCAGCGTGTTTTGGAGGAGGAGGAACGGGCGAGGGGGAGGAGGAGGGGGAAGAGACAGCTGGCCACACTGCAGAGGGTACCCATGCTGCTTGCCTCTTATCTGTTCAGCGTGTATGGACTGAAGAGGAGGAGGAGGAAGAGGAGGAGGATCCTGAAAGTCCTCTTCCTGTGTTGTGCACTGGGACCCTGGCATACATGGCTGACTTCATGTTAGGCTGCCTTTCCTGTGACCCTCGCGTTAGACGCATTCTGGCCAACACGTGTTACTGGGTGTACACCCTTCTATACCCACAGTATAAGGAGAACCTTTCCACTCTCATTCCCGAAGAGGAAAGGGGTACAAGAGTGACGCAATACCACAGGGCCCTGGTGGAAAAAGTGATGCTAAAGTTCCCATCTGTCAGCGCTAGTGGCAGAAGACACAGTTTCAGAGGGCCAACTAGCAGTTGAGGCGCGGGGATCAGGCAGCATGTCCAGCGCAGGCAGGGGAACACTCTCCAAGGCCTTTGCCAGCTCTATGGCTCCCCATCAAGGCTGTATCACCACTCCCCAGTCAAAGCTGAGTCGGAGGGAGCACTATAAAAAGATGGTGAGGGAGTATGTAGCCAATCGTACCACCGTCCTCCGTGATGCCTCTGCTCCATACAACTATTGGGTGTCAAAGCTGGACACGTGGCTCGAACTTGCGCTGTACGCCCTGGAGGTGCTGGCCTGCCCTGCCGCTAGCTTCTAGTCAGAGAGGGTGCTTAGTGCAGCTGGGGGAATCATCACGGATAAGCGTACCCGCCTGTCAACTGCTAGTGCCGACATACTTACACTCATAAAGATGAACAAAGGCTGGATTTCCCCAGACTTCTCCTCTCACCGGCGGAAAGCAGCAGAACCTAAAGATTCTTTTCGCTGCAACAGGAGAAAAATGCATTCTCTATCACCACAAAAAAGGGGGTATTAGCTGTGTCAATCACTCTCTGATATTATTACTACTCCTCCTCCTAAAACAGCATGTCATCACGCTGAACTGCCAATATTTCTGCTGCCCAAAAGGCTCTGTTTAAAAGTTTTCTACAATTTTTCAAAGTTTCAAAAGTATTTATACTTTAACAGAAACCAATTTTTTTCACAGGGCTGCCACAAATTAAGCAACAGCGAGCTGTATCTTTAAAAAATGTTTATGGGTTTCACCTGCCCTCGCGGTTGAGCAATTTTTCAGGGGTACACTTGTACTCTTGGTACACCAATTTTTCAGGCCCTTGCTTATACTCTTGGTAACCAAATTTTTTCAGGTGTTCGCCTATACTCTTGCTACAGAACTGTTACAGGGGTCGTCTATACTCTTGGTACTGAAATGTTACAGGGGTCCGCCTATACTCTTGGTACATAAATGTTACTGGGGTCCGCCTATACTCTTGGTACAGAAATGTTACTTGGGTCCGCCTATACACTTGGTACAGAAATGTTACAGGGGTCCGCCTATACTCTTGCTACAGACATGTTACATGGGTCTGCCTATACTCTTGCTACAGAAATTTTACTGGGGTCTGCCTATACACTTGCTACAGACATGTTACTGGGGTCCGCCTATACTCTTGCGATAGACATGTTACAGGGGTCCGCCTATACTCTTGCTACATAAATGTTACTGGGGTCCGCCTATACTCTTGCTACATAAATGTTACTGGGGTCCGCCTATACTCTTGCTACAGACATGTTACAGGGGTCCACCTATACTCTTGCTACATAAATGTTATTGGGGTCTGCCTATACTCTTGCTACATAAATGTGATTGGGGTCCGCCTATACTCTTGCTACAGAAATATTATTAGGGTCCGCCTATTCTCTTGCTACAGAAATGTTACTAGGGTCCGCCTGTACACTTGGTACAGAAATGCTACAGGGGTCCGCCCATACTCTTGCTACAGAAATGTTACTGAAGTCCGCCTATACTCTTGCGACAGACACGTTACAGGGATCCGCCTATACTCTTGCTATATAAATGTTATTGGGGTCCGTCTATACCCTTGCTACATAAATGTTATTGGGGTCCGCCTATACTCTTGCTACAGAAATCTTACTGGGGTCTGCCTATACTGTGGGTGCACAATGGTTTCCTATTGTGGTGTTCAGCTGCCTGACACATACACAGATTGAAGTGTGTGGGGACACATGGATTTCCCATAGCTATTTATCTCAAGTCACCTTGGGTCACACAAGGTGGAGGCTAGGACCGAGCCTGACCCAGGGCCCGCTCACGTACTTCCCTCACAGAGTATTGCGGCTCCTACCTCGGTCATGGTTTCTCAGTGTTATTAGGCCACCTCCTCCTCCTGCTTGGGGTCTGGGCGACATGTATTTTCTCTCGTGTTATGACAGTTATCTGAGACAGTGGTTTGGGCCAAACAAAAGGATCGTTACTGCATTAATGAGATGTTCACAGCTGCACTAGCATCCGAGTCCGCTTGAGGCCCACGATTACTGAGGGTGTGGGCAGAGGCCAAGGTCCTGGGGGAGAAGAATCAACTGCTCCAGGTATGGCCTGTGGAACTTCTTTGTGGTTCATCCAGTCTTTGGAGCGATGAAAGCAACTGTTACTGATTTAAAGAGACGTTCACAGCTGTACTAGCATCTGAGTCCGCTTTATGCCCACGATTACTGAGGATGTGAGCCGAGGCTGAGGTCCTTGGCGGGGTAAAACTGCCTTGTTTGGGCGCTCTGATTTCTTTAGGTGTAATACCGTCTTTGAGTTTCATAGGCTTACCTATGCTGTGGGTGCACAAAGACTTCCCATTGCATTGTTTTACCTGTCTGGCAGAAATACACTGACTGACTAGGGCAGAAGTGTGGTCCGAGGTCCTGGGCGGAGTGAAACTTCCATGTTTGGGCACTCCGATTTCTTTAGGTATAATACCGTCTTTGAGTTTCATGGGCTCACCTATGCTGTGGGTGCACAAAGACTTCCCATTCGTTGTTTTACCTGTTTGGCAGAAATACACTGACTGACTTGGCTAGGGTGCATAAGGCTTTCCAATTGCGGTGTTTTACCTATCTGGCACAAATACACTGAATGACTAGGGCAGAAGTGTGGGCCGAGGTCCTGGGCGAGGTGAAACTCTGCCATGTTTGGGTACTCTCTTTTCTTCCTGTTTAATTTTGTCCCTGGGTTCCAGGGGCTCGCCTATACTGTGGGTGCACAAAGGCTTCCCCATTGCATTGTTCAGCTATCTGACACATACAAAGAATGAATTGGGCAGAAATGTGGGCCGAGGCGGAGATCCTTGGTGGGATGAAACTCTGCCATGTTTGGGCACTCTGATTTCCTCATGTGTAATACCATGTTTGAGTTCCTTGGGCTCGCCTATGCTGTGGGTGCACAAAGACTTCCCATTGTGGTGTTTTACCTGTCTGGCACAAATACACTGACTGACTAGGGCAGAAATGTGGGCCGAGGCCGAGGTCCTTGGCGGGGTGAAACTCTGGGCACTCTGAATTCTTCCTGTGTAATACCATCTTTGTGCACCGACAGTATAGGCGAGCCCAATGAATTCAAAGACTTCCCGTTGTGGTGTTGAGCTATCTGACACCTACACAGAATGAATTGTGTGGGGACACATGGATTTCCCATTGCTATGTAACTCGCGGCACCTTGGGTCACACAAGGTAGAGGCTGGTATCGAGCCTGACCCTGGGCCCGCTCACGTGCTTCCCATACAGAGTAATGCTACATTGTGGAGATGTGTAGAAGTGCTGGCCCCTGAGTCCCCTTTATGGCCTCCTGACAATTTTGTGACGGAGGTGGCACGGGATCGGAATGATGATTGCACGTCAATTTATCATCAATTCTCAACAGCATTGTGGGCTATCGCCCACATTTTCAAAGAAGGTCGCTGCCTAGCCCTGCCAACCCTCTGCAGTGTGTGCCTCCGGTTCCTCCTCACCCAGTACGTACCTATAAATAGACATGAGGGTGGTGTGGCTATGAAGGGAGCGTGTGGCATGAGGGCAGCTGAACGCTGCGCAGAGAAAATTTTGTGTGCGCTGTTGACGCAGGGTCGTGCGGAGGGTTGGACAGCAATGCTAGCATGTAACCCAGGAAAAGAGGCAGCGGTGTTACCCGCAGGCAGTGATTGTCCTTGGTTGCAGGTAGTGCGTTGCTTAGCTAAGATGTGCCAGTGCGTGTGCCTTGCTAATGAGGGTTTGTCCCAAGTAAATTGTTAGGGGGGTGACCGCCAGGCTCTTGCCCCCATTGTGGCTTAATAGTGGGACCTGGGAGCCTCAGATGTAGCCATGCATGCTGCCCATGCCCTTCACTATCCGTTTCTGTGGTGTTTTCATGACTTTCTGATGTTTTCTGGTGTTTCACAAGTCATCACCTATGCGGAGCATCGGTCCCATACAAAAATGCTCGAGTCCCCCATTGACTTCAATGGGGTTCGGTACTCAAAACGAGCTCTCGAGCATTATGAAAAGTTCAACTCGAGTACCGAGCACCTGAGCATTTTGGTGCTCGCTCATCTCTATTAAATACCTTTCTGTTGCCACCCACTGTTCAAGCTTGTCTAGATCTTTTTGAATCCTCTCTCTCTCTCTCTTCTCTATTTCCAAGCTTGTTGTTTGAAGGTGCTGATCCTGGTATACAATATAAAGGACACCAAAAAATAAAGTGAGAAATTAATCACATACAAGGTATTGTATTTTACGGGGAACCTGTCAGCAAATTTTAGCAATGTAAACCAAAAACAGCACTATGATTGTGTAGGGCCACTCTTTCCAACACTTATTTTGCCATGACAGTGGATACCTCAGTATTAGCACTTTGAAAGTTTCACATTCCACGTGTTAATTCTCAGATTAGAGATTTCACAGTGGTGCATAGCTGATGACTACTACATTATCCCAGAAGAGGCGGGAAGGGCTGACTTTGTGGCAAAACATGCAGTTAGCAGAGTCCGACCCGCCTGCTGGACCGCTCCGCTCAATTTACATTTGTTGCAGGAAACTTTCAAAGTGCTAATACCAAGGTAGCAAAATACCGTGTTTCCCCAAAAATAAGACAGTGTCTTATATTATTTTTTGTTCAAAAAGGTTTAACTTTTTTACGTGTATAGCTGCCTGGACACTGTTTAAATTAACTGTTAGCAGGGCTTAATTTTGGAGTAGTGCTTATTTTTCAAGCATCCTCAAAAAGCCTGAAAAATCATTTTGCATCCTTAAAAATTCTGGAAAATCATGTTATGTCTTATTTTCAGGGTATGTCTTATTTTCAGGGAAACGGAGTAGGTGTTGGAAAGAATGATCCTACATGATTGTAGCCCTGTTATTGGTTCACATTGCTAAAACCTGCTGACAAGTTCCCTTTAAATAAATCAATTTAGATTATTAATTACCACTAGAGGGCAGAACATCTTTTGCACTAATGTAAATGGAAAAATGGAAAGCAAAACCCTTCCTACATTGGAAGTGAACCCCACGAGACAGACTCCATTGATAATAATGTTTCATCCAGCTTCTGCTGTGAAAAAGTTCAGCATGATGTAATATTGAGTTTGAGCTTTTTGGAATAATCTGGACTGCAGACCTCAAATGGTGCCTCAGGTGCAAATGCGAATGAGCCCTAAAGGGGTACATACATAATGGTTTCAACTTCCATCCCGCTTATGTCTGAATTCCGATTTAGATGTAACTCCTGAGCAGAACCCCCACTTTTATTTCCAGCATTTGAGCCAGAAAGATGCATGTGATCCACCAGGTTATTCTTTCCAGCTCCCAATCCTTTCTAGCTCCAGATAGGTTGGTCTTCGTTTTAGTAGTAGAAGCCTATGGTTCAGTCCATGAATTCCATCTAAACTCTATTTTCAGGGATAAATCAGGACGGAATTGAAAATGTTATGCAAACATCCCCTATGCTTGCCATATATACGTTACAGAAGGCTACTGAAAAATGATCTAATGACAACTCTCTGCATTCACTTGTTTCACCTTTAGACAAATAAGTGGTATTTTCTGCTGATATCTCTAAATCTGCTTTCTCTCACAGAAACGTGGATACAGCAGTCTGACACGGCCTCCCCTGCTGCACTGTCCTACAATGGCCTGCAGTTCTCCGACACCCCAAGACCATAAAACAGGTGTGGCGGAGGAGTAGGTGCTCTTCTCTCCCTGAAATGTACCTACCAGATCATCCCCCCTGTACCCTCACTCACTTTCCCATCGTTTGAGGTACATACGCTATGACTTTTGCGCCCGCTGTCCATGTGAGTAGCAGTTATCTACCACCCCCCAGATTTTTCTCGCCTGTTTCTGGACCACTTTGCTGCCTGGCTCACCCACTGCCTATCCTGCAAAATCTCGACCCTCATCTTAGGAGACTTTAAAGGGGTTGTCCCGCACCGAAACGTTTTTTTTTTTTTTTTTAACCCCCCCCCCCCCCCCGTTCGGCGCGAGACAACCCCGATGCAGGGGTTAAAAAAGCAAACCGCTCAGCGCTTACCTGAATCCCGGCGGTCCGGCGTCTTCATACTTACCTGCTGAAGATGGCCGCCGGGGTCTGCTCCCTCCGTGGACCGCAGCTCTTCTGTGCGGTCCATTGCCGATTCCAGCCTCCTGATTGGCTGGAATCGGCACGTGACGGGGCGGAGCTACACGGAGCCGGCATTCTGCACGAGCGGCTCCATTGAAGAGAGCAGAAGACCCGGACTGCGCAAGCGCGGCTAATTTGGCCATCGGAGGGCGAAAATTAGTCGGCTCCATGGGAACGAGGACGCTAGCAACGGAGCAGGTAAGTAAAAAACTTTTTATAACTTCTGTATGGCTCATAATTAATGCACAATGTACATTACAAAGTGCATTAATATGGCCATACAGAAGTGTATAGACCCACTTGCTGCCGCGGGACAACCCCTTTAACATCCCCACAAATGACCTCATCTCCCTCTCAGCTTCTATCGCTCACCTCCTCCCTTGATCTCTCACAACTCACAGCCTCTCCCACTCACAAGGATGGCAATACTCTTGATCTGGTCATCCTCCGTCTCTGCTCTGCTTCCCACTTCACTAACTCCCCTCTCCCCCTCTCAGACCATAATCTCCTCTCTTTCTCTATCAAGCTCCCCAGTATCTCTCCAGATCCTCCTACCTAACGAACTTACAGGAACCTTCAGGCCGTTCACACCCAAAACTTTGCTGAGTCTCTACAGTCTTCTCTGTCCCCTATGTCTCTCCTTTCCTGCCCCAACCTGGCTGCCGCACACTACAACACTGCTTTCAAACATGCCCTGGATGAAGCGGTGCCCCCGTGACCCAAGCCATCCGATGCAGACCTCAGCAACCCTGGCTCACGCCTCAAACGTGCTTTGTCTGACGGAGCTCTAAATGTGCTGAACGGCTGTGGAGAACATCGCAAACGTCTGCGGACTTTCTCCACTTCAAATTCATCCTCAGAGCCTACAACCTCACCGTCCACTATGCCAAACAAGTCTACTTCACCTCTCTCGTCTCCTTACTATCTCACAACCTTAAACAACTCTGACACTTTTCACTTCCTTCTCAACCCCAAATTGCAGCCCCCTGTGACGGATCTCAGTCCTGAAGAGCAGGCTGCTCATTTCACAAAGAAAATTGCTGACATCCAGCAGGAAAGAACCTCCCAATTCCAGACTAACCATGAGTCTAGTCTCATCAGTACTGCATCTAGCTCCTGCTCACTGTCTGTACTCAGACCAACGACAGAGGAAGTCGTCTCCAGGTTGCTTTCCTCTGCTCACCCCACCACCTGCGCTAGCAACCCTCTCCCCTCACACCTACACCAGTCCCTCTCCCCAGTTGTCATCTCCCACCTCACTACTATATTCAATTTTTTTCTGAGCTCTGGCATCTTCGCCTCCTCATTCAAACACGCTATCATATCCCCACTGCTAAAGAAACCGACTCTTGACTCGAACGATGCTACCAACTACCGATCCATCTCAAATCTCCCCTTCATCTCCAAACTACTAGAACGCCTGGCTTACTCTTGCCTTATAAGCTAGCAGAAAACTCTTTTCTTGACCCCCTACAATCCGGCTTCCACCCTATACACTTGACAAACCGCTCAGACTAAAGTGTCAAGTGACCTCCTGATGGCCAAATCACTCCCTACTGATCCTCCTCAATCTCTCTGCAGCATTTGACACTGTTGACCCCAAACTCCTCCTCAGTATGCTTTGCTCCATTGGACTAAAGGACACTGCTCTTTCCTAGTTCTCCTCCTACCTATCTGACCACTCCTTCAGCATTTCCTTTGCTGGCTCTACCTCCTCTCCTTTTCCCCTTTCTGTCAGTGTCCCCCAGGGCTCAGTCCTTGGCCCGCTCCTCTTCTCCATCTACACAGCCCCTATTGGACAAACCATCAGGAGATTTGGCTTTCAGTACCATCTCTATGCTGATGACACAAAGTTATACACCTCTTCCCATGACATCACAGCATCAGTCCTCCAGAATGCCACCGACTCTCTGTCCGCTGTCTCTAACACTATTTCCTCTCTCTTCCTAAAACTGAACTTCTCAAAAACTGACCTACTAGGGTTTCCGCCCTCTACTAACCGACCTCATCCTGACATCTCCGTGTGTGGCGCCACCATAACTCCCAGACAGCATGTTCGCTGCCTTGGGGTCATATTCAATGCCAATCTCTCCTTCACTCCCTACACTCAATCTCTCGCTCGAACATGTCAGCTACCCTGCTGTCTTCTAGGCTGGGGCACACTCCAAGAATGCTGCACAGTCACTAACTATTCTTCTGAGAACACTGCACATTGCAATATAGTCCACATCACATAACACTGTGACAACAAGGAATACATGAGTTAACACAGAAGACTTTCTTCTGGACTTCACCTACAAAATGAAGACATTCACACAAAGCAAAATATAGCATGACACAATACAAAAAAGGAACTCTAGTCTTTTAACTCACCAGGGCTCCTCCATTCCTTAGAGGTGTATACCTAACACATGGAGTTTAGATTATCTGCCCCATTTTGGATATATAATAACAATAATAATCTTTATTTGTATAGTGCCAACATATTCCGCAGTGCTTACATAGACAGGAGGAATACAGAAAGACAATAGGACAAAATTACATAGTAATCAGTTGATGAAAACAATAGGGGTGAGGGTCCTGCTCCAACAAGCTTACATACTACAAGTAATTGGGTGATACAGAAGGTAAAGCGGCTGGAGATGTGCACAGTATGGTGAGGTGGAGAGTGAGGGTTGCTATACACAAACAATGGTCAGACATTTGGCCGTGTGACGGCAGAATCGGTATGACTGCAGGAGCAGTTTATGATGGCTAGCACGGATTGCAGTCAGTAGGTCAGGGAGCATGTTATCAGGCGGAGTACAGAGGGGTTTGTTTAGGGTATGCGGTATGCCTCCCTGAAGAGGTGCGTTTTTAGAGCACGCCTGAAGTTCTGCGAGTCCTGGATTGCCCGGGTAGCCTTTGGTAGTGCGTTCCAGAGGACTGGTGCTGGAGGCGGGAATGAGAAGTTCGAATTAGAGGGGTGCGCAGTCTAGTTTCGTTAACAGAGTGGAGAACCCGGGCTGGGTGATGGATTGAGATGAGGGAGGCAATATAGGGGGCGCTGCGCTGTGGAGGGATTTGTGGATGAAGGTAGCGAGTTTAAATTGAATTCTGTATTTAACAGGCAGCCAGTACAGTGACCGACACAGGCCAGAGGTGTCCGAGTAGCGGCTAGACAGGAAGATGAGCTTGGCTGCCACATTCAGGATGGATTGGAGAGGGTAGAGTCTGGTGCAGGGGAGGCCGATCAGCAATGAGTTGCACTAATCGAGCCGTGAGTGGATGAGGGCAACAATAAGCATTTTTAGCGTGTCAACAGTGAGAAAAGAGCGGATTCTTGCGATGTTTTTGAGGTGCAGCTGACATGTTCGGGCCAGAGACTGGATGTAGAGGGTAAATGATAGATCAGAGTCGAATATGAGCCCAAGGCAGCGGGCGTTCTGTCTGGGAGTTATGGTGGCGCCACACACTGAGATGGAGATGTCAGGATGAGGGTGGTTAGTGGAGGGTGGAAATACCAATAAGTCAGTTTTAGAGAGGTTTAGTTTTAGGTAGAGAGAGGACATAGTGTTTGAGACAGCAGACAGACAGTCGGTGAGGTTTGGAGGAAAGGTGCAGAGATGTCAAGGGAAGAGGTGTATAGCTGGGTGTAGTCAGCGCAGAGGTAGTATTGGAGGCCAAATCTCCTGATGGTTTGTCCAATAGGGGCTGTGTAGATAGAGAAAAGGAGGGGGCCAAGGACCAAGCCCTGGGGGACCCCAACAGCAATGGGAAGAGAAGGAGAGATGGAGCCAGCAAAGAAGACGCTGAAAGAGCGGTCAGACAGGTAGGAGGAGAAACAAGGGAGAGCAGTGTCCTTTAGGCCGATGGAGCGAAGCATACTGAGGAGGAGTTTGTGTTCAACAGTGTCAAATGCTGCGGAGAGGTCAAGGAGGATCAGTAGGGAGTAATCGCCCCTCGATTTGGCTGTCAGTAGGTTATTGGATACCCTTGTAAGGGCAGTTTCTGTCGAGTGTTGGGGTTGGAAGCCAGACTGTAGGGAGTCGAGGAGAGAGTTTTGTGATAGATAGCTTACAAGGCGAGAGTAGACTAGGCGTTTTAATAGTTTCGAGATGAAGGGGAGATTAGAGATGGGTCGGTAGTTGGCAGCATCAGTCGCGTCAAGAGTAGGCTTTTTTAGCAGTGGGGATATGATGGCGTGCTTGAAAGGAGAGGGAAAGATGCCAGAGGTCAGAAAGAGGTTGAATATAGTAGTGAGATGGGAGATGACCATTGGGGAGAGGGATCGGAGGAGGTGTGATGGGAGAGGGTCACTAGCGCAGGTGATGGGGCAAGCAGAGAAGAGCAATTTGGAGACTTCTTCCTGTCGTTGGTCTGAGTAGAGACAGTGAGCAGGAGCTAGATACAGTGCTGACAAGACTAGGGTCAGGGCTAGTCTGGGATTGGGAAGTTATTTTTCTTACGGATGTCATCAATTCTGTTTTTGAAGTAGGCAGCCAGCTCTTCAGCACTGAGATCCGTCACAGGGGGCTGCGGTTTAGGACTGAGAAGGGAGTAAAAAGTATCAAAGAGTCTTTTAGGGTTGTGCGATAGTGAGGAGACGAGAGAGGTGAAGTAGACTTGTTTGGCATGGTGGAGGGCAAGGTTGTAGGTTCTGAGTATGAATTTGTAGTGGAGAAAGTCCACGGACATTTGCGACTTCCTACAGAGCCATTCAGCACTTCTAGAGCACCGCCAAATGAAGCGCGTTTGAGGCTTGAGCCAGGGTTGCCGCATTGTACATCGGATGGCTTGGGTCATGGGGGGGCCGCTTCATCCAGGGCATGTTTGAGAGCGGTGTTGTAGTGAGCGGCAGCCAGGTTGGGGCAGGCGAGGAGAGAGATAGGGAACAGAGAGGACTGTAGGGATTCAGCAAAATCCTGGGTGTGAATAGCCTTAAGGTTCCTGTAGGTACTGTAGGTAGGAGGGTCTGGAGAGATGTTAGGGAGTGTGACAAAGAAAGAGAGGTTGTTATGATCTGAGAGCGGGAGAGGAGAGTTAGTGAAGTTGGAAGCAGAGCAGAGCCGGAGGAAGACCAGATCAAGAGTGTTTTCATTCCTGTGAGTGAGAGAGGCTGTGAGTTGAGAGAGACCAAGGGAGGAGGTGAGCGAAAGAAGCTGAGAGGCAGATGGGGAGATAGGGTCATTAGTGGGGATGTTAAAATCACCTAAGATGAGGGTTGGAATTTCGCAGGATAGGAAGTGGGGGAGCCAGGCAGAAAAGTGGTCCAAAAACAGGCGAGGAGCACCTGGGGGTCGGTAGATAACTGCTACTCGCATGGATAGCGGGCAGAAAAGCCGTAGCATATGTACCTCAAATGATGGAAAAGTTAGTGAGGGTACAGGGGGAATGACCTGGTAGGTGCATTTTGGGGAGAGAAGAGCACCTACTCCTCCACCACGCCTGTCATCTGCTCTCGGGGGTTTGGGAGAACTGCAGGCCATTGTAAGACAGTGCAGCAGGGGAGGCCGTGCCAGACTGCTGTATCCACATTTCTGTGAGAGAAAGCAGATTTAAAGATGTAGCAGTAAAAAAGTCGTGAATGGTGGGGAGTTTATTACATGCTGACTGGCAGTTCCAGAGTGCACATTTAAAGGAGTCAGGGGAGGGTATGCATGGGCTAGCAGTTGGGCTTGGGGATTTTATTAGTGAGTCAGGTAGGGGGTGATAGTTAGGAGCAGTGGAGGGTGGGCCAGGATTAGGAGAGATATCCCCAGCTGCTAGTAGCAGCAAGACAGCAAGGTTGAGCAGATGGTTAGGAGATTGATGAGGGCAACTGTTATGTTTGTTAGTGGCATTAGGGGGTTTGAGGCTAAGCAAGAATGTAAAGAGTGCATGCGAGCTGTGCATAGGTGAGGACAGGAGAGAGGGGCTAATGTGAATAGAGTGCCCGCGAGGTTGGCACTTGAAAGAAGTTCTGAAACTGAGAGCAAAGATGAGAACAGAGGTGATAGTGTTAGTGATAGCTTTGAAGTACAAAGCATTAAGGCAGAAGTTGTCGTCTACCTGTCTTCTGCCCTGTCGAACTGCCATGGTCAAACTGCATCACACTTCATCCAGCCCACACTAATTTGCATGGCAGCCACACGCATGGCATGCATGCATACACTGATATTATAGTGAAAGTTAAAGGTACAACTAGGAAACAGCTGTGAGGGGCTAATCAGGTTCCAATTGACTAGCCAGCTGACTTTAGCATTGCAAACCTAGTGACAAAAAGGAGTAGTGGGGGGGGGGGGGGGGGGGGTAATGGGTGAAAGATGCCATTTGGGGGAGGTGGATGGCAGAAATGACTAAAAGTAACGTTTCATTCAGCATGTAAAACGTACCAATGCAAACAGATGACATGCAAAACACAATTCACAGCACAAGCAGCACAGATGATATATGACTGTATTGTTGTATGGTCCATTGGGAACATGGGTATTAGTGTATCTTGACGCCACCAGGAAGTCCTGGTGGAGTCAAGAATGACATAGGGGTTACGCACCTGTACCTGATAGGCTGCAGCACAGGCTCCCCTGCAGGTCCTGGCAGCCCACTATGATTTAGTCCCTGGTTCCGGCCATCCTTGAAGGTGCTCGCATAAAGGAGCTTCCACGGCGGGAAAGCATAACGTGCAACCCCGCTTTGTAGCATTGCAGCGCGGTGTTAAAAGCAGAAAGTGAAATCAGGTGTGAAGGTAGTGTAACGGCGCAGCTGGAAAAGCGCGGCCCACCACCTCCACCGCTCTCACTGTTCTATTGCCGGCAGCTTCAAGGACTCCAGAGGATGGCGGCGGGGCAGGATACAGAGCTGTGAAGCGGCTTTACCGCTTACATCGGCGCCGTCTTCAGGGACTGCAGAGCAGCGGGGGAAAACACACGCAGACTGCTGTGCAGCGGCATCACTGCTTACAGCGGCAGCACTTTCAGTGACTGCAGAGGGCCAGGTGGAGAGACAGACACAGGTGGCAGAGCACGGACACTGAAGCAGGGAGCCGACAAAGCAGGAAGTGTGAGAGGGAGCTAGGTGAGTGGCGTGCAGCCGCCTAACACACAGCGGGTCACTGACATGTAAAGGTGCTGCAGGCCCTCATGCACTACATTGCAAGACCTTATCTACTGGTGAGGAAGTCTAAGAAGTAAATGATGGCTATAGATGATGGTGCACACACAGTAGGGACACATTAATATGGTGGCACGAGGAATTTCTAAGTAATATAGAACTGTGGTGGTAAACCTGGATGTGAGCAATTTTACTGGGGTTGTTTTTGCTAAAGAGAAGCATATGGAAACATTGCAAAAAAAAAAAAAAGAAGCAGCTAAACCTTTAGCCTATTGCATTAGCAAAAACCACCACTGACCCAAAAACGCCCGAAACAAGGACAACTGCATTTGCAGCGCTTTAAATATTTCCCTATTGCCCTGCAGCTAAAGCCCCATTTACACGGGACGATTATCGCTCAAAATTTGCTCAAACGAGGTCTTTTGAGCGATAATCGTTGTGTGTAAATGCTAACAGTTTGCTTTTTGGCCAAACAATGATTTTATGTTGAGTTTAAAATACATCGTTTGGCGATTATCCACAGGAACGCTGATAACATTGTTTTCAGCTGCAGTCCCATGGCAGAACAAAGGGGCTGTATGCAGATAACAGACCACCTGCTGTTATCTGCATACAGCAAGTGAAGCTAATAAGCCACTAATGGGCATTAGTGCCCATTAGCAGCATATGCAAAATGATTGCTCCGTCATTCTCTCTATCTTTTGAATGAATTTTGATCATCTTTGCACGTAAATGGGGCTTAAAGTCTAAGCAAAGATGTTTTCATTAAGAAATACAGCAAAAAGCACCAGAAAAAAATGCACTTAAAATGCAAGCACACCATGATTCAGATACAGAGGTTTTTTTAGGTAATAAAATAAAAAAAGTCCTAAAAAATTTTTTTTTTTAAACTTATGAAAAATTATGTAGCAGTCATATGATTTTTTTTTATATGCGCATCAGCAAAAACTTGTATGTATCCCAAAATGGTAATAAAAGTATAAGCTCTCGCACAGCATGGATATGACTGGAAGTTACACAATGCGGCAGCACAAACAAATTAATTTCTTCCCATAAATAGCGCTTTTGTGGAAGTGGTAAAACAAAAATAAAAATGTCTTCATATTTGCAATTACTGTAATTGTAACAAGCAGAACAAAATTAATATATTTATACCACATAGTGAACGGGCCAAAAAAAAGATCTTTAAATACAATGGCAGTAATGCAGGTTTTTTCCATAATTCTCCCATCAAAAAATATGAATAAAAATGAACAAGTTACAAGTTCCCCCAAAAAGGAGCAATTAAAAATACAGGCCTTTATACAGCCTTGTAGATGGGAACATAAAAAAGTCATAGCTCCCAGACTAGCAATGCAAAAACATAGGAAGTCCTTGCTATCTTAACCCCTTAATGACATGGCCTATTTTGGGCTTAAGGACGCAACAATTTGTGGCGGATTTTCTTCTCCATTTATCAAAAGTCATAACTTTTTTATTTTTCCGTCGACGCGGCCGTGTGAGGGCTTGTTTTTTGCGTGGCGAACTGTAGTTTTTATCGGTGCCACTTTTGGGTACATAGACTATATTGTAAAACTTTAATTTTTTTTTTATGATAGCAGGGAGAGAAAACGCATCAATTCTGCCATAGTTTTTTTTTTTAATTTTTTTTTTACAGCGTTAATCATGCAGCATAAATGAGACATTCCATTTTTTCTGCGGGTCGGTACGGTTACAACGATACCAAAATTCTTACATTTTTTTTAGGTTTTCCCACTTTTCTGCAATAAAAACCCTTTTTTTGGAAATCTTTTTTCTATTCTAAATTGCTGCATTCAAAGTCCTATAACTTTTTTATTTTTCGATGTACAGAGCTCTATGAGGGCTTATTTTTTGCGAGACGAGCTGTAGTTTTTACTGATATCATTTTGGGGTACATATGGCTTTTTTGATCACTTTTATTGCGTTTTTAGTGAGGCAAAATGCAAAAAATTAGCATTTTGCCTCAGTTTTTTAGCGTGCACAGTCAAAAGCATGTGCAACTTATTGTACGCGTCGTTACGGACGCGACAATACCAAATATGTGGGGTTTAATTTTTTTTTTACCTTTTTTATGCTAATCTGAAAAAAAGCATAAAAAAGGGGGTTTTTTAACATTTTTTTTTACATTTTTCTTTTTTTTACATTTTTCTTTTCTTTTTTTTACATAATTTGTGTCCCTCTGAGGGACTTGCAGCACTGTGCCTATGATTGCTGTCATAAGGCATGGCAGAGCTACTGCTCTGCCATGCCTTATCGCTTATACAGCGATCATAGGCATAGGCAATACAGGACGCCGGTGTCTGGCGTCCTGTTGCCATGGTGACAGGCCGGGCTCTCGCGATGACATCGTGAGTTCCGGCCGGAGACACAGAGGGAGCCGCGCTCCCTCTGTGAACTCTTTCCCTGCCGCGATCTACTTAGATTGCGGCAGAAAAGGGGTTAACAGCGGGGGGCGCATCTCCGATGCCCCCCCGCTGTTGCAGCGGGACGCCGGCTATGACTGACAGCCGGCTCCCGCTGCGGGATAGCGCGCGATCATATGTGATCCCGCGCTATCTCCAGGACGTAAGTTTACGTCCTGTTGCGGGAAGTACCAGGCTGCCAGGACGTAAACTTACGCCCTGCAGCAGGAAGGGGTTAAAGGGGTTGTCCCGCGGCAGCAAGTGGGGTTATACACTTCTGTATGGCCATATTAATGCACTTTGTAATATACATCGTGCATTAAATATTGGCCATACAGAAGTTATACACTTACCCCCTCCGGTGTTGGGGTCCCCGTCTCCATGGCTCCGATTAGTCTCCATGGTCTTCTGCATGCGAAGAAGACCTTTGCGGCGCGAGCACGCCGGAGCCGGACAGAAGTGGGCAGACTGCGCAAGCGCGTCTAATCCAGGCAGCAGAAGGCTTCGGTCGGCGCTGTAAACCTTTGCACTTTGTTTATACAATGTGCTTTTGGACAGACTTTTTGCAATTCGTGAAACATATCTGATTATTTGGTTTATACGCTTGTATTGTTTTCCAAACCGCTGCAGACTGGAGGACTAAAATCTTATCAAATTCTATCAGTCAGAGTAGGCTGCCTGTCCATGGGCGTTGCCGTATCCCACAGCGGAACTCCGCTGCCTGGGAGTGGGAGCCGGCAGACGGATCTCTGCGGTCAGCCTATCTCACTGCGGATAATCGCGGCAATTCGCAGCATGCTGCGATTTGCTGGCCGCGAGTGGAGGATCGCTATGATTCTCCGCTCGTGGACAGCGGGGCTGCGCTTTCCATAGCAACGCGGGGAACGCACTGCAAAAACGACCATGGACAGGCAGCCTTAACTGACTGACTCCTTCCCAGGGGTGAAGGAGATTTTAAAAAGTTACAAATTACAGATGACTGTAATTGACTTTGGGTGAACCAGCAGCAACTCAAAAAGAGGATAAGATAGACAAAGACACAGCTGTGTAGTATAGAGAAGAAGTGGTTAGCCTCTGAAAAAGTGGTGGGCTGAACTTGTGCACATATTTTTTTTAGAGAGACCAACTAATCAGTGCTGGGAACAAGCAAGCAACTTGAATGTAGGAGCGACTACGAATGAAGTATGAGACTTTCTAAATGCCCAAGAAGGAAAACTGAATGCAAAAAACCCCTCAGATAATTCCATAATTATTACTACAGGGAATTAGTAAGAGGTGTATGGATTTTTAATGCACCAAATTTCACAGACTTTAAAGATCTTCTATGCTGCAGAAAGGCTTAAGCCTTTTGTCCACGGGCAGGTCGAATTCTGCATGCGGGAGCCCACGGTAGAATCCAACCCTGAGAACCGTGCATAACTGTGCAGGTCTTCTTTTTTTCTCTACTGCGCATGCATGAGGAATCACCATCCAGCGCACATGCACAGTACAGTTTTTTTTAAATGTAAATTGCGGATAGGCCTTGGATCAGACAGCCTCCATTGAGTTCAATGAAAGCCGTCCGTGCGGGAACCGCTGTGAGATGGAGCATTCTGCAATTTGATTTCCTCATCCAAAGATCTGCAAATCAAATTTGCATACTTTAACTCAGGTGAGAACGCCCATGTTTCCTTATGGGCGGCTTGAACTGCGGATCACCTGCACAGATTCCCCAATTCAAATCCGCCCGTAGACATTGGGCCTTTAGAGATGTCTGTTTTAACCCTTATAATGCAATTAGAAAACTTACATTATAGCCCCTTACTCATTTTCTGAAAGTATCTTTCTGTAACTTTGTAAATATGCTTCGTAGTAATAGTGATCCCCCCTTCCATAGTGGCCACAGTAGTAACAGTGTCCCCTATATTGGCACGAGTAGTTATACTGATCACCATGGTAGTCCCAAGGATCCAGCCCAGCTAGAGGCCAATAGCAACCCTCCTATTGGATCAGGAATAGGTAATCTGGCATCATGAGGCACAGGTTTTATTGCAAAAGGTATATCTGGATACAGAATTTTATCTTTCTGTTTACTGGAGGAACATTTGGTATTTGTCATGCAGTAACAGTCAGTACGGTGGTCTCTCTATTTTCGACAAACCATCCGAATGGTGAATGGCGTTCTACTCTTGCCTTTCAGCCTCTGTGTGAGATGAGGGCTACATCAAACAAAGATGATGTGCGGTTCCCACTTCTTATCTTTGTCACCAAGCTTTATTCTGAAATACTTGTGGCAGGCCCACTTTACCAAGGATGTTATTTTCCTCCGCTGTGTCTTTGTTGTGAACTGTCCGCAGATATAGCAGAAATTGTCTGGGTTGTTCAGATCTCCGCACCGCTCAGCCATATTGTTATTACATTTTGAAAAATAGTCCTAGCCTAACCAATGACCTGTAAAAAACACAGTTCATTAATTACAACTTACTGGTGGATGATCCGCAGCATTTACTATACATGCCCTATATGTTACATAAACCTACCCTTATAGTGTTCAGTCAGCACGTGGTGCGTAACAGTGATTGCAAAATAGTTGCGCAATCACTTTTGTTCTTTTTATTAAGCAAGGTTAATGGCGAGCCTACTGGATTAATTGTATGGGCAGGTTTCCAAAAAATAATGTACAACGGCAATTGGATTACATTTTGCCCCAAAACTGGAAAATCTTACATGGCAGAAAAAAACAGATATCAAATTTGAATTCAGTGGACTAAAGTTACTATGAGCCCCCTATCTGCTTATCTGTTACAAAAATTGTGTTGCACAGTGTAATCTCCGACTGGTAAGGGGGTGATAACACCAAGTTCTTCTTCCACCTCCACTGGGGTCACTGGAGGCTGTGAAGATCACGTGAACGGGCTGCTTCAAGCTCCCAGAAGCAGCCCGTTCACATGCTCGGAGGTGCGTGCTGACAAGGCTCCTATAGGAGTCTATGGAAAGCATGCAGCAAAGATAGGACATGTGCTATCTTTCCCGCACCTCGGAGCTGACATGCGAGTTTACACTCGCATGTCCTAACCTAATGTTAGGTGCATGGAGTTTTGCGCACTTAACCTCCAAGTGAACGCTTTCAAAGGAAGTTATTGGTTCCTATGAGAAGCGTGGTCTGTGCACTGCTAGCAGCGCAGAATTTTACGTTCATCTGAATGAGCCCTAAGGGTGGATTCACACAAGACAATTTTTGGACCACAGACAAATGCAAGCCTTACATACGAATTTGCAGTAGAATTTGCCGTTTGCAAATTTGCATGCAAGACAGTACAACTATGACGTGTAAATCCACCGTAACAGGCTGCAATTTTTTTTTAACAAACCCCATTATCAAGCTGAAGAAATGAGCAGCAGAAAATCATGCAGCGGATGTTCAAAGCTGCAGCATGCTCTGTAAGCGGAAAAGCTAGAGATTTTCACCAGATTTCCTTCATGAAATCTGCAACAAAGTCACATGCCGAAAACATTTGCTATATGTGAACTCCCCCTCACAGCTTCCCTCTTCCCACCCATCCTTTAGGCCTCTAACACACTAACTCAACAGTGCACGCTGCATCCAAGAAACTGCACAGACACCAATTTATGCCAGAAACCGGTCTTACATGCTAGCACCACATTTATCATGTGTTTCCCTTATGCCCATGATGGCACCAGTGAGAGACCGACTCCCATCCAGGCAGGAACCTTCCAGATCTCTTTAAAGGCTGGAGAATCCTTCGCCTTTTCTGTTCCCGTTTCCAGTCCATAAAGGCTAAGGGGACCAGATGTCCCAAATGAGACTGGTTAGTCCCACTTTCCACCGGGACAGCCATTTCTCCTGCTTTTGGGACATCTGATCACCAAGGAGATGATTACCAGCCGGGGTGCTGCTGCTCCCCATCTAATAATCACTTTGCGGCACTGCAGCTGAATGCTCACACTGATGGGAGTATGTGCATCCAGGATCTTCCTCCCCTGACCTCTTCTCCTTAGTTCCGCAGGAGGTGGTCATGGGAGGAGGCGCTGGTGTGCACGCGCACACACGCATGCACACACATTTGCCCACAGCAGCACTCTGAAGACCAGGAGGAGGGCAAGTATGTAGTTTTTGGGAGGTTCTATTAGTACTGGAGCTACTGTGGTCGATATAGGGGACACTATTAGTAATAGTGTTCCCTATATCAGTCCCAATAGTAGTAGTATTACTTGATGAGGCTACTGTGGGGGGGGTGGGGTGCATTACAGCTGATTTAATACTACCCATCACTCCCCCTTACCTCCTCCGTAGGCTTCCTGCTGTCAGCGCTCCCCAGCTTCCAGTTTCCCAGCAGCCTGGTCAGGTGGGGCCACTACAGGTCGCTGGGAAACAGAAGCCAGGGAGTGCTGACAGCAGTAAGCCTTCGGAGGTTAGGAGGAGCGCCGCATAATACAAAATCAGCTGCGGGTACGCAGCTAATTTCCAGTCAAAATCTGCACCAATGGTACAGATTGACTGGTTTTTGGATGCAGATATGCCATGGAATTTGCTCCGTCCTTTTTTAAATGGGTCTGTACATTTTATAATGATAAAGGTAAAATCATACGTTGTGATAAGTCCTGCCCCCTAACCACACCCCTCTGTCCCGCTTTGACCCTGGGGAAATCTGGTTACCTCAATAAAGGCCCCTTTACACGCAACGATTATCGCTAAAATGACTGAACGAATTTTTTGCATTAAATTACATGTATAGGAAATGGTTTGAAATCATCTCTATTAACCCTCATTAGTTAAAGTAAACTCTGTATTAGTTGTTTGCCTAGGTGGGTATGTGTTTATGTGAGGGATTATCTGGCCAGCAGGATTTTAATTACTGTGAAGAAAATCTATTGTCTTCTTCCGGCATGAGTAAACAAGTAATCATTGTGTATGAAAGCAAACAAAAACACCCCCCCTCAAGTCAAGCCAATTAAAAGACTGAATTCCATTCAAATAGAGCAAATTTTGCAACTGCCTAGCGACTATTTTTATGCCGGCTAAAAAACAGCAATAAAACGAGAAGTGAACATATAGTGCACGACTACCTTAGTTTACATGTAACGATTCTCACTCACTTTCGCCCGTTTGAACAAATTCTGAGCAATAATCGTTGCATGTGAAAGGGCCTTCAACCCCTTAGTGACCAAGCCTGTTTGCGCCTTAATGACCAGGCCAAATTTTGGAAATCTGACATGTGTACTTTAACATAGAATAACTCCATAAAGGTTTTGCATATCCAAGTGATTCTGGCATTGTTTTTTCGCCACATATTGTACTTCATTTAGGTGGTGAAAATAGTCCAATATAATTTATGCATATTTATTAAAAGTACCAAAATTGGGAACATTTTGAAAAAAATATCGTTTTTTCACATTTTCAATTGTAATACCGTATATACCGGCGTATAAGACGACTTTTGAACCCCGAAAAATCTGCTCTGCAGTCGGGGGTCGTCTTATGCGCCGGTAATACAAAAAAAAAAAAGTGTAAAAAAAAAAAATCATTACTCACCTCCCCCGGCGTTCTGTCGCGCTCCGGCAGGATGTCGCTCGCTCCTCGTCCCCGGCGCAGCATTGCTTTCTGAATGCGGGTCTTGAAATCCCCGCTTCCAGAAAGCTAATACACACGCCGTCAGCCGGTACAGCTATTCAATGACAGCATTGAATGGCTGTGATTGGCTGAAGGCGCACGTTGCTTCAGCCAATCACACCCATTCAATGATGTCATTGAATAGTGTGATTGGCTGAAGCCACGTGCGCCTTCAGCCAATCACAGCCATTCTGTAACTGGCTGACGGCGTGTCTATTAGCTTTCTGGAGGCGGGGATTTCAAGCCCCGCATTCAGAAAGCAATGCTGCGCCGGGGACTAGGAGCGAGCGACATCCTGCCGGAGCGCGACAGAACGCCGGGGGAGGTGAGTACAGATTTTTTTTTTCTCCACTGTAATACCGGCGTATAAGGTGACAGTTGGGGGGTCGTCTTATACGCCCCGTCGCCTTATACGCCGGTATATACGCCGGTATATACGGTATATCAAATATGTGCAAACATACTGTACAAATTTTTGCTAAGATATATATTTCCATCTATTTACTTTATTCTGAATGCACATTTGAAAAACTTATGTTTTTTTAACCATTTAGGAGATGTACAAATTTAACATTACTTTTCAGCATTTTGAGGAACACTTTATTTTTCTGCACCAAGCAAAGTTTGCAAAGGCTCATGAGTGTCAGAATAATAGATACCCCCACTATTGTAAAAACTACACCCCTTAATGTATTCACTGAGGGGGGTCATGAGTATTTTGACCCCATAGTTTTTTTTTCAGGAATTAATTCAATTTAGAGGAGAAAAATTTAAATTTCATATTTTTGCAAATATGTCATTTTAAAGACATATTTTTTTCTATAGTTTACATGAAAATGAGGATTTACACCCCAAAATGGATCCCCTGTTTGTCATGTGTTCAAAAATATACCCAATGTGGCCCTAATCTTATATCTGGATGCACAACAGGGCCCAAAATGAAAGGAGTAGTCAGTGTCTTTCAGAACAGAAATTTTGCTTGAAGGCGTTTTAGGCCCCATAGCACACATGTAGAGTTCTTAAGCGCCGAAAACCATAGAAAACCCCAACAAATGACCCCATTTTGAAAACTAGACTCCTTAACGAATTTATCTAGGGGTGTACTGCCCATTTTGACCACACAGTTTTTGAATGAATTCAAGCAAAGCAAAAAGAAAAAATTGTGATTTTCGTTTTTTTGGCAATTCTGTCATTTTAAAAACAGCTTTTTTTGTACAGCACACATATAAATGAAGACTTGCACCCCAAAATGGATACCCCCATTTGTGCTGTTTTCAGAAATATACCCATTGTGGCCCTAATCTTATGTCCGCATGCACAACGGGGCCCAAAATGAAAGGAGTAATCGGTGGCTTTCAGAACATAGATTTTGCTTGAAGTCCTTTTAGGCCCCATTGCCCACTTGTAGAGTTCTTGAGCGCCCAAAACTATAGAGAACCCCCACAAATGACCCCATTTTGAAAACTAGACCCCTTAACGAAAGTATCTAGGGGTGTACTACCTATTTTAATGCCACAGTTTTTGAATGAATTCAAGCAAAGCAAAAGGAAAAAAATGTGATTTTCATTTTTTTTTAGCAATTATGTCACTTTAAAAACAGCTTTTTTGTACAGCACACATGTGAATGAAGACCTGCACCCCAAGATGGATACCCGTTTGTGCCATTTTCAGAAATATACCCATTGTGGCCCTAATCTTATGTCTCCATGCACAACGGGGCCCAAAATGAAAGGAGCAGTCGGTGGCTTTTAGAACATAAATTGTGCTTGAAGGCCTTTTATGCCCCATAGCCCACATGTAGAGCTCTTGAGCGGCCAAAGCAATAGAGAACCCCCACAAATGACCTCATTTTGAAAACTAGACCCCCTTAACGCGTTCATCTAGGGGGTGTACTGCGTATTTTACAATTTTTGAATAGATCTAAGCAAAGCAGTAGGAAAAAATTACGATTTTCATTTTTTGGGCAATTGCGTCAATTTTAAAACAGTTTTTTTTGTACAGCACACAGATAAATGAAGACTTTCACCCCAAAATGGATACCCCTGTTTGTCCCGTGTTCAGAAACATACCCATTGTGGCCCCAATCTACTTACAGGACACATGGCTAGGCCTGTAATGAAAGGAACACCCGTTGGATTTCAGGGTACAACTGAATAAATTCCAGGTCCCATTGCCCACTTGTAGAGCCATTGAGTGGCTAAAACGATAAGGAACCCCCTTAAATGACCCCATTTTGAAAACTAGACCACTTAACAAATTCATCTAGGGGTGTACTGCGTATTTTGATCCCACAGTATTTGAGTGAATCTTATCAAAGCAGAAGGAAAAAATTACAATTTTCAATTTTTTTGAGAATGTTTTCAATTTAAAAACAGGTTTTTTTTTACAGCACACATAGGAATGAAGACATTCACCCCAAAATGGTTACCCCCGTTTGTCCGGAGTTCAGAAACATACCCCTTGTGGCCCTAATCTATTTACAGAACCCATGGCAAGGCCTATAATGGAAGGAGCACCCGTTGGATTGCAGGGTACAACTGAATAAATTTCAGGCCCCATCGCCCACTTATAGAGCCATTGGGCGGCCAAAACGATAAGAAACCCCCTCAAATGACCCCATTTTGAAAACTAGACCCCTTAACAAATTCATCTAGGGGTGTACTGCGTATTTTGACCCCACAGTAGTTGAATGAATCTAAGCAAAGCAGAAGGAAAAAATTACGATTTTCAATTTTTTGGCAATTTTTTCCATTTAAAAACAGGTTTTTTTGTACAGCGTACATAGGAATAAAGACGTTCACCCAAAATGGATACCCACGTTTGTCCCGAGTTCAGAAACATACCCATTGTGGCCCTAATCTACTTACAGGGCCCATGGCAAGGCCTATAATGGAAGGAGCACCCGTTGGATTGCAGGGGACAACTGAATAAATTCCAGGCCCCATTGCTCATTTGTACGGAATAAAAATTGACTCCCTAAAAATATCCCCACCCCCACCTCCCACACACACACTCCGCAACCTTTTCGGCGTTCCCCAAATCTTAGATAAAAGTAATGATGTGAACTGTGTAGTATTTCCGAAGACAGGGGTAATTACGGAGGCTGGTTGGAATGGGCCCATGGGGCAATAAAACCGGTATCCCCCCTCCTCTCATGCTTTTTGGGGGTCATTTCTTGACCTCAGTGGCGGGTATGGGGTGTAAAAAGTGGCGTTCCGTGAGTCTTCGTAAGCTTGCGGAGGTGCAGCGGTCTCACACAGAAGACGCTCAAACAGCTGCTCCTGGAACTGCAGGAAGGCAAGTGTTCCCGGGGCTTCTTGTAAAATACGTATCACAGGTAGCGGTCTGAATAATGCCGGGCTCACGCAGCCGTAGGCGGAATCCGCTTGCGGAGGCCCGCAGTGGATCCCATCTGTGAGCCCGGCTGTGACCCTGCGTACGGCCGCGTAATGTACTGCGCATAACTGCCTACTCACACAGGCAGTCATTCGCAGTACAAATTTTTTTTGTATTTCCCGCACCGCCGCTTAGCGATGACACGGGTACCCGCAGCCCATACACAACGTAGTTGCGTATGGGCTGCGAGTATATCCACGACCATGCAGCACAATAGGCTCTATGCTGCGGATAGCCGTGGTAAAATAGAACCTGCTGCGTTCTCTTTTCTGCAAGTGGATTACGCAATTCCGACCCACTAATGTGAGCGAAATTGTGTAATCCAATGCAATTGATCTGCGTATTACCGCGGATCAGACGCATGCGGAGTTCCTATCCGGTCATGTGAGACCGGCCTAAGGTAGATCGCTACCTTTTTATCACGTGACCGGGGACCGCTCAACGAGGCTACCCGTCACTGCTCAAGGCAGTCGAGAGCAAGGAGATTTTAAGTTTCCTGGGCTCCCCGACTCCTGCACATGTGTCCGGTATTTTGCCGGCGGTCGCATGTGCAGAATCCCGGTAAGTTCACAGATGAGGATCGCGTTGGGATGCAAATACGGAGGCCTCCTGTAAAAAGTTTTGTTTCATCTCATCTCACCAATCGCATAGGTGAGGGGAGATAACTTACTTTTTTTTTTAAACTTTTACGTGACTGCCGTTACGGCGAACACGTGATCAGGAACCGCTCATCGCGGCCCCCCGTGAAATTTCCAGGCTCTTGGCTAAGTTTTGTAGCCAAGAGCAGGGAGATTTTAAGTTATCCTGGCAATCCACGGCTTTTGCGCATGCGTCTGTCGCTTTGACGATGGCCGCGTGCGCAGAAGCTGTGGTAAGGTCCGCAGATAAATCCGGGGGCCTTAGGTACGTAATTTCATCCTCCCTCACGGATATGATCCGTGAGCGGAGATGAAATGTAAGCGTTTTAAACTTATTACTTTTTTACAGTTTTTTTTAACTTTAAATGATCACTGTTATCCATTGGATAACAGTGATCATCTCTGCAGTGACATCCCTGTGCTCCTGGCTACACATGGCAGCCAGGAGCAGAGGGATTTTAAATTTCCCGGGTCCTGAGCCCCTCTGTGCACCCGCCCGATGTCAATCATCGGGCGCGCATGTGCAGAAGGGGACTCCGGTCCCGGAAGACCGGGACACCGCTGAGGACCGGGGGTGAGTATTTTCACCTCCCCTCATGGATCCGATCCATGAGGGGAGGTGAAATTAACCTTATTTTCATTTTTTTAAAAACTTTTTCGCGATCGCCGCTATCCACTGGATAGCGGCGATCGCGGGCCCGAGGACCGCTCGCAGCGGTCCCCGGGGACATCTCCTGGTTCCTGGCTACCTTCAGGAGCCGGGAACCAGGAGATTTTAAACTCCCCCGGGGTTCCCATTCTTCTGCGCATGCGCGTGACGTCATTCGTCTGGCGCGCATGCTCAGTAGAGCCGCGCCGGATCCCGGAGGACCCATTCATCGTGGCAGACATCGGGGAAGCCGGGTGAGTAATTTCAGCTGCCCTGATGGATCTGATCCATCAGGGCAGCTGAATCTTTAACTTTTTTTTTCACTTTATTGCGATCGGCGCTATCCATTGGATAGCGCCGATCGCAATGCCGGGGGGGACTGCCCGCAGCCCAGGATGACAGCTCCATTCTGTCGGCTACCTGCGGGCACCGACAGCATGGAGCTGTCTAGTCCATAGCCCACGGGGCTTTATTCTCTGCAGGACGCATGTTTTTATGTCCTCAGAGAATAAAGCCTACTTGGGCAGGACGTAAAAATGCAATGGGCTGGTTGTTAAGGGGTTAAACAGATTGGAAATTGTTGAGGCAGTTGCGGCTGCTCTGCGCATTCAAGGGTTATTCCAGATCTCCAAAAGGTAGCAGACTGTAGGGTCTTGCTCCCAGAACTCTATGGCATGAGCGGTTACCTGTCCCCAGTGTAAATCTCCACAAGGAACCACTGGGTAAACCTGTAATCATCCTAGTCTCCTGCAGCGGATGCTGTGCTCCCGTCTCTGGAGGTTATGAAGGGGAGTCCCTTCTTCTGCCTCATAGGATTCTTCTCCTGCAGTTGTCGGAGAACTCTTTAGGAGTGGTATATGCCCTAGGTCAGTGATGGTGAACCTTTTAGAGACCGAGTGCCGAAACCACAACCCAAAACCCACTTATTTATTGTAAAGTGCCAACACGTCAGGGGGCGGGGCTTATCACGATGTATGATTTTACCCCCGTCATTCTAAAAAGGACAGGGCTGTTTCAAAATAGACAGCGTGCAAATTTTGACTGCTTTTTGGATGCGGAAATGCTGCAGAATTTGCTGTGGACATTTCCGCTGAGAACATTCTGCAGCGTTTCCGCCACGTGTAAACATACTCCAGCAGTGATAGTGACCCGCCACGGCGGCCTCCAGTAGTAGTGACATCCTACAGCGGCTCCAGTAGTAATATTGGCATCACAGTGTGCACCAGGATCAGTGCCACTAGCAGTGCAGCTGAATAAACATCGGCAGGGGAGCCGCGGACCCTGCCAATATTCACTAACGTAGTGAGTGGTCCGGAAACCGTGCCATACGTTTGCCACCACTGCCCTAGGTTGTTGCACCAGGACCGGAGGTCTGTAGTGCTCACATCATCAGAGTTCAAGTTTGTACTACTCTGGGCAGTGCCTAGTATTATCACTGATTGGATTATCACAGGTAAGCTACAAGAAATTAGCATTTTCCAAGAGGTTTTTGAGCTATTCCGTTGAGTAGAATAAGGAAGTGACTTCTGCCTTTACCTTAACCTTTCATGAATGACAAATTCAGGAGATGGCTATAGGGAATAACCTTTATGGCTCTACTTATAGCATAATAGCCTTTATAGCTTTGTTAGATAGCCCTTATGGCTTTACCTGTAGACTTACGCCTCTGCCTGTAGCCAGTTGGCCTTTATCTGTTGCCTTACAGCTCTGCCGGTAGCCCGATCGTCGTTATGGCTTTAGCCTTGATGCCTCTACTGTGGCCTTTGCCTTAGGGTGCGTTCACACGAGCGTAGGCGTATTTACGTTCGCACGAGCGCAACGTATAATCGCCCGAGCGATCGTTTTTCACCGATCACGACCAGAGCTAGAAAGCGTATTTTCGTTTGTTCCTACTTTGCAAACGGTCTTTTCGGCGATCGAATATGCGTTGGCGCGTATTTCGGTCGCATATGTTCCGTTTTTTTTCGAATTGCCGTTTTTACGCGCCGTAAAATCGCCCATGTGAACGAATACATTCGAAACCATTGCCTCAGATGGTCACGTATATACGTTTGGTCGCAAAAACGCGCCGCTTATGCGCTCGTGTGAACGCACCCTTAGGCCTAAAAATGTTTTAGGACTTTATATGTAGCCTTTATGGTTTTCACTATAGCCCTTGTGGTTTTTGCCCTATGGCCTTTTAACTTTTGGGGTTTACCTATGGTCTATAGTCTTTGCTTATATCCTTCCTGTGTTTTCATTAGGGCCTCCAGGCTTGACCTAGGTACTAATAGAGACTATGCTTGGCCTGGGGCTTTTGGGCCTCACCTATGCATATTAGCCTGTAGGCTCGTGGCTGCTGAACATTGCGAATGGCTTTATAATCTGCCTTTGGTTTATAGCCTCTACCTGTGTCCCGTTGACTCATATCCTCTGTGTTGGGCTGCTGGCTAGTGATCTCTGATTTTGGCAGGTGATCTTCTGTGGAAAGACAAATGGACAAAGCCTCTTTTCCTCACCACACATCTTCAATAAGAAAGCTATGGTAAAGAATACCTTTGGAAATCTGAGGCAAGATTGTTCTGAGGATTACATAAGAACAAGATGACAAATAGATGGAGGTTACAATTTACTTCCAATGGGGAACATTTATATAAGCACTTACATGCCTGAAGTTGCATCCTTATGTGGAGTCCTTTCACAGAGAAGACTTTTTATAAAATTTGTATCTTTATTATTTATTCCTAAAAGACATAAGACATAGGGCACAAATTTGTGACGTGGGGTGTGATACGACAATCAGTCGAACACCTTATCCTGTCGACAAAACTGAGACGGACCTAAAGACAGAACACAAAAATATTGCTGAGACCAATCATCAGTTGGACCTCTACCATGTAGATGCCTCACTCTAGTAGATGATAAATGGCAGTATCTATAGAGCGTTAGGTTTGACACTTTGTTTAATTCAGCATCTACTGTAATGAATGCTTATAACTTCCAGTTAACTAATGGGTATAGTCCTCATTGTATACCGGACCTACTGATCGTTGCGAGATTTTATAAACTTCAAGTGTTGTTTCACTCAATGACAGGGGGGGCCTGGCCCAAGTATCGCTGTTGTCTCCACTCATAAGGGGCAGGGCGGAATCTGTGCGTAGTGATGTATGTCACGTCACGTGATGCCGCGTCACGCCTAGAGGCAGGCGGGTGTGTAGAACGTCGAGATCACGTGGTCCCGACGTATCATGTGTCACCGCGTCAAGTGAGCGCTGTAACATCGGGGCCATCTTGACTATTGGCCCGTAATGCATATAAAGACGACATACATAAGGTCACGACGTGCAAAGGGCAAGATCCTGCTGCCGCCATCTTTAATGCTGGAGCTCCCCGAGAGGACTGATACATTATCATTTACAACTACTTAAAAAGGGGGGATAAAAGTCAGTATACCATGAAGATTCATGTGGGGAATTGATCAGGAGGAATATTATTTTCATCATTCCATCCAGAACCCCATAATTATGGATATATAACTATACTTTAAGACAGATAAATCATTAACCCCATACAGTGTCTCACGCCAAATATTAGAGATATCCATAATGACTTCTGCACCAAGGGCTCACAAATGGCCATAATGATCCAGCAGTATAGTTAATGCATGGACTGTTAAAAAGAGAAAGACGAAGATTCCTGGTCAGGGAATAAAATAATTTGAGGTGAGGAATCATCAGAGTGGCATTATGGTAATTAGTCAGAGAAAGCAGTTGAAGAACAGCTGTTCGTTTAGTCCAACTGGTTGAAGGGTCTCAACGATAAATCCAACTGGCCTCTATTCTGCGTAACATCTGGTCAATGTCTCCTTTCCTCCTATCGGATTTCACTAATTCAATGCCGTGAAACTTCAGGCAGTCAGGATCGCCCGAATGCTGTTCCCAAACCTGTGTGGCAACTGAGGTACTCTCTTTTCTGCCCACGATGCCAATGTGGGCCAAGATCTGACGAGTGAATTGTTGGCGTGTTTTACTGATATACTGTTCGAGGCAGGTACATGTGATCAAATATATCACATTAGTGGACCGGCAATTCATGAAATCCCTTATTTGATATTCGATACCTGTTGATGTTAACTTGAACGAGTTGCCGTTTTTTATGCATCTGCAAGCAGCGCAATTAGAGCACGCAAAGGTGCTCTTTGGTTTAGAACAGGAAAGCCAATCCTCACGTATCTCAATAGCTTTCCTATGGCTTTTCACTAAATGGTCCCGAATATTACGACCTCGACGGTACGTGATTTTTGGAGTTGGTGGAATGAGGGTTTGTATATCTCTATCGTTTTTCAAATTGTCCCAGTAGTTCTGTAAGATTTCACGGATCTCATTTTGACCGGTATCCAATGTCCCTATTCTCATCTCTGAGGAGGTCTTGCGTTTTTTTTGGGACCAGTAATCTGGATCTATCACAGGTTCATGCAAAGTCTTCTGCACGGTCAAGAATCTGTGTTGGATAGTTGCGTTTTTTGAATCTTTCCCTAAGTTTGGTACACTCTGTAGAGAATGAGTGTTCATCAGAACAATTACGTTGTAATCGCAGGTATTGCCCTTTCAGGATACCTTTCTTTAGGGAATATGGACGATAGCTATTCCATAGAAGTAGGCCATTGGTGGCTGTGGCCTTACGGTACAGGTTGGTTGCAATATTCCCATCTGGTTGTAAAGTAATTGAGATATCGAGGAAGGCCATGATGTATCACTGATTTCTGCTGTAAATTTTAAATTGAGATAATTTTGGTTCAACCATCTCACGAAGTCGTTAAATAACGACTTCGACCCGGTCCAAAAAAAAAAAATCAATATATAGTCTATATAGCGGATCCAGGAAAGTATGTTGAGGAAATTGAAAACTTTAAAGTAGAATTTTGGCTTAGATTCATCCTAAATACAAAATATTGTGTAAATAGTGTGTTCCTTTTTGGGAAGCGTACTTCCTAAGAACAGTATCAACGTGTGTTCCATAGTCGAGCTGGCTCTAGTGGAGACACCAGTACAATGGGGGCAAGTTGGATCCTGGGGTCTAAAAAGACTGATATATTCCATAATTTGGAACATCTATTTGGTTGGCAGCTTTCATCATCCAAAGGGAGTGCCAATACTGCAAGGCTACAAGACAGATTTGGAGTTTCACTAGTACTTTATTGGTAGATACTCCAATCCAATTAGTTATTAGCAATCAGAAGATTACTTCAGGCTATTAACTCTCCCTAGTTGATAATCTAGTTTAATCTCTGTCATTGGCGTAAGGGAAACGCTCCATGAGCCCATAACAGCAAAACTAATTTGCCACCGCAGTGCTGCATGAGCTTAACTTTATGTATAAATGCAACTAAAAAGGGATTGGCTTCAACTAGTCCATAGATGTTGCTACAGAACGGAGGGTGGTGAAGGGTATGCCTGCCTTTAAAGAGATCTGGGAGGTTCCACTTTACTGTCTGGAGAAAAGGCAGTCACTTACTGGTGCTGTTTTGGATTAATAGAAAATGGTAATCTTAAGTTTTTCCAATTAATCTGAAAAAGGGGTATGACCTGAATTGCACCACAATTTTGGTGAAACTTTTGACGTAAACTCGGTCCAAACTTAAAATGCAATAGATTTATCATTCAGTGAGCAATCTGGTGCATTTTAAGACTCTAGTTAAGTTTGCACTAATTTTTAGACAGTATTAGTAAATCAGCCCCAGTGAATGGTGGGGTCATCACTGTACATAAACAATAGAGATTATATACCCGATGACTGAGGTTTCACCATCATAGACAGATCGTTCTTTATTGTAGAAACGATACCGTTGAAAACGCTGCCGCACAATGTTAAAATAGTTCATTTCTTGAAAGAGCTCAAAATGGGTCTTGTTGCCCCTCTTACAAGAAAATGCAAAACTACAGACTGTTGACACTTTTTTAGGTGCTTAAACATTTAATAAAAGAGCATGACACCTTGTGGACATTCAGAAACTCACTGGCTTGTCTTTAGCCTTAAGCACTATTTTCCACGATCAGAGATGGAAAAAAAAAGCCAATGACTTAAATTATTCCATCAGAAATCAATAATTACACGTCCCACAATGGCCCAGGAATGAGAGTCTGAGAAGATTGTCCAAGTCCACTCAGTGAATGTTCCACAGTGTAAAATCCACATTAATTTGTGCGGATATTGTGAGGTGGAATCCTCACTGAAGATATGCAGCAGAGAATTTACATGCTGAGGGTTTAACCCTTTCCAATCCAATTTGTATCCTGGTTTTCCTAGGGGGCTTACTCTTTTTCTGCCGTTATACAACAGCGCTGTCTGCTGGCTAAAGCCAGTAACTGCATGGGGTGACACTTGGATAGGCTCCGACAGCAGAGAAGCTGGCAATATACAGTAAGAAAACCCTGACGGATGTCTTCCAACATCGGAGCTTTAAAGCCTTAAGTCATAATGTCTTCAGGAGGTCAGACAATGGATTGGGAAGGGTTAAAATCCAAACCCCATGTTCATTCTGCTGCAGTTTTGGTGCAGATATTTTACATACCATATAGATGACATTTTTAAAGTCTTCTCTACATATCTTGCGCTGTAGATTTACCATGAGGATAATCTGCAGCATTTCCACCTTAAAAGAGCTGGTTTTCAACTCCATGAATTACTGGCATTTGAGTGGTCAGCATTTAAGAGGATCTGTCTGGTTGCCAAATATGTATTCCTCCAGCAACACTAGAGTATTTTTTCCCCTTAGAACCCTGCATTGTGCCACTCTGGTGATTCCTCCTGGAAAAGTATGAATTGACAACCACTCCCCAACTCCAAGTAGCATGACCTGACACTAGTTTGTGCACACTCCGTCAAACTGTACAGGAACATACACGATCGACAACAGGAATAACAGAGGAACGGTACAGTGCAGAATTGCTTGGGATCCTAAACCACTTCATATACAACAGGTACCGGCTGTAAAATATAGCTGACGTCTGGCTACAGTAGTCAGGATTGGAGAGAAGTCTGATCCTGGCGGTTAACCCATTGGATACCACAGTGTTTAAAGGGCTTGACTAGGGAACAAAAGAGGCCCCCTCCATCTAACACCACCACCACAAGATCATAGAGTGCCATGGCTGCCTGGGGCCTTGTTGATTTCAGTCTGTGGCAGGACTTAATGTTAAAAGTTCAATATGCTTTTATATATACAAAACTATTGCAAGTATATTTGTACAAGTGGTTAAGCTATCACAAGTTCAAGTTCCCTTACAAAAACAAACAAGTTGATTTTAAAAGCTCAAAACTTTTTTTCCCAGAACACGCAAAAAATAAAAAAATTTAAAATAGTCATCTCCATTTTTGTAGACGTCTGAGTCAACTATCAATTTGTCCTACACAGTGAATGCATTACAACCCCCCCCCCCCCCCCCATAAAAAAACAAACAAAAAAAATTCAATGCCAAAACTGTGCTTTTTGGTCAATCTGTTAGCTCCCCAGAAAGACAGAATAAAAAGCGATATGTCATTGCATGTACCCCCTCAAAAACCCCCCAAAGAAATCACAACTTGCCTGGCAAAAAAAAGGAAAAATGAAGCGCAGTTGCATCAACAGAAAAGCTAAAAAAAAAAAAGTTTCATTTCGCCGTAATACTGACACTTGGAATAAAGTTAACTAGAGATGAGCGAACGTACTCGTAATGAGTACTTACGCACCCGAGTACCGCCATTTTTGAGTACTTCAGTACTCGGGCGTAAAGATTCGGGGGGAGCCGGGGGGCGGGGAGAGGCGCGGCGGTGCGGGGGGAGCAGCGGGGAGCCCTCTCCCCCCCACTCCCCACTGCTACCCCCCGTATCTTTACGCGCGAGTACTGCTGTACTCGAAAATGGCGGTGCTCGGGTGCGTAAGTACTCGTAACGAGTACGTTCGCTCATCTCTAAAGTTAACCCCTTAATGACCAGGCTTTTTTGCTTTTTTCCCATTTTTGTTTTTTCCTACTCCCTTTTAAAAAAATCGTAGCTCCTTTATTTATCCATCGACGTCGCTGTATGAGGGCTTGTTTTTTGCAGGACGAGTTGTATTTTTCAATGGCACTATTTATTGTACCATATAATGTACTGAAAAACTTTTTAAAAATTCTTAGCAGAAAGAAATGGAAAAAAACCCAACATTCCACCATCTTTCGGTGTGTCCTGTTTCTATGGCGCACAAACTGCAACAAAAACAACCTGATATTTTTATTCTATGGGTCAGTACGATTACTACGATACCAAACTTATATAGTATTGTTTTTGCTGTAGCACTTGTATTTTTTTTTTTAAGATATTTAATTTTTTTCAATTATTTTCTGCGGTCATTTTGTGCGCGCGATAACTTTTTTATTTTTCCGTCGATGTAGTTGTGCAAGGGCTCACTTTTTGCGGGATGTTCTGTAGCTTCCGATAGTATCAATTTGGAATACATACGAATTTTTGATCGCTTTTTATTGCGTTTTTCTGGGAGACAGGGTAACTAAAAAAATGCATTTCTGGCGTTCTTTATTTTGTTTTTTCGGACGACGTTCACCGTGCAGAAAAAAATAATGCTTTGATAAATCGGACTTTTACTGATGCGGCAATATCAAATACATATTTTTATTTTATGATTTAGATTTTTTAATAGATATGGCATTTTTTTTTTTTACAATTTAAAAAACTTTATTGATCTTTTTTTTCACTTTACTTTGAAGTCCCCCTGGGGGACTCTAACATGCGATGCTCTGATCGCTCCTGCAGTATGACGTAATGCTATAGCATTACGTCATGCTGCTTTTTTACAGGCAGTTTTTCAAGCCACCCTGTGTGGATGGCTTGATAGGCAGTCCGCTAAGGCAGCCCTAGGGCCTTTCATTAGGCCCCCGACTGCCATGACACCTGCACGGATCCCCCGATCTCACCGCAGGGGGGGGGCCGTGCGGGACCCCCAAACAGCGTTCGGGGGATTTAAATGCCGCTGTCAGAATTGACAGCGGCATTTAAAGGGTTAATAGCCGCGATCGGCCGAGCGCGGCTATTGCCCGCGGGTGTCAGCTGTAATAAACAGCTGACGCCCGCGCTGTATGGAGGGAGATAGCGGCGCTATCTCCCTCCGTACACGTCCTGCAGCTGCAGGACGTAAAAACACTATGACCCGGTCGTTAAGGGGTTAATCTGTGATTTCCACTGCGCCATTAAAACACCATCCTGCTAAAATGGCAATTTAAATTCTTTATATGGTGAAATGGATAAAGAATTAAAGTTAATATACATTATAAAAAAAACTGTACAATTAAAAAACAAAAAAAAAAAAAATCCCACATAGGAAAAAAACAAAAAAAACAAGCCCACATGCAGCTATGACAATGGAAAAAGGCTGTTGGAATGCAGGGACAAAAAAAAAGTGAAGAACTGAAAAATCTGCGGTCTGGAAAGGATCAACAGTTATATAGAAGAAACCCCCTTTACCATAATCATGCCAGTGAGTGCGCACACATTAATCGTTCTCTCTCGGAAACACATATGGTGATTAAAATAGGTTAGAAGAAGATAAGGGAAAAAAAACTAAAAACACAGCAGACAAAATGGTTAAAGCAGACGATGTATTTTAAAGATTAGTTTATTCGAGGGAGGGGACAGCTGATAAACAGAAAACAAAAATAAGAGGGCTGGTAAGGTACTTTACATGATAATAAAACATCTCCCAGAAAGCAGATTACAAATTACAAGTTTTTATTATATATTTCCTTCGGATAACACTCCTTGTTACGAAGTGTCAAATGTTAAAGGAAGTTATCTCGAGCTGGTCCGTGAGGCTGGAGCGCAGCTTCTTGATGCACGTTAGTTATAAATTAGGGAAGGCCTGATGAGAAGGGAAGGACTGACCAGATTCAGGGATTGCCAAAATGTGCGAAAGGCAATATGCAGATGCAACACTGCCTGCTCCAGGTACAATATATAAAAAAAATTTCCTTCTTACAGACAAAATGTTCCACTGCTACAGCAGCCTCCTTGAAATCCACAGCATCACACAAAGCCTGAGGGGGGGGGGGGGGGGGGGGAAGAGTATCTCCTAAGTATAGGGAAAGAACAGGTCTGCGCTTGTGTATACAGCCAATATTCCTTACGGGTCTCTGGCGCACAGAGGATGAGAGGCTTCGGGCGACTGCTCTGGTGTGGGTGCAAACCATGCATTTGAAGACTACTGAAGCTGCAAAAACAGCACTTCGTATAATCGGATTTATATTACTGTACTAAAAAAGGCATTAAGTCACCTCCAGCAAATACGTTCCATTTGCTAATTGGATACTGGTAGATGACTTTTTAAAGATAGGAGCTGTGGGCAGCCGCCTAAAATTTGATACTGGAATCTCTTTGCTCCCTGAAACATAAATGGCTTTACTGGCATAAAAATGATCACTTTTTTTTTTTTCACAATGTGGCCGAGGATGCTTGGGAGGCGCTCTGCATCATCAGCAGTCCGTATCACTAAGGTAATCGTAATTACTTCCCCTCCCCGATTAAAGCGTTAACTGTGCTCGAGCTCCCCTACACCACACTGCATTTATGCCCCCTCCTAACTCACGCACACACGGTATAAAGCTGCAGCAGCATGCAAGAGAACAAACAGCTCATTGTGTTTCTAACTGAAGATCATCGTCTGAGTAGTCAAGGTTGGATTTTAATTTCTGAGGGGGGTAACCGAGCCGGAAGGGGTGTTGCTTATCTTGCTCTGGCGTATGCCAATGACTTGTCATGGAAAAGGACATATGGGAGATTAGAGGAGGAGGGTGTAAGGAATCCATGGACACAGAAATATCCCCCATGTTAGTCAGCGTATTCTTCGGGTTCCTCTTCCCCATCCACGGACAAAGCGGCGTACTTGCTTTCTTGGCTGAATTTCTGCAAAAAGAAATAGAGGAGTTAGTGGCAAAAAGGATTAACTTCCATCAGTGGCTTTATTACACGGAGGTTTGGCCGTCTTCACACCTGCGTCGCAGAATCCGTTATATTTCACAGGGTGCTGCGCTATTTTCTGCAGTTAAATGACAAACATGGCGGATCCTACAACACGGATGTGAACAGAGCCTTCCATAAAGAACTCGCCGGAGAAAATCTTCATGTACAATAAGAAGCTTCTCAGGGATTATTTTACATGTTTTGGGTCAACTGACTGAAAATTCCAACATTGTGAGGGCAAGAAGTGCACACCGGAGCCCAAATGCTGGCTACAAACGCTACAGGAGAAAGTTGTTTGCACGATACAAAATAACAGCTTATGGATACCTGCACTTGTATATAATATATATACACACACGCACACGCTGTTCTTACTAGACATGGAACGTACCCTCAGGAGAAGATGCCTACTAGATTGCATTGCTCAATGGAAAAAATATACACCTGCTATACTGAATTGTAAACTGCAGAAAGAGTTCAGCAGAAGAATGTTATCTTCATGCAAAAAGTTATCGTAAAAGGAGCTTTTTGTTTTCTGCACTCTTAGGGTGCATTCAGACGACCGTCTGGGTTTTCACACCCGGCCGATATACGGCGTCCCTCTCTGCAGGGGGAGGAGGCTGGAAGAGCCGGGAGCAGTGCTCTGAGCTCCCGCCCCCTCTCCACTATTTGCAATGAGGAGGCGGAACAGGGGCAGGGCTAAGTTCTGGGATTTAGCTCCGCCCCCCGCCTCTCTGAAAATAGTGCAGGGAGGTGGAGAGGAGCAGAGATGGGGCGGGAGCTCAGCTCTTCCAGCCTCCTCCCCCTGCAGAGAGAGACGCTGTATATCGGCTGGGCGTGAAAACCCGGCCAATATATGGTCGTCTGAATACACCCTTATATTGTACATTAAATTTCCAACTTTATGCACTTGTAATATTTGTCAAGAGGGGGGGGGGGGGGGGGGAACGCCCAAAATGTTCCAACAGCCATTTAAATGAATGGGTGCCATTTCTGGACCAATTTTTTGGTCTGATAGACAGAAAAAAGGCTGTAAGCTGTACGCTTAGCCTAACCGTTCTTTCAAGTTTTTGGCGTCATAAAATGGGGTTTATTTAAAAAAAAACAAAACACAAAATATCAGCTTTTAAACGGAAAAATTGTTAGAAATGAAAAAAAAAAAAAAGTTCTCTCACTTTCCTGCACCATGTTTTAAGGTAGTTTCTATAATAATTTACCCACAAAGTGAAAGAAATGATAACATATGGATGTTATCATTATAACATATGGATGTTATAACCATAGCTTTTATAAACAACCTCACTGAACTTGCCCATGCTCTCTCCTTCCAAACTCCAACTCTAAGCCTCAAGTTAATGATTGACCTGTCCAGCTTCCCCCAGCTGGAGACTCCGTACATTCCAGAGAGACACTGCCTGCGTTAACGCTTGAGCATTGAATCTCTCATTGTCATAGAATAGTAGAGTAAGGCCCCCTGCACACGAGCGGAAATTCCACGGCGGGATTTCCCACGGAATTTCCGCTGCTGGAAGCCTGCATACGATTGCGTTAACAAACGCAATCCTATGCAGACGGCCGCGCGAAATATCGCGCGGCAAACAAATCATAGCATGCTCTATTTCACAGAAATGTCACTCACCCGCCGCCGACTCCGGTCTGCGCATGTGCCGGCTGCACGGCAAGCTGGCACATCAAACAGCCGGAGCCGTCGGGCATGGGCGAGTACACGCTGGTCCCTGCAGGCGCTCGGGTCCTGCGGCGAGAATTCTCGCCCGTCTGCAGGCAGCCTTAGAAGGGACCTTCAGGGTCATCTGCTTTACTGTGTTTATTCTTGCTTGTTTTGGGGTAACTTTACATTGAGTGCCTATTGTTCAGACAGTTGCTCTGAAAACTTGTTGGAGTACGAACGATAGTTTGTTTGCTTTTACACAGATCGCTTTTTCATTACTTGTTTACTGACGTGTAGTGGAGGATGTCCAGGCCAATCCATTTGCAAGTCATTCAAATACAAAAGGACTACAGATGAGTTTTGATCAGCCAGTGACCATATTTTAGGTGAGCTGTAACGATCAGCTTGTCCAGCTGTTGATGGCCGTATTTACATAGAATATTCTTTGCAATCGCAGTTTCGAGCAATTATTCAGCTGATCGTTTCCTCACATAAAAGATATATATATATTTTTTTTCTTTTAAGCCTTATCATGGGGGTGCAGGTTAACAGGATACACATTAAATAAAAAATAAATAAATCTTGTATAGCGCCAACTTATTCCGCAGCGCTTTCAGGTAATTATTACTTATTACCCCCCACCAAGCTGGGTTCTCATTTTACCGACCTCGGAAGGATGGAAGGCTGAGTCAACCTTGAGCCAGCTACCCGAATCATGCAGGGATTGAACTTGCAACCTTCAGGTCGTAGGCGAGAGCTTACACTCTGCGCCACACGAGGCTCAACTTTGTGTGTTCTCCGTTGTCTCCACATACAGATCACCGATAAACAGTGATCTATTGGTAACAGCCCATTAGATCCCTGTGACATGTATGCACAGACAGATCACCAACCTCTAGAACAATCTATTTGGTCAATACCAACAATTACGTATATTTGGAAAATAAAAGCTCCAAGAGTATACGGCCTCATGCCCTCCGCCGTGACGGACTCCGCCAGCGGAATATTGCAGCAGAGTCAGTCATGGCGCTCCCCAAAGACCGCACATTCACCTCTCCGGATCCGCCGCTCGAGTCCCGTTCGGCGAGCCGGCGTAGTACAGCGGGCCATGAAGCAACCAGCGGTGACGCGTAATCAAGCGATACTTCCGCTGTGCTCACAGCGGAAGTATCGCGTGACGGCTGGCTTCTATGGCCTATAATGGAAGCCAGCCACACGTTTTTCTGCGGCAATTAGAACATGCTGCGGTTTCTTTCACGCTGCAGATTTCTGCAGCGTTACAATTGAGCTATTAGGTTTAATAGAACCTAATAGCTGCAGGATAATGCCACGGATTTTCGCCGTGTTTCACGCAACAAACATTTGGCCGTGGACATTAGCCCTTAATATTACTCCTAGAGTAGAAAAGTGTATCTGTAAGACTTGTGCACTTTAACAGTTTGTTAGCTGTAACTATAGAAGCACCAGTGCCACAGGGTCTGTCTGCTCAAGCCATGCAGAAGGTGGTTATGCAATGAAGACTTAATATGGGTATCTTGCATGATGTGGTGCTGTTATTCTAGCATCTGACAGCCTGCTGCCAGTAAAACCTGATCCAGGAGCACAATGTGTGGGGAAAATATTTGTGCACAGATTTCCAAACCTGTATGAGTCTTATTAAGATTTCTCGTCTTATAAAGCATACTGAAGAAAAAATTATGGCCCTTTGCCAGAACTTGTAGATTAAACTAGAGCTGTAGCCCCCTGTATTCGCCAGATCGGTGGAGGTTCCAGCAATCAAACCACAACAAACCAGAAAATGATGGCATAGCTTCATGATATGTGATCACTTTCTAGGACAGGAAAAATGATGCGTTTATCCTAAGGACAGATATAGCAGTATTAATGAGCCAAGCTTTCAGATATCCATATCACCATGCACAGTATGTGACAGGACAAGGAAGAACTATATGAAACATCTTACAGCTGCCTGTTCTTGATTTGACTCCGGATCCTTTATTTCGTTCCTGGAATGGGAAATAAAAGCCAAATATGAGCAATCCGTTCACAGAAACTGCACGTCACGTCAGCTGAGACCCTATAATGTCTAGTGTACTAGATACTGCAGCATGAATGCTACTGAGTCATTTTACTTAGGCTAGCTGATCTGCCCTCAGCAATGAGGCGAGGCCATCAATGCGAGACACCTATGTTGACATAACACCCCAACACTTTGGTCTTTACGCAGCTAGTATCACTCATGTACTGTTGGTTCATAGGATTTAAGCTTTTTAGATCATGTTAACTGTATTTTTCATTATGCCTTGTGCAGTCTCCTCTGACCTGTCTGGAAGGTGTCCAACATTAACTATCAATTTGTGCTACAGTCATTCTTCAGTAGGATCAGATCAGATGGGCTAACCTTCACTCCCATTAATGAGCCTTGGGCATCCATGATGCTGGGCTCTTCAGTTTGTCCCTCCTTGGACTATTTATAGTGGGGCACACCCCACAAGACCTGATAGGTCAGAGCATTTCCAAAACTAGCATTCACAATTTAGTGCTTGTCGAAGTCACTCAAATCCTTACACTTTCCTATTATTCCTGTTTCCAACAAATCAACTGCAAGAACAGACTTCTCACTTGAGAAATGTATCGGCATCCTGTCAACAAGATAACCCATGTGGTTCACGCCACCCATTAGTGGTTGCAATGTTATGGTTAATCGGCATATATATTCATCCCTCTTTGTCCCCAATTTATATGTGGTCTCTCTTGTCCCATGTTAATTCTACCAATAGGGCACTTACAAGGCTCACACTACTTGTGTTATGTGAAAACATAAAAACGTGAAGTTAAAAAAAACAAAAACAAAAAAACAAACCTAAAGTCACACCTATCTGATGTTCTACTGCCTTCTCCTATAGTCCGTCCACTGCTCAATACAGGATCCAGGTCGTAGTCTTTGTTCTCATCTGCTGCAATTAAGGGGAGAAGGGGAAAAAAAAAAGTCATTTCCCCGCCCTCATTTTACACGTTACACACCAGTACAGAATAAGGCCAGAGCTACATGGAGACGTTTAGTAACACTGCTTTCCAATTTTAACTATTGAGTAACAGCTCAAGTTCTCAGTAGTGCACTCAGTTGCATACAACTCCCGATATGTACCTGGATGCAGCCGAAGCTCGATAGTTACATTTGAAAAGTCATGCTACAAAAAAGGTTCTATGTAGCTCCAGGCTTAGCTACAAAAAAGCATGGATTACCTTTTATTTTCTCCGTCCCAGGCTGCTGTCTGTCTGAATCATGTCGCTCTCCTCCACTGAAAGGAAACGCATGACCGTTCATACATCTCGTCTGAATACTAAAGCCTCAGCATTTCACTACATACTGAAATTTGAAAAGTTTTCTGGGTAAAAACTACTGATAACCTACGCTGAAGATAGATCATCAATAGCAGATAGGCGGGGATGAACTGCTTGGGACCCAGGCCAATTAGCTGATGAGAAGATGTTGTGGATGGCCAAAATATTCAGAATACCATCTGTAACGCAGTAGCCTGGGTTTGGCATTGTAGCTCTCTCCCATTCACTTTGATAGACGACAGCTGCAATGCCAACTTAGGCCACAGTTGAATGGATGGTGTCCTGACCATTCCATATTCTCATTAGCTGATCAAGATCCCACGGATCTGCTATTGAGCTATCCTGAGGATAGGTCATCCATAGTTTTTGCCCAGTAACCTCCTTTAAATGCCTAATGCAAGTCAATAAAAGCTACATGAATACAGTCCAGCACTACAATAAGCTGTTGCTACAGCTAGTGGTACTTACCTCTGAGAAGACTCTGAACTGAGTGACCGATTGGAAGGAGGTGCTGTATTACGTTTCACCCATGCGTTCTCCTTAGGTGGAGGAGCGGGCATTACTTTTAATGGGAGCTGAGACTCAGATTTATTGGGTTTCATATTAGAACTTTCCTCCTCTTTTCCAAAGACTTCATTTTCTACAGATTTTTCACTTTCCCTTCTTCGTGAGACTGAGGAGTAAAGGATTAAACAAGGTAAAAAAGTGTTTCTACATAACACAATACAGGATTAACTACTGCTATGAAAACAAATATTTGTTACAGGGGCTGCAGAAGTGCAAAGGTCCTATTACATGGGACGCTTGAAAGGCTGACAGTCATCCCAGTGATTATCGCCCCCGTTGGCCCACCTCCATTCGCAGTAAACAGGCCGTCGTTCATAGATTTCCTGTCAGTGCCTTTGGATCCTATGCAGACTAGGAGTCTCCACAGTGATAGACTATAGTGCAGTCTGAACTTGTACTCATACTCTCAACAGTTTTCTACTTCTTGCCAACAGTTTGTTATTTAACAGAAAAGGGAATAGATGAAAGAAAATAGTTGCAGGAAAAGACTGCACAAGGTTTGTTTGTAGCCTGCTACCAATTACGAGTCCGCACAGAAGCTGTACACAAAAGCTATGGAAAACTTTATTGCAGATCTGTTTAATTTTAATGAGCAACCTATTAGCACAATTCAGCCCCAGCTACAGAGAGAGAATGACCAACAGATCAATTCCAATGCATTACTCACTTCTTGAAGATGATCCACTGTTGCCGGTTTGAGAAGACTCGCTTCCAGTCCTAGACCTTTCTTGGTTGTCTTCACTGCGCCAACTGGGATGTCTACAGAATGAAATAAGTTACTAAGGACTAAAATACTTCCATCATGTAAGCAATATTTACAGAAGCTATTCCGTAGATTTTGTCATTAGAAAGGTTTCAGTATTTGCACTCACTGCAAACCGGATATATATGTACTTTGCACAGGATTAAGACTATTCTTTAGAAATTTACAACAAACAAGTCTTATTTCACTGCACCTTTCTCTTGGCTTCCTCTCTATCTGTCGAGGCCGGTCATCATCCAAATGACGTTGTTGCAGTTTCTCTTGCTCTTTCTGCAAACGTTCCTCCACCTCACGTTCCCTAGCAGCGGTGTCCACGGGCTTGGCACCACCAAAAATTGAAGCCGCTCGACTGGATGGTGCAGGAGCTCCACTGCTCTCTTCCTCTTTGGGAGCAGAACGAGGTTTGAGGTTCAGCTTTGGCCTCTGGGTTGGACCTAATTTATACAAGATAAGACAAGGTGAATATATTCTATAACAGTGAGGCTGAATAGAATAGCTGGCGAAAAAAAAACAAAAAAAACCGTTTCCCCAAAATTAAGACAGTGTTTTATATTAATTATTGCTCCAAAAGATTTTAACTTTTTTACATGTATAGTTGCCTGGATACTATTTATATTGTCATTTATTATTAACTGTGACTAGCGCTCAATTTTGGAGTAGGGCGTATACTTCAAACACCCTCAAAAATCCTGAAAAAATTATTCTGCATCTTCAAAAATCCTGAAAAATTATGCTGGGGCTTTTTTTCAGGAAGCAGGGTAAAATATTATATATAACACACACAAAATGTACCTCTCTCTTCCCTTCTTTCTTCGTTTCTTGAGTAGCCATTCCACCTGTCCGACTTGTCATCTCGCCTTTCCTCAAACCTATCGCCATACCGGTCTCCTCCTCCCCCTCCTCCACCACCTCCACCACCTCTGTAATCATCATCTCTACGGTACCCACTGCCAAAGGCTCTCCTGCCGCTGCCTCCTCGGGAATCATAACCTTTAAAACAAAAACACACATTAACATATATGTTATGGAAATCTTTTCTTCATGTTTTAACGAGATTTCTCAAGACACAAAAATCCATGCTGAGCCGGGCTCACACCAGCACTTCAGCTTTTTGTTGCTCTTAAGAGTCATACAACAGAAAAACTGTAAATGCTGGATGAAGCAGGTGCTGGAGCCGGAAGGTGTCATTCACTGTAATAGGGTGCATTCCGCTTCGGGCATGCCCTTCAGTATTTTAGCAGACACAATAGTGCAGCACTAAGCTATGCTGTCTGGAATCCTGCTCCATGTACGATTAGTCATTGTCACGCATCAACCTACTACGGTACCTTCACGTTCCAATCACTGAGAAAAGTTAAGTTACACTTTGTGCAACTAATATTTGTATGTGAGGTCCAATGTGCGAGTTATATCCAACTAATTTCTTTCAGCGGTTATGCTGCTGTGTGTTATCAAAAACACTGTTTTCATAGTGGAAGCACACTTAAAAGACCTGGTGGGGGGGAGGGGGGGTTAGAATGAAGAACAAGTTTTTAGAAATGTGGGCAAGAAATGTGGAAAAATATAAGATCTACTCACTAATCCAACCTCCACCTGTCCTTCAAACATTGTACACACGTTGCCCTGGTGAGGTGTCTGTATACAAATATGACAGCTGTGGCTGCCACTTGCCTTAAGCTGTACAGCGATTGGCTGCAGTCACATGTGTATCAATAAGTTACCAATGCAACATGTAAACAGTGCTGGCAAAGGTGATTGGACTGACAAATATAACCTACTTTGTTATTTTCCAACATTTGTTGCACTCCGAGTTTCTCCCAACAACCCTTTTAAGCAAGATGCCTCCCACACTGAAATACCTTAGCCGCTATATCCCCATAATGTGTCAATCTATAGGAATAATTCAACATTACAGGCGTTGTCCGAGTTGTAAACCATTCACAGCTATCCTGAGGATAGGCCAATTAATTGTAGATCAGCAGCATCCACTGCCAGGGACCCGAGCTGATCAGCTGTTCACTGAAGTTGATTTCTGCAGAAAGCAGACAGCTCTGTTCCCACTGCAGTGGTACGGCTTAGTATTACAAGCTAAGTTCCTATTCATTTCAATGAGAACGTGGCCTGCAAATACCAAATTAGACCATTGTGGTGGGAATGGAGCCATCTGCTTCCTGCAGAAATCAGCTTCACTGCAGAAGAACACCAAATCAGCACACTGACATGCAAGGGCCCTATATGACAGATGCCAGCAAATCTCCTGTTGATGACCTGTCCTGAGGATAGGTCATAAATAGTTTACAAATGAACAACCCCTTTAAAAGCGCACACCCAATTATACATAAAAAACAAGTATAATGCAGGAGTGCGCACAATAATCACTCTTCAAAACAACATCAAGAATGTTATGAAATTCTAAAATCTGTTCGAAAATTTGTCTCTGCCTGAAAATATTTTGGCTTCATAGTCACCATTATAACTAGGACTATAGCGTGTGATGACAACGTTCATAGTTTTATCTGTCAATGAGAACAGATAGGAACCATTTTTAATGTACAAACTGATTCCACCCTAGAAAAATCCAGACCACAATACTTGCCTCTGTCATAATCTCTGCCACCGCGGTCATCGTAGCGGTCTCTTCCTCTATCTCGATCATATCGGTCATCCCTACGTGGGCCATCGCGATACCGATCAGACTCATAGCGGTCATTATTACGATATCCTGTAAAAGAAAGGTTCATGCTTAGGTCAAAGTTTCCCAATCAGGGTGAGCATTAAGAGTTCCTAAAAAGTGGAAACATTTTTTTTCTTTTTTTCTGGAGTTCCCATGCAGCAATATAATTTAGAGCGAGTCCGTAAAGCAAGAGAATACCGAGATCGTTCCAACTTACTATCTCCAAAACTGTCATCTCCACGGCGGGGAGGATAATCATCAAAGCTGTCAGTGGTGGGGCGTGCCCTCCAATCGGAAGAGTCAGTCTTGTCAGAATCTCTATTGCGATCCCGATCCCTGCCAAAGGACCGATCGTCCCGATCTGTAGGAATAAAAGAAGATAGGATTAATGAATTGTCAGCCAAAGGGTGGGCAGTGTAAATGCTCATCTGCTTCAGATCCATGCAACTGGAAAGACATTTCATATTCCTGCACACAATGCTCAAACGCCCGTAAAATGTTTGCAACCAATAAATACTAGGAGGCATTTCAAATGGTCACACTGATGCGCTTCTGAGACATTTTAGAGGGCCATGTCAGAGCGGGCCTGGAATGAATATGTCCAAACACTTATTTTCAGAGTATGGATTACCGCCAACGTTTAGCCTTATCATTTAAAGGGGTTGTCTCGCGAAAGCAAGTGGGGTTCAGCACTTCTGTATGGCCATATTAATGCACTTTGTAATATACATCGTGCATTAAATATGAGCCATACAGAAGTTATTCACTTACCTGTTCCATTGCTGGCGTCCCCATCTCCATGGCTCCGTCTAACTTCAGTGTCTAATCGCACGATTAGATGTGCTTGCGCAGAAGGGTCTTCTGCCTTCGGCTCGGTCCGGCAGCTGCGGCGTTCTGGCTCCGCCCCCTTCTACGCGTCATTGCGTAGCTCCGCCCTGTGACGTGTGCCGATTCCAGCCTCCTGATTGGCTGGAATCGGCACACGTGACGGGGCGGAGCTACGCGATGACTCGTAGAAGGGGCGGAGCCAAAACGCCGCTGCAGCCGGACAGACCCGAAGGCAGAAGACCCTTCTGCGCAAGCGCGTCTAATCGGGCGATTAGACGCTGAACTTACACGGAGCCATGGAGACGGGGACGCCAGCGCAGGGAAGGTAAGTGAATAACTTCTGTATAGCTCATATTTAATGCACGATGTATATTACAAAGTGCATTAATATGGCCATACAGAAGTGCTGAACCCCACTTGCTTTCGCGAGACAACCCCTTTAAACTGAATGAAATTGTGGGACTGGAACAATTGTTAATTTTCCTGACCAAAAGAAATGGCCCTTTGAATTTAGGTTTAAGTGTGGTGGGACAACCCCGATGCAGGGACTTAAAAAAAAAAAACCGCACAGCGCTTACCTGAATCCCCGCGCTCCGGTGACTTCTTACTTACCGGTTGAAGATGGCCGCCGGGATCTTCTCCCTCGGTGGACCGCAGGCCTTCTGTGCGGTCCATTGCCGATTCCAGCCTCCTGATTGGCTGGAATCGGCATGTGACGGGGCGGAGCTACACGTAGCCGGCATCCTGCACGAGCGGCCCCATTGAGAAAAGAAGAAGACCCGGACTGCGCAAGCGCGGCTAATTTAGCCATTAGACGCCGAAAATTAGTCGGCTCCATGGAAACGAGGACGCTAGCAACGGAGCAGGTAAGTGAAAAACTTTTTATAACTTCTGTATGGCTCATAATTAATGCACAATGTACATTACAAAGTGCATTAATATGGCCATACAGAAGTGTATAGACCCACTTGCTGCCGCGGGACAACCCCTTTAATTGAGCCTATGTAATAGCTTAAAAACAAAAAAACACAAGAAATAAATTAGACAACGAAGAAGCTAAAAAACATGTAAGGCAATCTCCATTTCAAATCACTACCCATGGTGGTTTCCAAGGCTAGCAATGTGAAACAGAGAGCTGTACCAGCTGTGAATGAAAAATGATTAATGTTGCAAGGCCATCACCTGCAGAGCAGCTACCGAAGACGCACTAACCTCACATGTAATACCGAAGCAGCTGATCACTTAAAAAAAAAAAAAATCATGTACATTATATAGTGTTCTAAAAGGGGTTCTCCAAGTTAATGATTTTATATAGTTTTAGGCTTCCCGTGCCCAAATCAATCACGGCCAGGTGATGTCCCCGTAAACTGGTCACGTGTGCCTCTAATGTAAAATCCCAGAAGCAGGTTTATGGGATGCCACTTAAGTTACTTCCAACCTTCTAGTGAACCACGTGACTGCTGCAGCCAAAAGGAAAATGAGACCAAAGTATTTTGTAGTTTTTTTTTTTCCATCTTCTTACAGGCAATGTGCCTCCTACTGCCATCAATATCATAGGTTGTCGGAAAATCCCTTTAAAGGAGTTTGAGGGAAATACTAATTGATGACCTACCCTCCAGATAAATCATTAGTTGATCGGCTGGGTTTGCTGCGGTTTCTCAAACCAGAGTAGTGGCCGGCGGCGGTTATTGCAGTCGCAGTTCTCACTAACACAAATGAGCTGCACCTGCAGTTACAAATGTCCGCCACTCTTCCTAGGTTTATGGGCTCGTAGGACACGGGCCGGCCGATTCTGGGGCTGTGCTGTTTATATTCACCAGCATCACTGTTGCCCTGGATTCGCAGGCGCCACGGTGTAGTGCCGTCATTTGTGCTGTACCATACCTATTACTCTGCCTAAAAATGTAAGAATAAGTTGGCAACTGGGTGTTAGTTGGTCATGTGTCCTTACAAAATGATACTGCCCAATCAGTGCTGATAATGTAAAGGGATCCCTAATACCCAGTTACAGATTTATTCGCAAATGCTCAGAAGGATTAACAGAGAAGCGGTAGAAAACAATTACAAACAATGCTCCAGACAGGTTTCAGAACTCAAAATATCTAGTATTTGCAAAGATGGAGGCACTAACCTTTATCCTGTGCTTGATCAGCTATGTCCACTCTTATCCTTCTGTTTCCAAGAGACTGCAATCAAAGACAGTTAGTTGGCAAGGTTGGCAGATTTTGGATTTAAAAAAAAAAAAAAAAATCCCGACATGCATTATGACTGCAATTTCAACTTTTCAGCGCCTGTCACACAGTTATAACAGAGGAGATCAGCACTCGACTCCTCTGACCGTATACTAATGGTCTTAAACTTATTCAGTTAAAGGTAATGGTAGTGTTTCAGGGATGATACAATCTCTAGCTGCGCCGATGCATCATGTGATTATTAGCACAGAAAAGTGCAAGTTAAAGCAACATCAAGACGGTGCCCGATAAGCATCAGACGGGGGGCTGCCCTGCATGGAAGTGACTGCAATATACAGAGAAGACTTCCAGAGTGTGATAGGCAATCAGATTGAGGGAGGAAAGCTGTTTTTGCCAGAGTGTCCCTTAAAGGGCTGAATAATTATTTATCCTCTTCAAATGATGCAAAGTCTGCACGTCACACAGATTTTGATGTAGAAAAACACCAAAACCAGCAGCGTATTTCAGCTAAAAGCCGCTAATACTCTGACTATTTTTTTTATTATTATTAGAGGCTAATGATATATTTAGGGATCACAAATCAGGAAAATGCTTGTTCATGTCAGACTTTTATTGTTCAGTCTGTAACCTACATATACCAAAAACCACACAGACACCCTTTGCAGTAGATTGGGTTTCCATGACAGGACAGTTTCACACAAGCCTCTGATTGCCATTCACAAGGTCAAATGTCAGCTGCAATGTTGTAAGTGAAGCCGTCCCCCTGTGCAGCGAGGACACTTTACCATCTGGGAGTCTTCATCTGCATTGAGGCAGCGGTACATATTAATAGACGGGGAATAATATAGCTGTGATCCCACCAAACCCCTTCAGGTGCAGCGAGATACCAAGCTAGAACTAAGAACAAATCTGTCTTGGAAAACCCCTTTAACCCCTTAATGACGCGTTTTTTCCTCCCCCCTTTAAAAAAATCATAACTCCTTTATTTATCCATCGATGTTGCTGTATGAGGGCTTGTTTTTTGCGGGACGAGTTGTATTTTTCAATGGTGCTATTTAAAGTACCATATAATGTACTGAAAAACTTTAAAAAAATTCTAAGTGGAGTAAAATGAAAAAAAAACGACATTTTGCCATCTTTTAGTGCGTCTTGCTTCTACGGCGCACAAATGGCAACAAAAACGACATGCTAACTTTATTCTATGGGTCGGTACGATTACTACGATGCCAAACTTGTATAGGTTTTTTTTTTACTATACTCCTCTTTTTTTTTTTTTAAAGACATAAAATTTTTTTCAATTATTTTCTGCGGTCATTTTGTGCGCGTGATAACTTTTATTTTTCCGTCGACGTAGTTGAGCAAGGTTTCATTTTTTGCGGGATGTCCTGTAGTTTCTGATAGTACCATTTTGGAATACATACGACTTTTTGATCGCTTTTTATTGCGTTTTTTCTGGGAGACAGGGTAACTAAAAAAATGCATTTCTGGCGTTCTTCATTTCTTTTTTCGAACGACGTTCACCGTGCGGGAAAAATTATGTGGTACTTTGATAGTTCGGACTTTTACGGACGCGGTGATACCAAATACATATTTTTAATTTATTATTTAGATTTTTTAATAATAGATATGGCAAAAGGGGGGTGATTTAAACTTTTACAACTTTTTTTTTTCAATTAAAAAAAAACTTTATTGATTTTTTTTTTTTACTTTACTTTGAAGTCCCCCTGGGGGACTTTAAGATGCGATGCTTTGATCGCTCCTGCAGTATGACGTAATGCTATAGCATTACGTCATATTGCTTTTTGACAGGCAGCCTATGAAGCCACCCCACGGGTACGTCATTGGTCGTTAAGGGGTTAATGTTAGGTCTTCCTGTTATACGAGTGCCGTCCTGACGCAGCTGGGGGGGGGGGGGGGTCCAGACTCTACAGAACGGCAGTTTTACCCAGAGTTGAGACTGTCCGAGAGCGCTGTTGTTGTGCATGAAGCGAGTCAGCACATGCATTGACGTGCGCCTTCCAGCGTCAGCACTACCCTCCGCGTGCAGCCACAAAAGAGAGACATGCGGTAATACGCTGCGCTCAGCACTTCTATCTTTAGACAGCACTGAAGGAAAGTTAGGGGAAGGGGGGGGGGGACGTGTTGGTGAGGGTCCTGCAGATACAAATAGGAGATCAGTAAAGTCCGTGAGGGCAGACTATACAAGGCTGCAAAACTAAAAACACCTAGGAGCTGCTCACAGCTGAAAAATGTATTAAGGAGCCAATTAAAAAAAGAAATTCTACATACACACAAATACATGCATGCACATGTATACAACGGTGCAACGTATGTGTGTGTCTAAATATATTATGCATATGGTGAGGCAAAAGTCTGGACACTCCTGTTCAACTGGTGTAATAATGAGAACGTTGACTTCCAGTGTATAAAACTATTAATTGGAAGGGAGGCCCCATTTTATTTGGAGGAGGAGATGATTTGGTGGCCATTTTGAGCCCAGCCCAGGTTTTTCAAATGGGAAAGGGGTCATGTGATAAATCAGTCTTGGCTAGAACAGCCTTAAACACTCTGGAAGTGTCAGTTTTGCCCTCTCTTTACTTGATTAGGAGTTGGGTGAGGAACATGGCGTGTTCGATGTATCCACCATTCTGCTGCATGCACACGGCTAAACGTAATCTAGTCTTCGTGAACAGGCTGAACGATGGCAGGTGATATTTCTTCACAGCACTGTAGAATTAGCAGTTTCGGGTAAACCATCTTGAGTTTTTTCCACATACGCAGGGAATTTAAATGGCCCCAAAAGGTAAACGCAGCGGTCCAGTAGAATGGCTGCTAAGGTCGCTGGAGTTAATGCCTTTGGACTTTTATCTCTGGGGCCATTAACAGTCCCTTGTGCATTTTGGTTCAAATTCGACTCAAGCGGTGACTTCCTCAGCAAATCTGCAGCATAGGGTGCAGATCTTGACATGGAATCTGCAGCTGTGAAAAAACCACAGCAAAATCAGCTATGTGTGAATGCTCTCAGTTGCTAATCCTTCCTTTAAGTATCCTGCTATAGTAATCGAACCTCAACTAAATAAGTGCCCTCTCTGTGCGCCCATTTGGTAAGAGCCCCCAGCAGTCCTCATTGGTAAAACAGTGCCCCCTGTGGCCCTTATTAGTATAAAGATGCCCCCACTGGCTGTGACTTAAGTCCTCTTCCTCGCCAAACCTCTGGCCACGTAATGATGTTCACACAAGACGTCTCACTCACGGTAGTGCTGAGCCTGTGAGAGGTTCCAGATGCGGGGCACTTATATGGAGACGAAATCCTGACTCCTCCCAATCTCCTGCTCGTACTACACGCTAGAATAGAAGATGGGGGGGGGGGGTCAAGATTTTCTCTGCATACAGCATCTAGAGCCTCTCATAGTCTCAGTACTACCGTCAGTCATTCCAAATGATGTTCCTGGCGAGCAATAGCAAGGACTTGTTTAGTGGGGCACGCCAAAGACAAGCCTCCATAGCCATTTAATGTTACAGCCACGAAAACAGCTGAAGCAGGGCAGGCTGCAATTAACAAGACTGTAGTCTCATCTCCAGCTGTGAATTATTGGTTGCATTGACAACCATTTCAGTGGCCATCTTCAAAGCCTGCTATAAGGGATTCACAGGACATTTAAACAGCAGCGAGAACCATTGGCCGATCAGGATATTCATTTTCTCCTTAAGCGCGCACACACAAGGATTAAAGGGGGTTTCTCGTGTTGATTTCAATGAGAGACGTGCCTGCAGTTACAAGCACCGGCCACTACACAGAGGTTGGCGCGAAGGCTTCTGTTGCTTCCGCTCTGATCTCTGTGTTATTGCAGCCCTGATGCCATGCACACACTCAGCCGATCGGTTGGGGTCCCGAGCGATGGTCCCTAGCAGATCAACTATTGATAGGTCATCAATAGTATTCTCCCTGGAAAGCCCCTTTAACCCCCTTGGCATGAGCCAGTACTGCAGTGAACATGTGTGGACACTTATCTGTAAGACTTACACATAAGACTACACAAGTCTGGCTGGCTGAGGCTTCCTGGGAGCTGATGGCCGTGGCAGCTCCATATTGTCTGATGAAGTAACACTCCAGATACTACAATTGATGTTACCTTCCACAATGATTTCTGCTGACCGCTATGGAGTAAGATATTGCTGCCTGCTTAGCACAATAGTAACCACAGATCATAACTAATCTCCGCATCAGCACTGAGACCAACATGACGTCAGCGTCTGCCTCTAAGCTGCAACTGATCAGCTCATTACATGCAGAAGCGCTGGACGTATACAGTCCTATGTAGATGTTCTTCTATCCTCTTCGGATGGGATTAACATCAGTTCTTCACAAGCAATGTACAAGCTATGCATCTGCAGCTAATAAGCCAGTTTGACTGTATTAGAGCATATGGATGTCATGAAATAGCTCTGGCAGACGAGGGACATCCATGTAATAACATGAACATGCAATACTACATTCCCCTGCAGTGCCAGCCACAGTAGCCATTAGTATCCACAGCTGTGTGACCCAAGTTCTGTCATTCTACCCACGGGTGCCATTTCCCACAATAGGTTTCAGAAACAAACTATAAATGTATATTACAAATGGGAGCAAATGCCATCTTGGAACGAGAAAAGCTTTATATATAAGAAATATCCTAACTAATAAGAGTTTAACTGTGAAACATGTTGAAATGGGTATTCTGGGACACATTTACTTCTATCTACATTTTTCTTTAGTCCTCATAGTGGACTTGAACTTGCGATTGTTTGATCCCCATACAGAATAATGCAATATTATTGACCATCAGCATACAGTATAATGCAATTCAAGACATGCCAAAGGCTCGTCTCCATAGGCAACCATTCACAGTGGCCCTGGGGGCCTTGAGAACGTCCCTGGCTGTCCCAACACCCAGACGATTCCCTGCTGTCAATAGTATCACCCTGGAAAATCCCTTTAACAGCCACAAGCATTGTTATCTCCGATTGTGTGCCTTCTCGATGATGGCCGACACCCTCTCCATACACAGACACCCAAAGTGTACATTACATGAATGCCGCACGTAGGGAAGGGATTAAAGAAACATTGGAGAGGGAAAAAAAGGTAAGATGCTTTGGTAAAGCTGCAGTTTCTGTGAAATGGACCTGTAATAGAAAGCTGCCGCTTTGCTCAGATGTGAAGATCACTACTAATTTACAGCACAGCTAACGAGTTTCAGGCTGACACTTTGTTTTCTTTCCTTTGAGAGATAAAGAGTTGTGAAAAAAAATGCATGGCTTCCTTACCTCTTCATTAAGACTCAGCGCCCGCAGAAGAGAGTCCAGGTCATCAAATTCTGCATAGCCAAAACCTTTTAATCTTTCTGGATTGCTGGGCTCCCGGGGTAAACGGACAGCACTAATCTGCAAGTGAGCAACAGGAATGGAGAGTCAAAAACATAGGTCACATCCTTTAAAATTGTACAAAGCAGAAAATGCCCTGTGGGGCTCAAGATGATCAGGTCGGTCAGGTCCTGCTGTCAGCAACCCCAGCAAACAACTGATTTTGTCGTAGGCTGGCTGTCCGCGGGCGATGCGGTATCCCGCGGCGAAGCTAAGCCGCGGGAGCCGCCGCCCGGGAGCAGGAGCCGCTGACGAATCTCCGCCAGTCAGCCCTATCTAATAGATAGGCTGACCAAGGAGAATCGGGGCAACACGCAGCATGCTGTGAATTGCCCGTCGCGGGCGGAGAATCGCAATGATTCTCCGCTCGTGGACAGGTGCCGGTGCTTTCCATAGCAATACTATGGGAAGCATCGGCCGTCGCGATTCGCCGGCGAATACATGTCCGTGGACAGGGAGCCGTAGGAAGCCATGGCCAGTCTATTTCTCTGCGGTGGTCGCTGCATTATTATAGGACAGCTATTTACATGAATTGCTGTCTTGTAACAATAGGATGGCAGAAGGTCCACCAAGATGGGAGCCACTCAAACTCACATGCCCTGATAGGGCATAAGAACTAGGCATGTAGGAGTCACCTATAGTTTTTTTAAATTTTATTTTACTTATTAAAAGCAGGTAGTAAAACATTACCCATTTGTCCAATCTGTTTTTGTTTGCTCCCTCTATTGTCTGTACATGGCTAAGGGGTGTCCATCTTGCTTTTTCTGCAAAGATTTACTTTACAGCAGTAGTCATGGGCCATTCAACACAATGGATAAGAGCTGACCCATTGACTTCTATAGAGGACTGTTCCAGGCATTGGCTGTAACCTGTGCAGGAAGAAGGCGGTGAGCTGTGACCATCACCTATTGTGAATGGTGGATCCTGTGTTACCTATATTATCGTTCATTGTAATCCTGCCTGTGATAAAGAGAAGACTACTGAAGAGTTCTCTACTGAACTGTAAGTATCAGACTCTTATTAGGGTTAAAGCGGTTGTCCAACTATTTTTCTTGTAATTAATGCCCCTCCCCCAAGTAGTTGTCAGTATACAACCCGTAACATCACTGGTTCTTTTATCATGGAGACACCCCGTAAACCGGGCTGTCACTTTTGATGGCCCATTGCAGGGCTCCTATTAGTTGCAGTGGCCACTGCAGAGCAAGTAGATAAACCCTTGAAGTGGTAGTGGCAGCGAGCAACTGCCACCAATGATTTTTATATCAGGAAACCCCTTTAAGTTGTATAGTTACATTCCCTCCAGTTTACTCACTGTGTGTGAAAACCCAAAAAAAATCTAAAATTAAGCAAAAAGAAAATAAGGTAACTTCGCAGCGAAAAAAATTTATTAAAAATTTCCTAGTTTTTTTCCTATAGCATCTGTGTAGACCGCCTGTCTCCAGGATAACAAACTATGTAGCATGGTCCTAGTGTCAATATTCACTTCTATCTGTCCTCTACTGCAGGCCAAACCGCCAAATGTACAATAGGAGGAGGCAAACGGAAGAAAGGCTAAGACTGTAGGATTACACTATACAATTTGTTGTCTGGTACCATGAAGACTCCGTTCTCTGATAGGGTCTTTACTAACATAAGGATAGAAAAGATTTAATTGCAAATGTGTTTCATTTTCCATTTCAGATTCATTAGGATGATAAATGTAGATGTACAGAGCGATGAAAGGGAAGCGGTCCCCTCCCAACAGCACCATATACTAAGTTATGGGCATCTACGGGAGAGCGTACACACGGCAATCTGAAGAGTCTGATTTTCCAGCGCCGTGTGGACTTCACTGGGTGACTGCGGATCAGGAGAGCAGGCGAATATTTAAAAAAAAAAAAAAAAAAAAAACTCCCTCCCCCCCCTCCACAAACAGCACCAGAACTTAGTTTATGGTACTATTGGGAGGTACAATTTCCCCCCAGCGTCGACCATGTACACTCTGCACAGTGGATGCACCACTCCGCACGATAAACCGATTCCGGTTTTTATTAGGTTTATTCAAATAGATTTTTCCCATGCAATTGTCCCATTACAGATAATTTACGTCACTTCTGAACTTTTAGTGATGTTCTTCTTATTTCTAAAGTTACATTTAACAAGAGACACACGGCACTTACATTAAGTCCCCTGAAAAACTTTTGGATGGATTCTTCCGAAACATCATAGGGAAGGTTTCCAAGGAAAGCAGTAAAGGGGGGACTTTTAGGGAGTCTGCTTCGGTCCACATTGGGTTCACGTGCAGCTCGAGGGGCCGTAGGAAGGATGGAGCGGTCAATTGGGTGGCCTCTGTACATATCATCATCATTGCTGTGCCACGTGGTTGAGACTGAAAAGAAAATGGAGCAGGATTTAAAAAATAAGAACACAGAGATCATGGAAGATTTAAAGGGAACCTGCCAGCACCGAAGAGACCCATAAACTACATAATTGAGCTTAAAGGTGAAAGAATGGGTTTTGGGACCGATCTTGCAGTACCAATCGCTTCCACTGCACCATATATGGTGCTGTGCTAGTTCAGCTGCACAGCAGCTCCTGAAAATAGCTGATTGATGAAGGGTGCCGGGTGCCAAGTCGTTCAGTTTAAATGCTCTTCATGAGTGCAGACGACCATAGCGGCAACGTCGGCGCTCGTGCAGTCGCCCAAAAGACGGTCAGCCCGTGTAAAAGGGCCTTTTTACATTATCAGGTAGATGTGCTGAATGCTATGTGTATTGTAGTGAATGGCCATGTATTACACATTAGAAGCGTCGTTAACAGCCCGTTTCTTTGCTCAGAGCAGAGGCAACAGATGTTTTATGAAGAAACTCACCATCTCCTTCCAGATCGTCAGTCTCATCAGCCCAGCTGACTGGTTTTGGGGCATAAGTACTTCCACCACCGCCACCGCCGAGACCAACACCACCGCTGCTGCCGCCACCACCGCCTCCTCCTCCTCCTCCTCCTCCACTGCTCCCATCAACTGCTAAGAAGTCAGTGAGGGTCAGGGTCTTCCCCTTCTTGTTCTTCTTCTTAGCTGTAAGGTAAGAGAATACATCAGAGGAGTCATTTATACCTGGGAAGGCAGAACTCTAAAATCCTAAAATAAATGAGTAAGAAGGGTCACTTTATATACACAAGTGGTAACGGCCTCGCTATATGATAAACTGCTGGACATGTTAGTGGTCACTTACTGGAAAAATACAGCGAGGTAAGTCATTAGAGATCAACAGGACTGAAGGAAAACACATGAGGAAATAGTCATGATGAGTCAGGGTGCAATAAGGCGCTGCTCCCAGGACGTCAGCTCTATTTACAGCAAAACTAGGTGAAGCAATCCAGTACATGGATGCCATATACATTAACCCTTTCACGACCAGTGTCTTTTTTCATTTTCGTTTTTTTTTTTTTGTTTCCGCTCTCCAAGAGCCATAACCTTTTTTCTTTTTTTATTATTTCAGTAAGATGGCCCATTTTTTACGAGACAAGTTATATTTGTAAAGGTGCCAAACTTTTTAAGTGCGGTGTAATGAAAAGTAAAATAAATTTTGCCATTTTAATTTTTTTGGGGGGTGGGGGATTTTTTTTTTTTACTACATTCACAGTACATTAAAAAGCGACATGAAATTTGACGGCCAGCGCAATTATGATACGAAATTTATATAGTTTTTAAAAAATTTGCTTTCCATCGCCAGATTGGGAGACCCAGAACACTTATTGATTGGGCCGTGTGACGCCTTGTTCTCTGCAGAGTAAGCGGTAGCTTTTATTAGCACAATTCTGGGGTAAATACCACAGTGAAAAACCACGAGATTTCTGCCGTGTAAGCACAGCTTCAAAACCCGTGGCACTCAGCTGCGGGTTTTGGAGCGGCTTCACCGTGTGCTTTTCTGTTGCGGCCAGCTCTCGCATGGAGGAGAGTGCGGCCCTGCAGCGGGGGAAAAAAAAAAAAAAGAATGGACATGCTGCGTCCCGGGAATCCACGTCGCAGCACCGGCTTCTGCCTTCTTTGCTGCGACGGATTTGCTACCCCGTGTGGGCGAGATTTTTGACAACTCTCGTCCACATGGCTGGCTAATCCCAGGATTAGCATCCGCAGGCGGATTTGCCAAGTGAAATACCGCCCCGTGTGAATCCAGCCTTAGATGTGTTGTCGGCTTTGAAAACAGCACCTAAATAGATAATCGACACGACAGTTACTGACGGATGTCAGCTGTCAAAAACAGCAAATAGCCACCGGGTGTGAAGTAGACTTGGATCTACATACTTAAAGACGAAAAAATAAATAATACATAAAATTAAAAAATGGTAAACCGTGTACCAAAAAAAGTTGATTTGGATGACACATTCCCTTTAGACAAATACTCTAGTCCAGGCTTGAGGTGTGGAACAAAATACTCAGAATCAGAAACCATGTTTTACGGGAGTTGGACATTTTATCTCCTTTATCTGTCAGCATACAGCAATGACCTAAGTGCGGAGATAATGGCCGGCCCATGGACAATATAGCAGTAGTGCGGAGATAATGGCCGGCCCATGGACAATATAGCAGTAGTGCGGAGATAATGGCCGGCCCATGGACAATATAGCAGTAGTGCGGAAATAATGCCCGGCCCATGGACAATATAGCAGTAGTGTGGAGATAATGCCCGGCCCATGGACAATATAGCAGTAGTGCAGAGATAATGCCCGGCCCATGGACAATATAGCAGTAGTGCAGAGATAATGCCCGGCCCATGGACAATATAGCAGTAGTGCAGAGATAATGCCCGGCCCATGGACAATATAGCAGTAGTGTGGAGATAATGCCCGGCCCATGGACAATATAGCAGTAGTGCGGAAATAATGCCCGGCCCATGGACAATATAGCAGTAGTGTGGAGATAATGCCCGGCCCATGGACAATATAGCAGTAGTGCGGAGATAATGGCCGGCCCATGGACAATATAGCAGTAGTGCGGAAATAATGGCCGGCCCATGGACAATATAGCAGTAGTGCGGAAATAATGCCCGGCCCATGGACAATATAGCAGTAGTGTGGAAATAATGCCCGGCCCATGGACAATATAGCAGTAGTGTGGAGATAATGCCCGGCCCATGGACAATATAGCAGTAGTGTGGAGATAATGCCCGGCCCATGGACAATATAGCAGTAGTGCAGAGATAATGCCCGGCCCATGGACAATATAGCAGTAGTGTGGAGATAATGCCCGGCCCATGGACAATATAGCAGTAGTGTGGAGATAATGCCCGGCCCATGGACAATATAGCAGTGGTGCGGAAATAATGCCCGGCCCATGGACAATATAGCAGTAGTGCGGAGATAATGCCCGGCCCATGGACAATATAGCAGTAGTGCGGAGATAATGCCCGGCCCATGGACAATATAGCAGTAGTGTGGAGATAATGCCCGGCCCATGGACAATATAGCAGTAGTGCGGAGATAATGCCCGGCCCATGGACAATATAGCAGTAGTGTGGAGATAATGCCCGGCCCATGGACAATATAGCAGTAGTGCAGAGATAATGCCCGGCTCATGGACAATATAGCAGTAGTTTCATTCCAGCAAAATCATCTGTTCTTCAGCCACGCCCTCACAAAAGGTCATAAAATAATGACTTAATGTCCATTTACAAAAAGACGCCTTTTCATTTAAAGGGGTATTCCGGGCGCAGACTAACATTTTATGATCTAGTGTCCATCATCATAGTAGGCGATTGTGTAATAGGGTCACGGTACCCGCTCTAGATACTTTTTCCATTTTCTCTGTCACATGACCCTCCGCCTGAAAACTATCTCCACTTCCCCTGACATCTTGCTTACACTTGCTACCTTCTCCCCTGTGTGTAGCCTCCTTTCTGTAATGGGAGAACAGGAGTGGAAGCACTGTAGGTCAGAGTGCCGGGAGCTCCTGTCTGTCAGCTTCAGCAGCTTTCTCTGGCCCTGTGAGAGGGAGGTTGGTGCTGGTAAGTTGTAGGACCAGTGAGCTATGGGCGGAGCTACACTGCTGAGCTGTAAACAAGCTCTATGCATGCTGGTAAGTTGTAGGACCAGTGAGCTATGGGCAGAGCTACACTGCTGAGCTGTAAACAAGCTCTATGCATACTGGTAAGTTGTAGGACCAGTGAGCTATGGGCGGAGCTACAGTGCTGAGCTGTAAACAAGCTCTATGCATACTGGTAAGTTGTATGACTGGTGAGCTGGGGCGGAGCTACACTGCTGAGCTGTAAACAAGCTCTATGCATACTGGTAAGTTGTAGGACCAGTGAGCTATGGGCGGAGCTACACTGCTGAGCTGTAAACAGGCTCTATGCATACTGGTAAGTTGTATGACTGGTGAGCTGGGGCGGAGCTACACTGCTGAGCTGTAAACAAGCTCTATGCATACTGGTAAGTTGTAGGACCGGTGAGCTGGGAGCGGAGCTACACTGCTGAGCTGTAAACAGGCTCTATGCATACTGGTAAGTTGTAGGACCAGTGAGCTATGGGCGGAGCTACACTGCTGTGCTGTAAACAAGCTCTATGCATACTGGTAAGTTGTAGGACCAGTGAGCTGGGGCGGAGCTACACTGCTGAGCTGTAAACAAGCTCTATGCATACTGGTAAGTTGTATGACTGGTGAGCTGGGGCGGAGCTACACTGCTGAGCTGTAAACAAGCTCTATGCATACTGGTAAGTTGTAGGACCAGTGAGCTATGGGCGGAGCTACAGTGCTGAGCTGTAAACAAGCTCTATGCATACTGGTAAGTTGTATGACTGGTGAACTGGGGGCGGAGCTACAGTGCTGAGCTGTAGACAAGCTCTATGCATGCTGGGAGTTGTAGGTAACAGTCTGTTGTGTACTGGGACGGGACGAAGAAGAGGGTCCAGAGCCGCAGAGATAATAATGTGTACAGGCTGCCGCTACTTAGTGCCTAGATTTCAGAATTTTCAGAATTTCCATTTTGCACCCCATAACAATAGTAATTCTTTGCAATATTTTCAGCTTGCAAATTATTTTGCCTGTTATGGTTTGCAAAACCGATTACTCGGACATCACACAGCGCTGCGAAAGTGTCCACCCTCTTCTCAAGTTCTTCTATTTTTGCATATTTGTCCAACTTTAGACAAAGGTAAGCCAAACAAAAACACAAAATGCTGTATAGAAAGGATGATTTTACTGACAGAAGCCTTACCCGGCTGTACGTGAAAGAGGTAATCACAGCCGTAGCTACTAAGTGAATCCATTAGGGGAGCTAATACATTGGCATCAGTAGCGCTCGGGTAATAACGTTATAACTGAGCTTGCCGCTTCATCCCGACAACTGTTGGGGAAACATGAGTGCTCGGCACCAGCGCTCATATAATGGCAAAGTCAATTGGATTTAAGTTCACTAGCCGCCTCCAGACATGATTACTGCCAGGCCTGTCGAATCTAGAAATTACTTACAAGACGTACATCTACAGGGAGAGTGTTGATCGCGCTGCATACAATGCGGGTGCCGGCTTTTTTTTTTTTTTACAACCCACACCCGCTCCGATCAGTAGCATGGCTGAGTGCAGCCATCAACCCTTTAAATACCGGCAATTGTAACAGTGGCATTTAAATGCTCGGATCAATGTTCGGTGGTCCAGCACTACTTCCCCGCAATGAGATTGCAGGGTGCCTTGCGGTTGTTATGGCAGCCGGGGGCCTTCTGAAAGTCCATAGGGCTGCCAAGGCAGATTGCCCATCAAGCCCTGCCTGTGGTGTGGCTTGATAGACTGTCAGATTGCGGTATAATGTAATACTATGGTCTTACATCATACTACAAAGGCGATCAAAGCATCACAAGTTCTTGTCCCCTATAGGGACTAAAACTAAATTAATAAGGGCAACATGCTTGCCTGAAACATGTAAGATGGCACAAGCTGCTTGTTTCTCTATGTCTGTCTGGATTGTTCAATATAGAGAGAAAGTTTTTAACCAGACGCTAGACTTACTCAGTTTTCCTGTGCAAAATGTAAAAATTAGTTTAAAAAAGTTTTATTAATTAAAAAAAAAAAAATTATATATATATATATATATATATATATATATAATTAGTTTATAATCATTAAAAAAAAACAAAAAAAAAACATTTGGTATAGCTGTGTCAATTCAGTCGAAGTATTGGATTATCTACCCCAAACTGTAAACGTCTCCAAGAAAAAAAAATGTAATAAAGAGAGTGACCAAAAACATTGTATGTAATCCAAAATGGTAGCAACGGAAACTACAGGACGTGCCTCAAAAAACGAGTAGGTCGACGAAAAATAAAAATTATAGCTGTCAGAAGATGGTGGCACGAAATATAAAGAAATAGAACTGGGGGGGGGGGGGGGGGGGGGGGGGGGGAGTACAGCAATAAACCCCCCAAAAAACTTGTATCCTAGTAATCATACCAACCCATAGAATCAAGTTATTGTGTTATTTTTGCTTCAGTCTGTACACCATAGAAAGACGACGCACCCAAAGATGGCAAAATGTTTTTCTCTCATTTTACTCTACTTTCAGTCCATTATATAGCATCACTGAAAAATACAACTCGTACCGCGTCCATTTATGCCGATGGATAAATAAGGCCTCCTTCCCACGAACGGATTTCCGCCGCGTAATCCGCTGCGTTGCTCGCAGCTATTAGGTTCTATTGAACCTAATAGCTCAGTACTCACGGTGCGGAATTCCACCGCGGAATTCCGCACCGTGAATTCACCCGTCCTCACCTGCGGCATGCTCTATTTGCCGCGGGTGTACGCGCGGATGGCTTCCATTGTAGCACAGCGGAAGATAGCGTGAAACCGCTTCCCCGCCCACCGCCGCCACGTCATATGACGCGGCGGAGGTGGGCGGGGAAGCGTCATGCGGGAGCGAGGACGCCGGATCCGCAGGTAAGTATGGGGTCTCCTGGGGGGTGCCGTGACGGGCTCCGCCGCGGAATTTCGCGGCGGAGCCTGTCACGGCCGTGTGCAGCCGGCCTAAAAGTTACCATTTTTTAAGAGGTGGAAGAAAAAAAAAATGTCAGGTTCTAAGATGTGGTGCAGAGATAAGGCCCTTTTATGATCGTTCTCCCACGGGTTTTGAATGATGATCGTCCCATGTAAAGCATGCGGAAACTGAACGAGAATCGTCCGGTCATTAATGTTCAAGCAGCTTAAAAGACAAACGACAAATCGTTTGGTGTAAACAGCAGCCGTTCGGTACTGGATGTCGCTGCTTACAGTGAATGGAGGCAGGCGGGAGGAGAGCAGGGAGAGAACTCACCTCCAGCAGCCCGCCCCCTGCTGGCCATGCTGTGGGTGATCCAGTGATACCCGTTCCTGTGCAGAGCGAGCATCACAGGGACAAGAGTCGGGCTTTCAATCCAGCATCACTTGGGTGGATTACATAGGAGTGATAGTCGTTCAAGTGAATGAGAATGAAGATGGAGCGGGCCGGGGATAGTCGTGGCCCGCCCGCATCCATTCACTGTAAACAGGCAGTTGCCCAAACATTAAGCGATTCCTGTTTATACGGAGAGAGAAGCCGCACAGCTGTCGTTCCTTTTCAGATAGCTGAAACGAGCAACTAGCGATAGCTGAGCAACTTATCATGGGCTGATGGTTGCCCAGAACGGCTCATTTCAGAGATTATTCTGCCTGTTCAGTGAATGGCGGCGGCCGGAGATCTTTGCCTCTATTCACTGAACATCTGTGTAAAGGCAAAGGAAGCAATCGCCGTTGGGACCGCCGTCACACGCTTCGGCACCTGACAGCCATCCCATGTATAAGTACCCGGAGGATCGGCTCTCTAAGCTCGTTCTGTCCTTCTCCGAACTGCCCATTAGTCACACCGTGTCTCTCCTCTTGTACGCCGCCTCTTCAGTCACCTAGTTATTACACTCCTGATCAGACCCGAGTCACCTCGTACGTTTGTGCTGTTAGTTTATTCTTGTTGGCTCTTAAAAGGTTTCATATCCACTTTTTTACTTTACTTTTACCGCCATTATCCATGAATGGGAACAACAGCGGTAAACCTTCCCCGGAGGGGCTGAATTACCAAAATTTCACCAAAAGCACATGGAGGAGTCATCCAGGTCACAAAAATACCCAGGAAAGCATCCAAAGAACTGGAGGGCTCATTGGGGCCCTTTTACACGGAACGCTGATCGTTCAAAAAAATAGTTGGATGGTACGAATTTGAACCATAATCGTTTGGTGTAAACGCAGCCAATGATTGAACGAAGAGGAGCAGATTCGCTCGCTATTATTTCAGCTTTTATTCAGACATAAGATTATCGTTGGCTCTTTTACACGTTGTCGCGATTGTTTCGTTGTTTGTACCGTTGGCTCTTTTACACGTTGTCGCGATTGTTTCGTTGTTCGTACACTGAATGAACGAAAGCTACAAGATAAACTGCTTGAACAAGTGAACGCTGATTGTTCGCTCCTATGAGCATTTTATTGCTCCGGCTAAAAGGAGCCTTAGGCCGTTTTAACACGGACGAGAAAATGGCGTAAGATGTGTGTGTTGCGAGCTGCATGAATATTAACCCCCCTTTTTTTTAATGGAATCAGACATGAGCGGCATGCTCTATATTTTCACCCCATGTTTTCAATGGGACAGGAAAACACATTGCACGGCGTATGATACGCACGCGATGGTTGCCATTGAAAAAAATGGGAAACACTTGCTGAAAGCCGCGCCGGAGGATTACTACCTTACCTGAAGTCCCGGGAGGCGGTTTTAAAGAAAAACGCCTCGCATCCATGGGTTAATCGCATGCTGGCGAGCGCGATATCGGGCCGAGTTCCATGGCCTGACATGGTGCTCGTCCGTGTGTAGGAAGCCTTAGAGCGAGTTCATAGGCCGCGGATGTTTTATGGAGTTTCAGCTGCATAATGCACACCAAGACTGCGCACAACGTACACTACGGGGTGAAGAAGTGGATGCCGCTGTGAAGATTTGCAGCAAAATCAACCCTCGGATACTCAGTGATGCGCGATTATACCCTTATGACCGATGTACACGATTCCACAAGACATTGGGAAATGACATCCATGGGACAACTTGCAGAACACAAAGCCCCGTCTCACACTTGCCAAAAACATGTAGACTTTTCAGATAATTTTCTGCGGACCGAGGAGTCACAGGGGAAACGTCATGGAGGATAACGTCACGCGTCCCATTACATCCGGCATAAAGCTAACAGAGCGTTGGCAATACACTCATACCAACAGCCAAGTCCACCCCTGAATGGCTCAAAAGAAAAAGGGCCCGGTTTCGGAGTGGCCAAGTCCTGACTGGAATCCCAATGGAGGTGGTGAAGCAAGAACTTGCAGATCCTGCTCGAAAACCCTCTGATGTGGCCGAATTAAAACAATTCTGCAAAGCGTACGTCAAAATTCCTCAATAATGATGAAAGACCCCCATCGCAAGTTTCCATGTATTATTTACCTGCTAACTAGTTGTGACAATTACTTTATCACATGGGTGATAAAGGCTTTGAGTAAAGGCCCGTTTACACGCAACGATTATCGCTCAAAACTCGTTAAAATGACATATGAGTGAATCGTTGCGTGTAAATGCTCCCATCGTTTAAGCCCCATTTAGACAACGTTTATTGCTCAAAAAATGTTTTTTGAGCAATAATCATTGTGTGCATTTACACGGCAAGATGATTACTCAAAATTCGCTCAAATGGCAGTTTGAGTGACAGTTTTGAGCGTTCACTTTGCATAAGTATGTAATTGAAGCTCACGCTGTATGCATTAAACAAGCAGGACCGCTATCTTCTGCATAGAGCTATCTTCTGGGAGCGCTCAGCCAATCAGATACAGCTCTTTCAGCAGGCAGGGATTTTAAATCCCCGCCTGATGAAAGAAACTCGGATCAGGGAGAAGAAGCGGCTACACGCGGCTGGAGCCCCGGCTGCAGCGGAGAGGTGAGTATAGATCTTCTTTAATTTTTTACACATGCTACGGATGATTTTCAGGGAAGGGCTTACCGTATATACTCGAGTATTAGCCGAGTCAATATGTTTTACCACAAATAACTGGTAAAACTTATTGACTGGAGTATAAGCCGAGCTATACTAAAGTATATACTAGGTAAAGGAAAAAAGCAATACTCACCTCCCAGCCTGCGTCTGTGTCCCCGGCGGGATGATCTCCCCAGCGGTGCGGCAAGCTGCTTGAGAATTCTCCCTGCTGTCATCTCCCTGCTCGGCTTTGAATTTCCCTGCCATCAGCCCTGTGTAGGTAAGCGCTGTGATTGGATCGAGCGCCAGCCAATCACAGCTTCGTTACCAAGTATCCAGCAGCACTCAAATATAGTTCCGAAGGTGGTAAAGGTATTAATCCATGCACAGCCATCGGTCAGGGATCACGGACCTCCAAATCCCACAGTAAATCCAAAGACACGAAAAATAGTGGCAGCATCAAGGGTGTGAAGTAAAAATCAAGAACTCTTTATTGCTTCATGCTATAAGAAGGCTGTGATTGGCTGGCACTCGATCCAATCAAAGTGCTTACCTACACAGCGCTGACAGCGGGGGAATTCAAAGCCGAGCAGAGGGAATTCTCCAGCAGCTTGTGGCACCGTCGGGGAGACCATCGCGCCGGGGACACAGACGGCAGGAAGGTGAGTATTGCGGGGGGCTTTGTTGTTTAACCTCACTCGAGTATAAGCCGAGGGGGGCTTTTTCAGCATAAAAAAATGTGCTGAAAAAACTAGGCTTATACTCGAGTATATATGGTATATTTAAAGCCCTTCCCTGAAAATCACAGCAGGGGAGCCTGGCAATACTCCTGCTGTGTTCATGGAGCGCACAGCTGGTATACAGCTGTGCGCTCCGTGCGGGGTATGCAGAACACAGCTGGACAGCTGTCTTCTTCATACTCTGGCTGTGGTAATGGGAGCTGGATACCAGCTAAAACAATAGTATCAGCAGTATCCCGCAGTGAACTCAGCGCGCGGCACTGATAAGGCTGATCAGCCTCTTTCAGCATGCTGAAAGAATGATCAGCAACTTGTTAACGAAAACTGCATGATGTCCGTGTCGTTAGACCCAACGATTCTCGCTCAAAAGACGGATTTGAGCGAGAACCGTGTCTAAACCGGCCTTTACTCTTTGGCTGAACGATGATTTTAAGCCGAGCTTAAAATCCATCATTCAGCTGGAGAGTAGATAACACAGACCACACGCTGTGTTCTCCAGGGAGGCGACTAATTACATTGTATTCATGCTGGCAGCCCATGCGGGAACAAAGGAGCTGATTGCATGACTCATACCACCTGCTGAGTTCTGCAAGCAGTTGCTGGAGGATTATGCGCACGCAAATGAAGCTGATAAAGTGCTAATGGGCATTAGTATCTATTAGTACTTTATGCTAAATGATCGTTAAAACTGTCAATCTTTCAATAGTTTGTGTCTTTGTGTAAATGAGCCTTAAAACAACCTGCAATAAATGGAGCAATTATTTAAGTTGCGTTTTGTGATTATGTTTGTCGCCTTTATCATGTATTAAAAGCTAGTTGCATGATCTGAAGCACTTAAATGTGATGAATTAGCAAAAAAAGAAAAACAAAAAAAAAAATCACTACTTTTGTGGCGTTCCTAAATGGAGTCAGTCAGTGCTGACAGCTTTACGCACGATTTGGCTAACTGCACGCGGGCGAGTGCGATGTCGGGCCGTGAATCATGGCTTGATAGCGCACTCGCAACACGCAGTATTCCTACAGATGCAAGGCGGTGTTATTTAAAAACCACCTTGCATCACTTTGGGGAAATAGCCAAATAGCCGCAGCGGAGAATCACAGAGTTTCTCCCATTGTTTTCAATGGGGAAACCTCGCATTGCACCACGTGCGATGCTGCCGCCGGCCCCATTGAAAACAATAGGTGTGCCCTTGCATCACCAAAAGATAGGATGTGCTGCGATTTCTTTCCCGCATACAATGTAAACACAAGACCGGACAGGGCGAGGCAAGTGAGTGAGAGTCGCCCACTTGTCAGAATGGTTATTTGCCTCACCTAAAAACCAAGCGACTGTCGGCCGGCGTAAACAGGCAGTTGTTCATATAGGAATGACTGCCTGTTCTCTCTAAATGGAAGCACAGAAGATATTTCTGACGTGCCGATCAATCATCACTCCTCTGAAAGGACAGCAGCGATAATTGTTGGGATGGCTGTCAGGCGCTCAAATACCGGACAGCCAGCCTGGGTAAAAGTATCCTTAGGTTATAGCAATACACAACGGTTTCAACAAGTTTTTATTTTTTACTGAAATTTCTGTTTAAATATCTCAAAGACTACCCAAGTTTTGTTGAGAATGGGAGCTCTTCCAGGAACACCCCGGCCGGGCTCACACGAGCGTGTGATACAACGCCGCATCTACAATGCTGTGTTTCACCACGGTGTGGATCCGCGCACGACGGCGATTACTGACTGCGCATGTCAGCGTATCTCATGCACGCTGACATGCACTGGCTTCATTTTTTCCCCCCAATTTCCTGCTCTGACGCCCAGCGACGTCGTGTATAAACGACGCTTTTGCGCAATGTCATTACATATGTACGGCGTTTTGTACGCACCCATAGAGAACAATAGGTGGTAAAATAGAACATGCTTATTTACTCACATTACATGATACGCAATGAAAGACCACGAGTATGAGCAACAGCGAAAATCTATCAATTTGAATTGCCGCGATGCGCCGCGTATTATACACACGTACATCAGGCACGTAAGACGCAATTTAAATACCCTTGTGTGAGCCTCGCCGAAGGGTAATGACGCACGGTCTGATGCCACATGCGGCCAAACCCCTCGCAGCTATACGATTTTATCCACAAAATTGTTTAGCCGTTTGGCCCCGCCGTTGGTGTGATTTGCCCGTCCTGAGCAGCCACATGGTGCCATTTGATATCGTCCTACGAAACATGTCCATCATAAAAGGCACAGGCTGGCAACAACGGTTTAATGTACTTTTAACCGTAGCAGAATTGGTGCAGACTTTTAAAGTGGATCTGTAGCAAATGGTACAGAATTTGGTTCCGGCCAGACTGTGGGTCTACTGACCCGGGCTCACATCGTCATAGGAGTCGGCGATGCTTTGGGTCAGGTCTCTAGACCTGCGGTCAGGGTGGGCCTCGTCCATATTACAGCACATACATGCACTGGTGTAAGACCGACCAAGTATCCAGGAGCCACATATGATCCTGCGTTCCCCCTAGAAGCAAGGTTTCCAGAATAGTCATCTGATGCTGCCGGCGGCAACTTTTGTTTTTTAAATTGTGGACGCCTAAAAACAGCCGTTCGCCCATCCTGAGCGATTCTGACCCCAAGCAGGTCTGTATGCACGAGGCCCTGAGATGACCGCACATCGGATACAAGTAGGTTTATAGAATGTGGAATGAAGACCCATTTTGCAGATGCGGCCCTCTACATTGGCAACGGTTGAGCAGTGTGCATGTTCTCAATGAAGTACGAGGAATAAGCTGCTGTCAAACATCTCTGGTGGCTGAAAGGATCGGCACGCTGACGTTTAACGAGCCCGATCCCCCATCTATCAATGACTGCCGAATAGCTCATATACATTAGATGATTGGCCAATGCTTCCAAATCGGCTGGTTCAGCTGATGTTACCCAGTACATACGGGCCACCCCGGTCATACTGGTTGGATTTTCCACATTCTCCATCTTTGCTCCACTCCTGTGCAGAGGTTAGCCGGCTTCCCTGGCCTCCAGCCACGACCCAAATGACGGCTACAGTGATGTCATTGACGGAGGCCCGGGATATGGAGACTGTCCGAGGGAGAGAGGTGATCTGTGGGTAATCTGCAACAATTGGGATTTGCTGCAGATTTTCCCACAGAGTTCAATCTGCAACATAAATTGCAACGCTGAGAATTTAAAATCCGCAGTACGGGTCAATTTAGGCCGGCTGCACACGGGCAGATTGGCATTAAATACTGGCCATAAGGGCACTGGGGGGGGGGGGGGAAATCGCTTTTCCATGAGTGGAAACTAAATTCGATTTTCCGCTTATGGAGGGAAAATTGCATGTTCTATTTCAATCTGCTGCCTTTTTGCAATGATGATTGCGGAAACGTCGCAGAATCCGTACGTAATCTGTATGATTTGTACTGCACATGTGCGCCGGCACATCCACATTACAGATTATAGAAGATTCCGGAGAGGCACGCGGGGTCACCGTCCCGGCACGGGGTCAGATTCTGCTGTCGGGTCCCGTAGAATCCGATCCGGCTGTGTGCATTCGGCCTGAGGCGGAGGATTTCTCCCGCAGCGTGGGGATGACTTTAAAGCCTCATACACAAAGAATACCGCAGTGCGATAATGGTTTTCAAGTGCTTGCTGGCGATCATGGGTGCACAGTGGATCGTCTACGCGGAAAAAATAAAAACAAGCGAACGCCCACAGTGACTGTCTTCCAACGCGCATGTGCAGCGGATCTCCCACATAGGTGCCGAATGCGGATTCCGCAAATCAAATCCACCCGTGTGCATGAGGCTAATTCTCACTTTACTAGTACTGTAACGATGGACAATGAGGCACCCTATTGCCGTTTTGTGGGTTCCATTAAAAAAAAGTCAATTTAAGGGCTCCTTCCGCACACGAACGTATGGTCAGAGCGCACTACGCGGTACTAATCTGCCATAGGTGTCCATGGTGCCTCACACATATTGCACAAAATATGTGCGCAATAAAGAATGAAGTGCGTTCTATCTTGGTGCGTAGTACGTCCACATGCACGCCAAGATAGCGCATGGCGACTTGCGGTGCACGGCGAGTTACGCTCATGTGAAGCTGTCCCAAGTAGAAGGACAAAATCCTCAAACACTGGAAGAGCATGTTCAGTCTTGGCCCATGTCACAGGATGGTAACATGTGATACTACTGGAGGCGCCAACACTGCGGATGTGCAGAAGGTGCCAATAAAGGCGTTATACCCCCCATAACAATGTATCACCTACAAATGTGTGACAACCCCCCCACGATTCACATGAACAGTGAATGTATTGGTGATGCGTGTGACCACCGCTGCATTCACGGCCCATGCGGACAGCGGAGCAATGTACTCAGGCCCATAGGGGTGACTGCAACGGAGAGAACACGCCTATCACTGCTCCGCTCACCCCTGGGGGTCCCCGCTGTCTGCCCCCCAGTGTTTAATACATCACTCATCCGGTGCTTCAGCTCTCCCCCATACCGCGTCAGGCACAGAGGGCCACACTTGGCAAATGTTCTGTATCGGAGTGTTTAAGGCGATGAACGAGCTGCTTTACGTACGCCGCGGGGGTCATTCACACTGGAGTCCTTCCTGTCCCCATTTGTTACTGCCTGAATACGGACCCTTTAAAGTACATCGGTGGGTGCAGCTGTGCTTTATGCGGAACAAGGGGCTGCGGTAAAAAAAAAAAAAAAAAAATACAAAAAAAAAAATGCATGTCCTATTTTGCCCCATAGTCATGATCCAAAAAAAAAAAAAAAAAAAAGAAAATCACCCATGAAAATCTATAGGAGCGAGAAAAAAAAAGCTGTTGCGTCTGCGTGCTGCGCTTTATATGCATATATATATATTGGGTTTTTGTGTGTTTTTTCGTATGCATAAAAAGGAGTTGCACATGGATTTAAGAAAATACACATATGCAACAAAAATGCACGCAGCGCCAAAACACGCAACACGATCAGTCAGTGTTTCAAAGATCAAAATTGCATACGCCCGTGTGAGTGAGCGTCATTTTCTGCCCGCGTATTTCACGGACACATTATACCCTATGAGGCGGCTTACACGAGCGCCTATTCCTACAGATCCATGCTAGAGAAATATAAAATAAGATCAGCCTTTGTACTCCGGCCCGCGTCACAGGCAGGAATCGGACACACAATGTGCGCCGTCCCCAAAGGTCAGCGCGGTTGGAAGGGCGGTCCGAGACGTGTGATCACCGGTCAGCTGATTCGCGGCACGGGAAGCGGATAGCGCTGACAACATTGCAGAGGCCTGCGTTAATACTGCAAGGAGCCGTGCCTGCAATACCAAACATGGCCACTGCACTACAGACAGCGCAATCTGCTACCTAGTGATAGCGGGCCAGAAATTCATAGGGCAGATCAATAGAAAAACCCCATAAAATCCTGGAAGACCCTTGTAAACACAGTTGTCAGATAATAAGCCCCATCCTCACTCCTCCCAATGCAGCCCTTACAGCCTGCTGCTGGCTGACAACAGAGAACACATGCAGAAATGTCAGGCTGCTTGTTCAGACAGCATGGTCTGCCTCAGTTTTTAAAACTACAAGTCCCAGCATGCACGTTGAGAGATGCAGTTCTGCAGCAGCTGAGAGCTTCCCCCATGTGACTCCGCTGCCTGCGGCCAGGCCCGCCAGTGTTGACGTGTCCTTCTCCCGGCCAGTCCCCTGTGTGCAGCGGGAGGCGGGGGTTAGGGTTTAGGCCTGGGAGTCGCTGACCTTTACCGCCATTCTATCCCAGGCCTGCTCTCCACAACAAGATGAGCGAGGATTATACCTCCCCCACCCCTCCCGGGGCCACGTGGTTCCGCCCTGCTATAGGTACTCCTACGGAGCGCGCAGCCCCTAGCCAGACCGTACCACTGCGGGCGGGGGGGATACGTGTCCTTAATACCTCATGTAATCGGCGCGGCAGCGCCCACAAGCCTGACTGCCCGCCCGGTCCCGTCCACGCGCGGCGGGCACAAAGTGAGGCTGCAGTTACGACACAACATATGTATCGGCAACTGTACAAACTACAACTCCGATGCCTACAGGCCGGAGCGCCCGGTAAGCGCCGCACACACAGACAGGGTGCGGCCTGGGCCACACCGGGGATTATACAGCAGCGTGTCTCCCTCCACCGGCGCACTGCGCTTTCAGTGCGCTGTGACGGGCAAAAAGCACCCTGGCGGTATCTCGGCAGACTAAACAACCTGCACGGGTAACGTCAGGTGTAACGGGGCGCTGTACACCCGGCACCGGGCGCGACCCTATGTTCCTCTCTCACACTCACCTGAAGCTGCCATGTTGGGCCGACTGTGAAAGAACGCGAAGACCCGGATGAGGCGGTCACGTGTGCGCAGCGCCAGGTCTTTCCAGAGAAGGAAAGCGAGACGCTACGTGACGTGATGACGTTGTGGCTTGTGGGGCCGCCATCTTTGTTGAGGGAAAGTAGGTTTTGAAGCGTCAGCTTATTCTCAGAGCGTCTGTTCGCTTGTGACTAATGCAAGGTGGTCAGTTTAGTATACTAGTAGGCCCTAGAGCTGTTTACCAACCCCACATAATACAAAGATTTGCAAGAGATATGTGGATTTTTTTTTTCACCATTTGATGCAGATTTGTGCACTGATTTGAAGTGCTGAAGTCATAGTTTAGGTTGAATTTTTGCTTTTTAGCGAATAATATTATTAGCAGGTCAAATAAATAAATCTGGTTATTTGTATAGCACCAAGCTATTCTGCAGCACTGTCATGTAATTTATTACCTCCCACCAACCTCAGGGATTGAACCTGCCACCTTTAGGTCATGAGTAAGAGCTTATGACTATTTCTGCTGCCTTAGCACACTGCACCACACAGGGCTCAAGGAGGTAAAAATGTTCAGTACTGATCAGCACCTCTCCTTCCTCCGCCGGCGGGATCCCTCGAGGGTCTGGTGGCTGTTGTGACAGCTGATGTCACCGGAAGTCAGGTGACCGCCGCAGCGTCACGGTTCGGCTCTGCTGGCGTCATGGCACCCAGTTTGTTATTTTACTACTGTGTGCACTCCGATAACCAGGCAACCCCTCAGGGCTCTCTCACACATCAGCGCCTTGATTTAAATTGTGGCGCCCTGCCGCATTTTTACTTTTGCTTTCAGAGGCAGCGCTCCTGCCCCCTAAGGCCTCATGTCCACGGGGAAAATCAGGCCTGCTATGGATTCTCCATGGAGAATCCGCAGCGGGTCCCTTCTGCCCCACGGACATGAGGGCTGAAAATAAGAATAAACTCACCTGCTCCGGGCGATGCGTGTCTTCCCTTCTTCGCGGCCGGATCTTCTTTCTTGGGCCCGGCGGATGTACTCAGCACGCCGGCTGCGTGCCGCGCGCATATGCCGGGCACATCCGCCGGGCCGAAGAAAGAAGTTTCCGGCCGCGAAGGAAGGAAGACACGCATCGCCCGGAGCAGGTGAGTTTAATTCAGGTGCGGGTCTCCTGCGGATCCGGACGGCTTCCATAGGCTTCAATAGAAGCCTGCGGGAGCCGTCCCCGCGGGAGACCCACACCTAAATGGAGCATGTCCGGATTTTTTCCTGCAAGCGGGACCCCCGCCTGCAGGGAAAAATGACATCTGCAGGTATTTAACTACCTGTGGGTGTCTAATGCCTCCCTATGGGGCGCGGATCCGCGTGCAGGAGAAACGCTGCGGATTTAAAATCTTAATTTGCCCGTGGACATGAGGCCTAAAGCAGCTTCAGCATACGCCATCATTGATGAGGTGCGGTAAAGGCACGAAATAGAACAGACAGTGCTCGAAAAGCGAACGCTAAAAAAAAAAAAAAACAGCTGTGTGGACCCGGAGGAGAAGGTAGAAGCGTTTTTTAAACAAAACTTTTTTTGCCTCATCCTTTACAGGCTACATAGAGCTCAATGAGCGGTTTGAAGTGCAGAGAGAAACCACATAAGCGCTGGGTGACCTCGAGCACAGCAGCACTGCAGGGCCCCAGCAGACCCTGATCAGCTCTGCAGGGCCCCAGCAGACCCTGATCAGCTCTGCAGGTGACTATTGTCACTACAGGGGATGATTTCCCTGTAACTGGGGCTCCTATGGATGCCCCAGCTACAGTGGGAAAATGAGTGAAATAAAAAGAGACAATGTGAATAACCCCCAGAGGTCTTATATGACGTCATGGGGGACATAGATGTTTACAAAAATTAGTTACAAACATGAGTAAAAAAAATTACAGAATAAAACCAAAAAAAATATATGAAAAAGAAAATGACCCAACCACAACCATCACCATGTGCACCTTGTAATCCAAAACTATACAAATTATATATCGAAGTGTCCAAAACAAAATGAGGAACCCATTCTCGTACTTTATTTTGCAGAAATATACTAATTTTAAAAATATGCAACTAAGGTATAAACCTAAAAAATAGGTTTTTTTTCTCAGTTTTCTACCCCTAATAAAACTAAAAAAAACAAACAATATAGCAAGTGAAAAAAGATATAAAAAAATAGCCCTAGGTGTCACAAAAAAAAAAAAAAACGCAGCAAAAATAGTTTTGGTAGCTGAAGAAAAAAAAAAGGTCCGTAAAACCACCCATGGAACCAATTAGAGATGAGCGAGCGTACTCGGATAAGCACTACTCGCTCGAGTAATTGGCTTTATCCGAGTATCGCTGTGCTCGGGGCTAAAGATTCGGGTGCCGGCACGGAGCGGGGAGCTGCAGGGGAGAGCGGGGAGGAACGGAGGTAAGATCTTTCTCTCCTTCTCTCCCGCCCGCTCTCCCCTGCTCCCTGCTGCGACTCACCTGTCAGCCGCAGCGGCACCCGAATCTTCAGACCCGAGCACAGCGATACTCGGATAAAGCCAATTACTCGAGCGAGTAGTGCTTATCCGAGTACGCTCGCTCATCTCTAGAACCAATATATGGGTAAAGTTCCTAAAGAGTGTCTGGTCCTTTAGGTACAACACAGCCTGGACCTTAAGGGGTTAAGCCAAACTTCTGACTCCTATATATTTCTGCACTCTGACTCCTTCGTAAACACCTCATGTATAATGATGATACATTTGTAGTGGCCCAGAGTTAACAGGGCCCCTCTATCGTGTTAAATGTTTGTCTTGTGCAATGGTATTGTCAGTGTCTTCTGTGTTGTGTGCATTTGATGTGTATTGCACCTCTGCAGCACTAAATGGGTTAACGTCTGGGTTATGTCTGAGAAATGTATCATGTTGTCATGTGACCTTGTGATATATACATATATGTTCATGAGGATGCTAGAAGGAGGAACTTTCCAGTCTGCAAGTTGGTTAGCAAGAGGAAGTCAGCGAGTGAGCCATACAGAAACTGTTTGATCTGTGTGGTCCAGAATGAAAGAAGCTGAGAGGTACCCTCCAGTTTGGCCTGGGTCTACACTACCCTGTATGTGTTGGTGCCGTTATCTGCACTGAGAGTGTTACGGCACTCTGACCCCCCGAGCGCCAGGTGGGGTGCCCTGAACCTACCGCACTCCACTGTCCCTGCCTACTTGCCTCGACCCTGGCTAACCCCAGGCGAACAACTGGACGGCGGTCCCTACCCTGGCTAGGGACCTGGCGACTGCACGGAGGAATCTAACTAACGGGGGACAGAGTGCTGACAGAAAAGGCAGATGGAGTGACCAAACAGAAAATACTGCGCAACAGGCAACTGGAATAGAAGCTGACGAGCAAACTAGGGACTGACTGAGACTAGCTGCAGACAGAACTGACTAGAAGCTGACAGAACCAATAACTGGCAGTGAGCTCAGGTCACTGCCAGCCTTATAACTACAAAACTCCGCCCAGGGGCAGAGAGTGGGAGGAGCCAACTCCCCACTACTGCACAAGAGAGGTGGAGGAGTGCGGGCGGCACCCTTCGGGCGGACACGCTCATGCCACCGCACACCGGCCGCCCCACGTCGCCGGGAGAGCCCCGACGTAAGAGCTCCAGGACGCCGGAGCCGACGCCGGAGTGGCGCTCGCTGACCGCCGGACCCTGCGCTGCTCTGCATGGTAACAGAGAGAGAGGGAGAAGTACAGCAGAGGAGTGAGTGATGACCGGTAGAGAGTTGGAGAGAGAGAGTCGCTGGGAGCAGGACCGTACAAATAACTAGGACTGTCGATTGTCTGGATTACCCCGAGAAGCCTCATTCCAAATATTGTATTTGAGCCAGTTTGCTGTTACAGGATGGATTGTACTAAAGTTGACGTAAACGGACATTACTGACTGTTCCCGGTTTGTCTCGGGTGCCGGCGGGGGAGAGCGGGGAGGAACGGGGGGGGGTGATCTCTCTCTCACTCTCTCCCCCCGCTCCCCCATGCTCACTCCCACAACTCACTGTTCACCCCGGCCGGCACCCGAATCTTTTGAAACGAGTGTGCAGGTACTCGCAAAAGGCAATACTCGCTCGAGTATTTGCCCTTAGCGAGTACGCTCACTCATCTCTATAGCCAACCCATTACCTTGAATGAATCTGTGCCGCAGTCCCCCTACACGAGGTGGTTGGGGCGTCCCCTTTTAACATCTACTAAAGTTTTGTTTGCATGACAAGGGTGTTGTAGTAAGGGCCCCTGGATGGCATTCGTGGCCCCGAGCGAGGATTCTAGTGGGGGACCCGTGTTAATTGGTGGGTGCGCTGTGTACATATTGGATGAGAGGTGATTTCTGGCAAAGAAGAATCGGTCACAGGGTTGTAACATATTACCCGCCGGCTGTAGGCATAGGCTGAAAGAACCAAGCACCCGCTCTTTGTCCAATGCTTGCTCTTAAACATTAATTGGATACAACTAAGGAGTAGGCCTCAGAGGGCGCCACGATGGTCGTGCAACGTGGGATTTCAGCAGATACCACCAAAGTAACTCCACCTAGGCTCAGTAGTTGTCACAGGCCTGTGTGGGGGAGCCTGGTAATAGAGATGAGCGAACGCACTCGTCCGAGCTTGATATTCGTGCGAATATTAGGGTGTTCGGGATGCTCGTTACTCGTAACGAGTACCACGCGGTGTTCCGGTTACTTTCAGTTTCCTCTCTGAGACGTTAGCGCGCTTTTCTGGCCAATTGAAAGACAGGGAAGGCATTACAACTTCCCCCTGTGACGTTCAAGCCCTATACCACCCCCCTGCTGTGAGTGGCTGGGGCGATCAGATGTCACCCGAGTATAAAAGTCGGCCCCTCCCGCGGCTCGCCACACATGCCTTGTGAGTTAGCTGAGTGAAAGTCCAGTTCTATTGGAGTTGCTGTAGGGAGAGTATTTGTAGTGAGTGTAGGCTTCAAGAACCCCAACGGTCCTTCTTAGGGCCACATCTACGTGTGTGCAGGCTGCTGTTAGCAGTGGAGAAATTTTTTTTTTTCTCAAAATCAGCAGTGCAGAGCATTGCACCCGGTATTAGGGACAGAAGTGGTGCTTAGGCAGGGAGAGTGTTAGGAGTGAGTGTAGCCTTCAAGAACCTCAACGGTCCTTTCTAGGGCCACATTTAACTGTGTGGAGTACTGTGCAGGCTGCTGTTAGCTGTGTTGCTTTTTTTTTTCTTTCTCAAAATCGGCGGTGCAGAGCATTGCACCCTGCATTGATACTACAGGCACAGAATTGTGTAGGCAGGGCCACAACACAGTTATTAGTCATTGAATAGACGCAGTGGGCCTTTTCTTTTTTAACAAAAGGGAAAAAAGTATATTTGCCCTGCCTCTGTCAGTCCTAAGGGCTCTGGGTACGTGTGTGCTGCGTGGAGAACGTAAAAAAATCAGACGCAACCAGCTACGGTTGAGTGCAGCCTTGCGCCAGTTTCTTTCCTGCCTGGGAAATACCTGCTCTGCCACAGTTAATAACTCTGCAACAGTAAAGTTCTGTGACACTTTTGCAGGGCCGCAACACAGTTATATTAGTCATTGAATAGATGCAGTGGGCCTTTTCTTTTTTAACAAAAGGGAAAAAAGTATATTTGCCCTGCCTCTGTCAGTCCTAAGGGCTCTGGGTACGTGTGTGCTGCATGGAGAACGTAAAAAAATCAGACGCAACCAGCTACGGTTGAGTGCAGCCTTGCGCCAATTTCTTTCCTGCCTGGGAAATCAAATCACTGGTAATACAGCATGCTGAGGGGTAGGGATAGGCCTAGAGGATGTGGATGCGGCCGAGGACGCGGAGGGCCAAGTGAGGGTGTGGGCACAGGCCGAGCCAGTGCGGTGGCCAGGGGTAGAGGCAGGGCCAGACCGAATAATCCACCAACTGTTTCCCAAAGCGCCCCCTCGCGCCATGCCACCCTGCACAGGTCAAGGTGCTCTACGGTGTGGCAGTTTTTCACAGAGACGCCTGACGACCGACGAACAGTGGTGTGCAACCTTTGTCGCGCCAAGATCAGCTGGGGAGGCACCACCAACAGCATGCGCAGGCATATGATGGCCAAGCACCCCACAAGGTGGGACGATGCCCGTTCACCGCCTCCGGTTTGCACCACTGCCTCTCCCCCTGTGCCCCAACCTGCCACTGAGATCCAACCCCCCTCTGAGGACACAGGCACTACCGTCTCCTGGCCTGCACCCACACCCTCACCTCCGCTGTCCTCGGCCCCATCCAGCAATGTCTCTCAGCGCAGCGTCCAGACGTCGCTAGTGCCACAGTTTGAGCGCAAGCGCAAGTACGACGCCACGCACCCGCACGCTCAAGCGTTAAACGTGCACATTGCAAAATTGATCAGCCTGGAGATGCTGCCGTATAGGCTTGTGGAAACGGAGGCTTTCAAAAGCATGATGGCGGCGGCTGCCCCGCGCTACTCGGTTCCCAGTCGCCACTACTTTTCCCGATGTGCCGTCCCAGCCCTGCACGACAACGTCTCCCGCAACATTGTACGTGCCCTCACCAACGCGGTTACTGCCAAGGTCCACTTAACAACGGACACGTGGACAAGCACAGGCGGGCAGGGCCACTATATCTCCCTGACGGCACATTGGGTGAATTTAGTGGAGGCTGGGACAGAGTCAGAGCCTGGGACCGCTTACGTCCTACCCACCCCCAGAATTGCGGGCCACAGCTCGGTGGTGATATCTGCGGCGGTGTATGCTTCCTCCACTAAAGCACCTTCCTCCTCCTCCTCCTCCAACGCAACCTCTGTCTCGCAATCAAGATGTGTCAGCAGCACGTCGCCAGCAGTCGGTGTCACGCGGCGTGGCAGCACAGCGGTGGGCAAGCGTCAGCAGGCCGTGCTGAAACTACTCAGCTTAGGAGAGAAGAGGCACACGGCCCACGAACTGCTGCAGGGTCTGACAGAGCAGACCGACCACTGGCTTGCGCCGCTGAGCCTCCAACCGGGCATGGTCGTGTGTGACAACGGCCGTAAGCTGGTGGCGGCTCTGCAGCTCGGCAGCCTCACGCACGTGCCATGCCTGGCCCATGTCTTTAATTTGGTGGTTTAGCGCTTTCTGAAAAGCTACCCCCACTTGTCATACCTGCTCGGAAAGGTGCGCCAGCTCTGCGCACATTTCCGCAAATCCCACACGCACGCTGCCACCCTGCGGACACTGCAACATAGGTTTAATCTGCCAGTGCACCGACTGCTGTGCGACGTGCCCACACAGTGGAACTCTACGCTCCACATGTTGGCCAGACTCTATGAGCAGCGTAGAGCTATAGTGGAATACCAACTCCAACTTGCGCGGCGCAGTGGGAGTCAGCCTCCTCAATTATTTACAGAAGAGTGGCCCTGGTTGGCAGCCATCTGCCAGGTCCTTGGAAAATTTGAGGAGTCTACCCAGGTGGTGAGCGGCGATGCTGCAATCATTAGCGTCACCATTCCTCTGCTATGCATCTTGAGAAGTTCCCTGCAAAGCATAAAGGCAGACGCTTTGCGCTCGGAAACAGAGCCGGGGGAAGACAGTATGTCGCTGGATAGTCAGAGCACCCTCCTGTCTATATCTCAGTGCGTTGAGGAGGAGGAGGAGGAGCATGAGGAGGAGGAGGGGGAAGAGACAGCTTGGCCCACTGCTGACGGTACCCATGCTGCTTGCCTGTCATCCTTTCAGCGTGTATGGCCTGAGGAGGAGGAAGAGGAGGAGGAGGAGGATCCTGAAAGTGATCTTCCTAGTGAAGACAGCCATGTGTTGCGTACAGGTACCCTGGCACACATGGCTGACTTCATGTTAGGATGCCTTTCTCGTGACCCTCGCGTTACACGCATTCTGGCCACTACGGATTACTGGGTGTACACACTGCTCGATCCACGGTATAAGGAGAGCCTTTGCACTCTCATTCCCGAAGAGGAAAGGGGTTCGAGAATGATGCTATACCACAGGGCGCTGGTGGACAAACTGATGGTAAACTTCCCATCCGACAGCGCTAGTGGCAGAAGGCGCAGTTCCGAGGGCCAGGTAGCAGGGGAGGCGCAGAGATCAGGCAGCATGTACAGCGCAGGCAGGGGAACATTCTCCAAGGCCTTTGGCAGCTTTATGGCTCCCCAGCAAGACTGTGTCACCGCTCCCCAGTCAAGGCTGAGTCGGCGGGAGCACTGTAAAAGGATGGTGAGGGAGTACGTAGCCGATCGCACGACCGTCCTCCGTGACGCCTCTGCCCCCTACAACTACTGGGTGTCGAAGCTGGACACGTGGCCTGAACTCGCGCTGTATGCCCTGGAGGTGCTTGCTTGTCCTGCGGCTAGCGTCTTGTCAGAGAGTGTGTTTAGTGTGGCTGGGGGAATCATCACGGATAAGCGTACCCACCTGTCAACCGACAGTGCCGACAGGTTTACACTCATCAAGATGAACAAAGCCTGGATTTCCCCAGACTTCTCTTCTCCACCAGCGGACAGCAGCGATACGTAAGCAATACGTAGGCTGCACCCGCGGATGGAAGCTACGTTCTCTCTCACCATCCAAAACGGGGACATTTCTGCTTCATCAATCTGTGTCTAATATTCCTCCTCCTCCTCCTGAAACCTCACGTAATCACGCTGAACGGGCAATTTTTCTTAGGGCCACAAGGCTCACTCATATAATTTTTCTAAACAATTTTTATATGTTTCAATGCTCTTAAAAGCGTTGAAACTTTAACTTGAACCAATTTTTCGTTAAACTGGGCTGCCTCCAGGCCTAGTTACCACTTAAGCCACATTAACCAAAGCGATTAATGGGTTTCACCTGCCCTCTTGGTTGGCCATGGCCAATTTTTTGGATGTACATTAGTACTGTTGATACAGCAATTTTTGTGGGCCCTCGCCTACAGTGTAATCAAATGAATTTTTAGCCCACCTGCATTACAGCTGACGTTACATCCGCTGTGTTGGGCAATGCAATGGGATATTTTTGTGTATCGCCGGTGGGTTCCAGGGAGCCACCCATGCTGTAGGTGTACACAGAGTTTAACCTACATGTGTCCACTTGTAAAGAACCCCAGTCTGACTGGGGCATGCAGTGTGGGCCGAAGCCCACCTGCATTAAGCACGACATTACTACCTCAGCTGTGTTGGGCAATGCAATGGGATATTTCTATGTACCGCCGGTGGCTTCCTGGCACCCACCCATGCTGTGGGTCCACAGGGAATTATAAATGCATCTGTTTCCACTTGTAAAGAACCCCAGTCAGACTGGGGCATGCAGTGTGGGCCGAAGCCCACCTGCATTAAGCACGACATTACTACCTCAGCTGTGTTGGGCAATGCAATGGGATATTTTTATTTACCGCCGGTGGGTTCCAGGGAGCCACCCATGCTGTAGGTGCACACGGAGTTTAACCTACATCTGTCCACTTGTAAAGAACCCCAGTCTGACTGGGGCATGCAGTGTGGGCCGAAGCCCACCTGTATTAAGCACGACATTACTACCTCAGCTGTGTTGAGCAATGCAATGGGATATATTTATGTACCGCCGGTGGCTTCCTGGCACCCACCCATGCTGTGGGTCCACAGCGAGTTGTTACTACATCTGTCCACTTGTAAAGAACCCCAGTCTGACTGGGGCATGCAGTGTGGGCCGAAGCCCACCTGTATTAAGCACAACATTACTACCTCAGCTGTGTTGGGCAATGCAATGGGATATTTTTATGTACCGCCGGTGGCTTCCTGGCACCCACCCGTGCTGTGGGTCCACAGGGAATTATAAATGCATCTGTTTCCACTTCTAAAGAACCCCAGTCTGACTGGGGCATGCAGTGTGGGCCGAAGCCCACCTGCATTAAACATGACATTACTACCTCAGCTGTGATGGGCACTGCAATGGGATATTTTTATGTACCGCCGGTGGGTTCCAGGGAGCCACCCATGCTGTCGGTCCACAGGGACTTCACAATAGGGAGTTGTACCTGCCTGTGTCTATGAATTAAAAAGCCCGGTCTGACTGGGGCATGCAGACACTTTGACAGAATGAATAGTGTGTGGCACATAGGTTCCCCATTGCTATGCCCACGTGTGCAGCTCCTGATGGCGGTGGCACAGGATTATATTTCTCATTGCTTCTGTACAGCATTGTGGGCTATCGCCCCGCCCCTTTTAAAGAGGGTCGCTGCCTAGCCGTGCCAACCCTCTGCAGTGTGTGCCTGCGGTTCCTCCTCATGGCAGACGCACTTATAAATAGACATGAGTGTGGCGTGGCATGAGGGCAGCTGAAGGCTGCGCAGGGACAATTTGGTGTGCGCTGTGGACACTGGGTCGTGCGGGGGGTTGGGCAGCATGTAACCCAGGAGAAGTGGCAGCGGAGTGTCATGCAGGCAGTGATTGTGCTTTGTTGGAGGTAGTGTGGTGCTTAGCTAAGGTATGCATTGCTAATGAGGGCTTTGCAGAAGTAAAAGTTGTTGGGAGGGGGGGGGGGGCCCACTCTTGCCGGTATTGTGGCTTAATAGTGGGACCTGTGAACTTGAGATGCAGCCCAACATGTAGCCCCTCGCCTGCCCTATCCCTTGCTGTGTCGTTCCCATCACTTTCTTGAATTGCCCAGATTTTCACACATGAAAACCTTAGCGAGCATCGGCGAAATACAAAAATGCTCGGGTCGCCCATTGACTTCAATGGGGTTCGTTACTCGAAACGAACCCTCGAGCATCGCGATAATTTCGTCCCGAGTAACGAGCACCCGAGCATTTTGGTGCTCGCTCATCTCTACCTGGTAAGTGTCTCCTCCTACATGCACTTCACTTCCCGGGCTGCTTCGTCTGGCACCGCGTCACATGTCATCATGTCCCCGTCACATTGCCACTCCGACCAATAATAGAAAAGAACATCAACCATAGTACAGCAGAGATTTAAATGCCATATTATTCGTAACCAGCAGGGGTCAGGCTCATAACTCGAACAAAACAAACTCTTGCCAAACTACTACCGATACCGGACAGGACGACCCTCCTTCAGTGTCACTCTGCAGGGAAAGAAAGTGAAGGGGGTGCTGTGCTAAAGAAGCTCTGTAGCCCCTTCATTCTCAGGATTGGTGGGGTCCCAAAGTTGGACTAAACCTGGATTCCTTGCTGAAGACAACCCAATTCCACTCCATAGCAGTTCGTTGTTCAGGATACCACTGCAAACGGAGGTGATGGTGGGTGGGGGTCAAAGGCAGCAAAATGACAACTTCTTCTAGGAGCTCTTCTACAAAGAGTGTATATGTGTATTCATGACATCAAGAGACATGGGTGTAAGCATGTGTGTTATGTTTGAACGGCAAACAGCTTGTTCTTTCATATTTAGAAGGTCTTCTCCGAAGATTTCTCTGGCTGGAGGGTCGGAGAGTGGCATATAGAGTCTTAGACTACCTATGCACCACTAGTGTTCTGTGTGCATCAGATAGCTGAAGCTACCTTAGAAGGCAGACATGGTCCCTGGAAACAGAATGGTGCATAACTTCAGTTTTGTCCTCGGGACTTGAAGGTCACTTTAATGCAAAATTGCACAAAGGAGATTTGAGTATAAAGTGCTAAGTGGCATTTTGTCAACGTGCCCAGGTGTCTTCTTTCAGAACAATTTTTGAGTATTGTAGTAATGTAGTACTGGAATTGGCTACTAGAGGGCTCTGTGAAAGTGTCTATGGCAGAGAAAGGGTACTCTACTTAGTAATTAAGAGGCACATGGGTGGCTGTTGTAAAAACGGGTGGCATGCCCCTCACAGTGAGCTTCTGGGATTATGCCATGTAGGCTGTTTGAGTAGAAATGCCCCTTATACTGCAGAGTATTGGTAATGGACTGTGATTAGGATGTGAAATGTGATGGCATTAGGCCTGTGAGTAAGGGCCAAGTAAGATGTATAGCTAGAGGCCAAATGGCCAGGTGTTGATTGACGTACCAGTGTAATGTAAAGTGCTATGAACCATTGTGGTGATGGAATAAAATTATCAGGTGCCAAATAAAGAAAGTTCCGGTTGTCAAATGAGTTTCTTAGAGTGACACCAACCATCTTGTGAGGAGAAGATGGCAGTCCCGAGTTGTGACTTATCCCCTAATGTCACATATGGTACTATAATATTAGTATTTACAACCCCAATAACAAAAAAGTTGGGACACTGTAAGATATATATAAAAAAGTGCAATGATTTTGAAATCTCATATAACCTCATTTTATTCACAATAGAACACATATCTAAAGTTGAAAGTGAAACATTTTTCCATTGCATTTAAAAAACGTAACTCATTTCTAAAAAAAAGTGAATGGCAGCAACACATCTAGAAAAAAGTTGGGCCATGGCCATGTCTACCATTGTGGAACATCCCTTCTTCTTTATACAACAGTCTGTAAACACCTGGGAGGTGAGGAGACCAGTTGCTGGAGTTTTGGGAGAGGAGTGTTGTCCCACTCTTGACTGATGTAGGATTCTAGCTGCTCCACAGTCCGGGGGTCTTGTTTCCATAATGTGCTAAATGTTTTTTCTTGATGAAAGATCTGGACTGCAGGCACACGGTTCAGCCCCCGGACTCTTCTTCTGTGAAACCATGCTGTTGTGATGGATGCAGTATGTGGTTTAGCATTGTCTTGCTGAAATATACAAGGCCTTCTCTGAAAGAGGCGTTGTCTGGATGGGAGCAGACCTCTCTATACTGCTCAGCATAGATAGTGCCTTTCAAGATGCATAAGTGCAGCGACCCAGACCTAGGAGGTGTTAAGCAGCGAGGGAAAATGAGATGGTTTTCACGGTGGCTCTGCTGGTCCTCCTGGCAGAGTGGAAAAATGCCGGTATTAAAGGGGTTGTCCCGAGGCAGCAAGTGGGTCTATACACTTCTGTATGGCCATAATAATGCACTTTGTAATATACATTGTGCATTAATTATGAGCCATACAGAAGTTATAAAAAGTTTTTTACTTACCTGCTCCGTTGCTGGCGTCCTCGTCTCCATGGTGCCGACTAATTTTTGGCCTCCGATGGCCAAATTAGCCGCGCTTGCGCAGTCCGGGTCTTCAGCAGTCTTCTATGGAGCCGCTCGTGCCAGAGAGCGGCTCCGTGTAGCTCCGCCCCGTCACGTGCCGATTCCAGCCAATCAGGAGGCTGGAATCGGCAGTGGACCGCACAGAAGAGCTGCGGTCCACGAAGACAGAGGATCCCGGCGGCCATCTTCAGCAGGTGAGTATGAAGACGCCGGACCGCCGGGATTCAGGTAAGCGCTGTGCGGGTGGTTTTTTTAACCCCTGCATCGGGGTTGTCTCGCGCCGAACGGGGGGGGGGGGTTAAAAAAAAAAAACCCGTTTCGGCGCGGGACATCTCCTTTAAGGTCTAACTACACAGTGGTAAAAATATAGTCAAATATTAATGCCTGCTGCCCAAGGCATCACGCAGGGAAAGATGGTGATGCCCCAGAAAGATGGGGCTCTAACCATGGAGTCGGGTAGGGGAAGGTGTTGGTTTACCGTGACGCCAGTCAGTATATGGTTTGGGACCCATTCTGAACAGAAATAATAAAATATAAAAAGTGGAGAACTAAACAATAATGGGGGTAGCAGTCCTCGCTCTCCTGCAGTATCGTGCGTTACCTCAGTGCAGATGTTGTAGTTGGTGGGAAGCACTCCAGGAAGCTGACTTAGATGGTGAAAACAATTCAACTCTTTATTTGCAGGGATAGAGGGAACTGTCAGACTTGCAGCACAAGCACAATTTACAATCACTTGAAATCACTGTTGAATTCCACTTCCATGCATTGATGAGTTAGAATTACTCTTTTCAGACATTGATTATTCCGAACTTTTCTCAGCGGACTGATATTAACTTCCAGCTTTTCTCCCTGGCTTTGACTATGATTTGCTTACTTGATTGCCTTTCCTTCCTTCTCTTTTCTGTTCTTTCTTTCTCCCTACTAAATGGTACTCACACTTGGATGTTCTATGGATGTTCTAGCTTCCCACTGCACTGTCTGTTTCTATCTCTGGGACCTCTTTGCTAGGCAACCTCCAGGACTAAACTGACTAACCCCACCCTCTCTCTACCTTTTATACTCTCCTATTCACCCAATCCTGAGCAAGGGGAAAGCTAACTATATGAGCAGAAAATAGAGATGGAGGGGAGCTACTACCGTTAAAAATTTCCTTCTTTATTGAATAAAACAAAGCATACAGCTCACAGGTACACGCTGAACGCGTTTCGGCAAAAAGCCTTTGTCAACAGCTATGAGGTATGGAGTGCATAAGACATTTATAGACCAAATACAAATTAAAATCAAAGGAGAGATACCTGTGTATGTTAGTTTGTCAGGGGGAGAAATGGTTGAGGGATGGTATAGAGGGTGTGTTCAAGAGCTAATTACAACACATGTTACAACCAGCATACAGAGATTTGTGGCAGGAGGATTCAAAACAGACAGATAGAGAAACAAGTATGCATGTGGATATCTGGGAAACAATACTTCAATACATTTACATAGCGGTAAATAGGTAAAGAATCTAAGGGAAAAAAGAAAAAAAAATCTATCTTTTCTTTTTCTCTCCCATTCTTATCTCTTTTTTCAAATATATAGTTGCACAAGCTGTTTCCGCATAATCATAAAGCGATTGCAGGGTATATAAATTCACCAGAGTAGAAGTCGAGTCTTTTTTTTTCTTTTCTTTAAACTATCTGAAGAAAAACTTATAAAATCAATGGGAAAAGATGAATATACAAAGTTTTTGGATAACATCAATATTAATATGCAGAAATTGGAAGAGAATATATTAAAAACAAAACGTTCCAAACTTGAACGGGATAAAAAGGACTATATGGAAAATAAAGTCTATGGTTGGAGAGATGGGCTTGCTCATCTCCCTAGATCCATTTTAAAAACTAAGAGGGGCCCCACACGACGTAACTCTACAGTCACCGTTTCCTCCTCAGATCAGGAAGGATCAGATAGAACATATGATACCTCCAGCTGGGAATGCTCATATTCTGAAGAACAGGACCATAGAGTCCAGCATAAGTCATCTACTTCAAAAAAACGATGCAAGCGATACAGACATAAGAAGAAGATATCCATCCAGGAGAAACAAATAGAGGACAATAACATCATAGTCCTCACACCACATGTTTTGACACAAAATCAGATCAATGTACTTAATAAAGGACTCAATTTTGTTCCTGATATATCTTTCAACCTATTTCATACTCTTCTGGATCTCAACAAATTTGTCCGCAATCTAATGGTGAAAAAACATTTCATAAATAGTGATGACTCTTTCACTCCAGCTACTAAAGGAGAATTTATACAGGACACCTTTGAGGATTTAACCCCGAAAGACACAGCTGCCCTTTTAGACTTACATCATCTACATAGGGAATCAGTTACAGCTGATGTCCTTACACACAGGATCAACATAAAAACACCCAATCCTGACTTCTATCCAACACAAACCCGCACACAGGTTGTAGAAGATTTCCAAACGATTATGGAAAAAGAACTGAAGTTGTTACAGGCACAAACTAAGGACAATCAATATGGACATTCTGGATCCAATAATATGACGAGGAGGGAGAGAATTGAGCTATCGTGGTTATCCAAAGATGAAGACATCAGGATTTGTCAGTCAGATAAAGGGGGAAATATACCTATCATGGACACTACCCTATACATTAATTGTATTAATCACATCCTTGAGGATAGGATTACTTATAAAAAATTACAGGGAGACCCCACGACTGCTTTTTCTAAAAAATTGCATGAATTATTACAATTGGGATCCAACTCAGGTGTTATTACTACTAATATGGGAGAATGTCTTATCCTTACTAACCCAAAAGTCCCATTTATGTATGGCCTCCCCAAAACGCACAAGGACTCTTTCCCTCCTCCTATGCGCCCTATTATTTCAGGAATTGACTCTCTATGTGAAAGACTTAGTGCTTGGGTAGACAAATCTTTACAACCACTAGCTTTGCGAGTACCGGCTTACCTGAAAGACAACAGTAGTGTTTTGAAAAAATTGGATAAATTTGTGTGGCGGGAGGATTACATTTGGGTAACATGTGATGTTGTCAGCCTCTATACTTGTATACCACACCACGCTGCCTTACAAGCTTTACACCACCATTTGAGAGAGTATAGCAAATACAGTAGTGAACTGAGAGAATTTATTATGCTTTGTACAGAGTTTCTTCTCACTCATAATTTTTTCATGTTTAATAATCAATTTTTCTTACAGCCGGTAGGAGCTCCTATGGGGTCGAAATTCTGTCCCACTTTAGGCCTCATGTCCACGGGGAAAATCGGGCCCGCTACGGATTCTACATGTAGAATCTGCAGCGGGTCCCTCCTGCCCCGCGGACATGAGGGCTGAAAATAGGAATTTAACAAGAATTTACCTATCCGTAGCGGGCGGGGAAGGTCAGCTGTTCCTCACGGCCGGATCTTCTTTTTCGGCCGGCGGATGAATTCGTCACGCAGGCGGCACGTCGCCGGCACGTCGTCGACGTGCCGCGCGCATGCGCCGGGCACATCCGCCGAGCCGAAGCAAGAAAGATGCGGCCGTGAGGAAGAGAAGACCTTCCCGGTCCGCTCCGGATGGGTAAATACTTTTAAATTCCTATTTTAGGTCTCCTGCGGATCCGGACGGCTTCCATAGGCTTCAATAGAAGCCCGCGGGAGCCGTCCCCGCGGGAGACCCGCACGAAAATGGAGCATGGTCCAGATTTTTTCATGCTCCATTTTTTTTTTTAAATCCCTTTTATTGACCATCCGCGGGTATTTATCTACCCGCGGGTGGTCAATGCATCCCTATGGGGTGCGGATCCGCATGCGGGAGATCCGCTGCGGATCTTAAATCATATTTTGCCCGTGGACATGAGCCCTTAGCCATACTTTATATGGCTTGGTGGGAAGAATCTTATATTTTCTCTATATCTAATCCATTCATTGACAGCGTGGTGTGGTATGCCAGATACTTGGATGACATCATTATTATTTGGAGACAGGGATCTCTCCATTCCCATAATGTCACCATTTCTGGTGCCCACTCAGAATTATTAGAATTCCTGAGTTATATCAATAAGAATAATTGCAACTTACAGTTTACCATCAACAGTGATCAGAACAAAATTATTTCCTGGATCTCCTATTAGAGGTTAGTTGCTCTAGGGACAGTATTAATGCTTCAGTATACCGTAAACCTAGCAGTGGCAACACGATACTTAAAGCGACTAGTTGTCACCCCCGACATACAATTATTGCCATACCACTTACGGAATTCATTAGGGCAAAACGTATATGCACTAATACATCAAGCTATAATATGTCAGAAAATCAAATCTGTACCCGCTTGGCGAATAGAAGTTATAACTCACAAACTTTGAATAATGCTAGGGACAAGGTTAACAAAATGGACAGAGAGACATTATTATATAAGGATAAAGATTTATCTGATGGTATATCCAACAATTGTCTTCACTACACCATACAGTAGGGAATTCCCACAGATAAGAAAATTATTTTTCTCCTATCTTCCAATTTTAAAACAGGATGATGATTTAAAATCTATCTTAGACAAAGGCGTGTTATGTACCTCTCGTAGAAATCGTACTATTGGAGACAGGGTATCTAAGAATTTCATATGTCAGAAACCCAAAAACAATTGGATTAATATTAACGGATTCTTTAAATGTGCTGACCCACGTTGTGGTTGTTGCCAGTACACCCTTAATAAATCTAGGGAATTTAATAACCCCCAGAACAACAAAAAATACAAAATCAATAGTTTTATTAACTGTAAAACTAGTGGAATAATCTATGTAATAGTATGCACCCTATGCAATTTACTTTATGTAGGATGCACCTCTAGGAGATTACATACTAGAATAGCAGAACACCTGAGGGACATTCAAAAAAATCTATTAGGAAAATCAGGGGTTGCAAATCACTTCATTCTAAAACATGGTGGTGAAACAAAAAATTTCTCATGTTTGGGTATAGACAGAGTCTGGAAAAATAGGAAACAAAAAGTAGAAATGAAGGATATTCTTCGCAGGGAAGCGTATTGGATTTTGGAATTAAATACTAGATTTCCATTTGGTATGAATTATAGAACGGATTTATTCTGTGTTTATTAACAAACAGTAAAGGGGGGAGTATAGGTAAAAAAGAAAGAAGAAAATGTACATATATATGTGTTTTTTTTTTCTTTTCTTGACTTCTACTCTGGTGAATTTATATACCCTGCAATCGCTTTATGATTATGCGGAAACAGCTTGTGCAACTATATATTTGAAAAAAGAGATAAGAATGGGAGAGAAAAAGAAAAGATAGATTTTTTTTCCCCCAGATTCTTTACCTATTTACCGCTATGTAAATGTATTGAAGTATTGTTTCCCAGATATCCACGTGCATACTTGTTTCTCTATCTGTCTGTTTTGAATCCTCCTGCCACAAATCTCTGTATGCTGGTTGTAACATGTGATGTAATTAGCTCTTGAACACACCCTCTATACCATCCCTCAACCATTTCTCCCCCTGACAAGCTAACATACACAGGTATCTCTCCTTTGATTTTAATTTGTATTTGGTCTATAAATGTCTTATGCACTCCATACCTCATGGCTGTTGACAAAGGCTTTTTGCCGAAACGCGTTCAGCGTCACCTGTGAGCTGTATGCTTTGTTTTATTCAATAAAGAAGGACATTTTTAACGGTAGCAGCTCCCCTCCATCTCTATTTTCTGCTCATATGGAATCTGGCCGTTTGCCGTCGGCTACTTGAGGATGGAGCTCCTGTTGGATTCCAGACCTTCCTGCAACACTGAAGTTCCTGCAGTTACTGCTGGTGAGGTGAGCCCATATCTCTCTTTTTTTGGAAAGCTAACTATTCAATTCCTGAGCTAGCTAGGAATGATCAGCAGGTGTGAGAGCCGGTTAGGGTGAATTTACCTCAGTCATGCAGGGTTTGCTTGCATAGGCACATCTAATTAACACATTTAAATGTTATATGCACACACATTTAATATATTATTTAAAGTTATATTTACATAATTACAGAAAGTGGCTATAGCAGTGCTGTGGGACCCCACTCTGGGGTATTACATAAGCTGTCCAGGCCTTGGGCACTAATGCAATCCTATAGCATTAGAGATGCAGGCTTAAGAACTGTGTGCTGATAACAAACTGGATGGTCTCTTCTTGAGTGCCCAGGACACGTGTGGCGTCTGTGGTTTCCAAAAAGAATTAAAATTTTTTATTCATCACGCCACAGAACAGTTTTTCATTTTGCCTCAGTCCATTTTAAATGAGCTTTGGCCCAGAGAAGATGCAGGCATTTTTGAATTGTGTTGATATACGGCTTCTTCTTTGCATGATACATCTTTAAAGGGGTTGTCCCGCGCCGAAACGGGTTTTTTTTTTTTTTCAACCCCCCCCCCGTTCGGCGCGAGACAACCCCGATGCAGGGACGTACAGAAAGCTCACCGGAGCGCTTACCTTAATCCTCGCGCTCCGGTGACTTCTATACTTACCTGTGAAGATGGCCGCCGGGATCCTCTGCCTCCGTGGACCGCAGCTCTTCTGTGCGGTCCATTGCCGATTCCAGCCTCCTGATTGGCTGGAATCGGCACGTGACGGGGCGGAGCTACACGGAGCCCCATAGAGAACAGGAGAAGACCTGGACTGCGCAAGCGCGGCTAATTTGGCCATCAGAGGGCGAAAATTAGTCTGCACCATGGAGACGAGGACGCTAGCAACGGAGCAGGTAAGTATAAAACTTTTGATAACTTCTGTATGGCTCATAATTAATGCACAATGTACATTACAAAGTGCATTAATATGGCCATACAGAAGTGTATAGACCCACTTGCTGCCGCGGGACAACCCCTTTAACTTGCATTTGTGGATTGCACAGCTGTGTTCACAGACACTGATTTCTGGAAGCATTCCTGAGCCCATGCAGTGATTTGTATTACTGTTTTAATGCAGTGATGCCTGAGGGCCTGTAGATCTCTAGCATCCAATATTGACTATTGTCCTTGTCCCTTGTAAACATGAATTTCTCCATATTCTCTGAATCTTTTGATGATACAGTATTAGGTACTGGAGATGCTGGAATGTTCAAAATGTTCACAATTTTACGTTGAGGAATATTTTTTTTTTCACATTTTTGATGCAGTTTTTCACAGCTTGGTGAATCTCTGACCATCTTTGCTTCTGAGAGACTCTGCCCCTCTAACATGCTCCTTTTATACACAGTCCTGTGAGTTATAGAAAATTGACCCTTCAGCTGTTTTTTATTAGTACCACTTACTTTTCCAGCCTTTTGTTAACCCTGTCCCAATTTTTTTGAGATGTGTTGCTGCCATCAATTTCTAAATATGTGTTCTATTGTGAATAAAATATGATTATATAAGATTTCCAAATCATTGAATTCTTTTTTTCTTTACATTTTACGCAGCATACACATTTTACACAAAAGTGAAAATCCACAGCATAAATTGTAATGTTTCAGATTTAACAATCCGCACCGCAGGTCAGTTTACATTTCAGAGTCTGAAAATCCCAATCACTTTGCAGCTACTGTAATACGCTGTGGATTTACTGCAGCCAAATCTGCTGCAGAAAGTCCACAAGATAACCACCAGATGTGAACAAACCTAATGAACACTGAAGATGGTGAACATTATGCAGCCACCAGAGTTGCAAAATATCCAAAAATTAGCTAAATGGTTCAGTCAGTTTTGGTACAAGAAAATGCCCGGAGCAAATCATATTTACAGATTTCTTGTAATGTGTCTCCTCCAATAAAACAGAGACCCGATAGTTATCACTGGATGCTAGAAGATGTCGCCATTGTTTGGTCTAAAAACAGAATGAACATGTGATGGTATATGGCAAACCGATAATGCTGAAAATCAAGTTTTTTAGGTTCTTACTCCTTATGTCACACTGCAACGAAAGACTCCATTTAAAAGTTTTGCAGCTGCCTTAAAGGGATTGTCCCATGATAGAAAATAATAAACTAGATTATACGCACCTCTACCTGCAATTTCTGTGCTGAAAGCTACAGGTTTCCTCTGTGATGTGATGTTTACAGGCTGCAGCAGCCAATCACAGAGCTCAGCGCTCTAGCGAGATGTCGTTCAGTTAGCATAGCAGCCCGTAGCCCTCATAGAATGGTAGAGTTGGAAAGGACCTCAAGGGTCATCGGATCCAACCCCCTGCTCAGTGCAGGATTCACTAAATCATCCCAGACAGATATTTGTCCAGCCTTTGTATGAACACTTCCATTGAAGGAGAACTCACCACCTCCCGTGGTAACTTGTTCCACTCACTGATCACCTTCACTATCTAATATCTAATTTGAATCTCCTCCCTTTCAGTTTTATCCCATTGCTTCTAGTCTTTCCTTGTGCAAATGATAATAGGGCTGATCCCTCTGCACTGAGACAGCCCTTCAGATATATGTAGACAGCTATTAAGTCTCCTCTCAGCCTTCTTTTCTGCAGGCAAAACATTCCCAGATCCTTTAACCATTCCTCATAGGACATGATTTGCAGACCACTCATCTTCTTGGTTACTCTTCTCTGAACTTGCTCCATTTTGTTTATGTCTTTTTTAAAGTGGGGTGCCCAGAACTGGACCCAGTATTCCAGATGAGCTCTTGACTAAGGAAGAGTAGAGGGGGATAATTATCTCACGTGATCTAGACTCTATGCTTCTCTTAATACATCCCAGAATTGTGTTTGCCTTTTTGATTGCTGCATCACATTGTTGACTCATGTTCAGTCTGTGATCTATTAGTATACCCAAGTCTTTTTCACATGTGCTGCTGCTTAGCCCAATTCCTCCCATTCTGTAAGTGCTTCTTTCATTTTTCTTGCCCAAATGTAGGACTTTGCATTTCTCTTTGTTAAATACCATTCTGTTAGTTGCCGCCACTGTTCAAGCTTATTTAGAACTTTTTGAATCCTCTCTCTCTCTTCCCTAGTGTTAGCTATCTCTCCTAGCTTTGTGGCGTTGCCAAATTTGATCAGTTTCCCATCAATTCCCTCCTCCAGATCATTTATAAAAATGTTGAACAACACTGGGCCTAGGACAGAGCCTTGTGGTACCCCACGTGATAGTTAACACAACAAGACCTAAACTTACATCCTCTGGATGTCGCTGGCTCAAAAGTGAGTGAGCACCATCCCGCAGCGGTAGTCAGCAGTGACTGATAGCCAGCCTCCTGGGAACACCGATCTCCACTCTTAACCCCTTTCATGCTGTGATCAATCTTCATCACGGCATGTAAAGGGTTCACAGAGGGAGCGCGCTACATCTAGATAACATTTTGTTTTTGGAGTGAGCATATTGTTTTTGTATTTGTGATGACTTATTATATACTGATTATTTTATAGATTTAACCTTGCATCTACGATCTATCAGTTAATGTGGTAAACATAGCCCATAGCAGATAACAGTAGGTCTTTTGGCTTCCCTGATGAGCCAAATGTAGTCCAAGTTTAAACATGTAAGATTTCGTTGTATGACAATCTAGATACAGTGGTGTCATTGTTTTCCTCCTTTTTGGATTTCGTTGTATAATAATCCAGTTACAGTGATGTCATTGTTTTAATCGGGTTCAATGTTCTTATTGACTACTGCTGACCAAATCTTTGTTAATATTTTAGTTCTTTTCCCTTCCCTTTTTATAGGGTGGGATATAGTTGTATAACAATCTAAATACAGGGGTGTCAAATCCACATACAGTGGTATTATTGCTTTCATTTGATTCAATGCTATTATCAAGTAGTGCTGACCAAAACTCTTGATATTTCAGTTCCTTTCCCTTCCCCTTACATAGGGTGTAATAGGGACAATTAGGGTTAAGTTGCTTACGGGGTCGCCCTTTTCAGTGCGAGTGCTCTGTCATCCATCATAGGGTGTGCTAGGGATTGGTAGTGCTCCCTGTCTTTAAACGTGCAATAATAATGGTTATGTTTTAATGGCCAAATAGACAGAAAGTCTTTTTATTTTCTGTGATTTACTTATGTTGGACACTGTGTGACATTTATAGAACTTTCCCTGGGGCTTGTATATCCGGGTTTGTCTATGAAGTATGTCCCAATGACATGTCAAAAGTTTTTTGACAGCATGATGATGATTATCTTTTCAGTCGAGGACGACTTTCGGTCACATTATGGATCAACGTTCTCCATGCTTAGCTATCCTTGACCACTTCTTTCAGTTCTTCCATGTGCAAGTTTGTATCAGCCTTGATTGTGTCCGGCCAGCGAGTTCTTTGTTGTCCTCTTCTTTGTGGCCCAATAACTGTGCATCAATGTCATTTCCAGAGAATTGGCTTGCATGATATGTTCAAAGTACGAGTGCTACTGTTTGGTGATTTTGCCCTCTAGCGATATTTTTGGTTTATTACACTCTAGGACCATCTTGTTGGTGACCGTTGCCGACCATGGTATACGCAGCAATCTTCTCCAGTACAATAGTTCAAAAGCATCAATTTTCCTTTTGTCCGTCTTCCTGAGTGTCCAACTTTCGCATGCGTATATGGCGATCGGCAACACGGTTGCATTTATCATTCAGGTCTTTGTAGCAATGCTGATATCTTTGCTCTTCCATTCCTTGCATTGCGCTATGCCCAAGTGCAATTCTTTGTTTGATTTCTGGTTCTGAGCTTTCATTGCTGTCAATCTTGAATCCAAGGAAGAGGAAATCTTTGATCGATTCAATGTCCTCCTTGTCGATTTTTACGTGGACTGTACAGTTGGGCTATAAATTGAATATACATTTTGAGCATGACTACACTGACCTGATATCAGTCTTTGTTTATCCTGCACCATGTGCAAAATAGTTGTTGACCATCTGATGGGTGGTCTACCACTGCCCTCGGTCCGGGCTCTCTCCGGGCTCTCTCCCTCCCCATGGTTTGAACATACATCCCTTTCCATCCTTGGTTCCATCATGTGCATACACGGTCATCAATGAGACGCAAGCACAGTGATGATGGGGCACATGACACCTCCAGCGTGCAAAGCTGGAGATTTCACTAAAGATGGAAAGGTTTTTTTTTCAAAGACTGGGGAGGTAGAGAGTTGCGACCGCCCATCTAATGGTCAAACGCTAATTTGAATATGGCGTGGGATACACATAAAGAATAATATCTGTATAGTGGAGGTATCTATGCATTCCACCTAACATTGCACATTGTATAGTAATTTGGTTTACAACTCAAAAAATAGGTGACAGACTGCCTTTAACCCCTTAATGACAAGAATGTTTGCTTGACACTTCTTGGCGATTTTACCCATGTTGTGGTTTTATGGCCATATTTTTTTTCTCTTGACCTGCCAAAAATAATTTTTGCTCCGACTTTTTTTTTTTTGGCATATACAGGACTATTTTTTAATACCTTTTTTCACTGCTAATTTTTCCCTTATTTTTTATTTTATTAGGAATAATGTGTACAAAAAGTAAGAAAAAAAAAGATTTTTAAAATTGTTATATTTATGTTAACCCTCTCCAATCCACTGTCTGACGTCTGAAGACATTATGATTTAAAGCTGTACAGCTGCGATGTTGGAAGACGTCCGTCGAGGTTCTCTTACTGTATATTGCTAGCCTCTCTGCTGTTGGAGCTTATCCAACGTGTGACTTCATGCAGTACTGGCTTTAGCCAGTAGATAGCGCCATTGTATAATGGCAGAAAAAGCGTAAGCCCCCCTAGGAAAACCAGGATACAAATTGGATAGGAAAGGGTTAAAATACAATACAGGAATAAATTCGCCAGTTTGTTTTGGACATTTTAATTTATATAATCTCGGATTACAGGGCGGATATGGCGAGGGTTTAGGATAGCGTCATGGTGGGTCTTTCTCTTTTTTCAAATATATTTTCATTCTGTAATTGATTTCAATGGGTTCGTTCACATTATAGTATTCATTCACACAATGTGCGATCGTGTAAAAAAAAATATGCGGCATGACCTAGCTTGGTGTGTATTATGCAGTGCAATATGCCATTGAAGCGAATGGGTGAGCACAAATATGCAGGAAACCTGCATATTTTCACACTATTTCAATGGACCTGTGTGCGCAAGTATGTTACGTATTTCCATACAAAAGCGCACCGGAGTGGTGGAAAAATGTGTGTGTAAGCGATTTTCGCTCACGCAAATACAAAGCATATTTGCACAACCAAGATGCGGTTATACCCATGTGAATGAGCGCTAATAGTGTCTCCTATGGTGGCCGCAATAGTAATAGTAACCCCCATAGTGGCTCCAGTAGTAATAGTGACCCCATAGTGGCCGCAGAAGTAATAGTGTCTCGTATATCGGCCCCAGTAGTTACAGTGGCCCCTACAGTGGGCTCAATAGTAATAGTGTCTTCTTTATCGGCGCCAGTAGTAACAGTGACCCCCATAGTATCCGCAGAAGTAATAGTGTGTCGTATATCGGCCCCAGTAGTAACAGTGACCCCCCCATAGTGGCCCCAGTAGTAATAGTGACCCCCATAGTGGCTGCAGTAGTAATAGTGACCCCCCATAGTGGCCACAGTAGTAATAGTGTCTCGTATATTGGCCCCAGTAGTTACATTGACCCCCATAGTGGCTGCAGTAGTAACAGTGTCCCCCATAGTGGCCCCAATAGTAATAGTGACCCCCACAGTGGCCTCAATAGTAATAGTGTCTTCTTTATCAGCGCCAGTACTAACAGTGACCCCCATAGTGTCCGCAGAAGTAATAGTGTCTTCTTTATCAGCGCCAGTACTAACAGTGACCCCCACAGTGTCCACAGAAGTAATAGTGTCTCGTATATTGGCCCCAGTAGTAACAGTGACCCCCATAGTGGCTGCAGTAGTAATAGTAACCCCCATAGTGGCCCCAGTAGTAAAAGTGACCCCCATAGTGGCTGCAGTAGTAATAGTGATCCCCAAAGTGGCCACAGTAGTATTAGTGACCCCCCATAGCAGCCGTAGTAGTAATAGTGTCCCCTATATTGGCCCCAGTACTAATAGTGACCCCAGTAGTAGTCCCAGTAGTATAGCAACACCCTTATTGGCCTCTGGGCGGGCAGCATCCCTACGCGTTTCTTACTCACCCAGCCTGCAACCTTGGGCTGGTGGCAGCCGCTGCTGAGTCTGTGATTGCTGACCTCTGCATCTGCGCTGCGTACAGATCGGCGCACACAAATGCCGGGGGCGGAGGTCAGCGGTCCCAGACTGCACTGGTGCCGGACTGCTGCTGCAGGCTGTGGGAGTAGAATTCCTGTGTCATGCACAGCCGGCGGGATGGATTTGGCCTGTGGGCTTTGTGTTTGATAAGTGTGCCCTAGTGTGACAGTAGTCACTGTCAGAGCTGGTGAGGGGTCAGTTAAGATGCTGCAGCTTTGACATGCTGGGGTTTCTGGGGATCAAGTGATCGCTGGGTCCTATGAAGGAAACAGCACTTCCACTTCTTGAATTCTCTACATAGCACTCAGTAATGTTACATAGGGCAGCAGGCAGTGCTATAACAAGCTTTCACTTGCCTTTCTACCATGATTGTACCATGTTTAGGCCCCATTCACATCGGCTTTAGCGCTCCTACATCTTTCTGTTTCTCTGTTCCATCTTTTCTCTCTATTGATTTCAATGGGTTTGTAAGAACTGGAAAGCAGAAGTAAAGCTTTCAGTTTGCTTCCGTTCCGTTTGGTGAAAAAATAGTGCAGCAGATTCAGTTTAAAGAACTGAACTCAAATGGAACAGAAGCAAATGCAGATTTGAACGGGACCATAGATAAGTTTGGACAGTAACCACTACTTCTATGGCCGGTCTCACACGGATTTGAATTCTGCGATCGCAGTCCGCACAGACAATCTGCGGTAATACGCGAGCATTGAAAGACATTCCTTTTTCGATTTTTCCTTCACACGTGCGGGTACGAATTGCGAATGGAAGGAAAATCACAGCATACTCTACTTTATTGCGGCCATAGAGCCCATTGTGTCATTGGAACGCAGTACCAAAGGCTACCCGAGCAATCCAGGACTCGCAGAACTTCAGGCGTGCTCTAAAAACGCACCTCTTCAGGGAGGCATACCGCATACCCTAAACAAACCCCTCTGTACTCCGCCTGATAACATGCTCCCTGACCTACTGACTGCAATCCCTGCTAGCCATCATAAACCGCTCCTGCAGTCATACTGTTTCTGCCGTCACACGGCTAAATGTCTGACCATTGTCTATGTGTATATCACCCCTCACTCTCCACCTCGCCATACAGTGCACATCTCCAGCCCCTTTACCTTCTGTATCACCCAATTACTTGTAGTATGTAAGCTCGTTGGATCAGGACCCTCACCCCTATTGTTTCCATCAATTGATTACTATGTAACCGTGGTTCTGTAATGTTTGTACTTTTGTCTTTCTGTATTCCCCCTGTCTATGTAAGCGCTGCGGAATATGTTGGCGCTATACAAATAAAGTTTATTATTATTATTATTACGCATAGGCTGCGGCTGCCCACATTACCACATTATCGCTAAGCAACAGCGCGGGAAGTGCAACCAAAAAAAAGCCGTACTGTGCATGACCGCCTGTGTGCCTCCACGGTCATTCACAATGCAAGTGTGCGACGTATGCAGGATCACAGGACCGACTCACAGCCAGAATCCTCTGCGGCCCTCCCACATGTGGAATCGGACCCGCTCGTGTGAGCCCGGTCTATAAAAGACATGTAATCACCCTTACTAAAATTGCTGCAAAATATACCTACTCGAGTTTTGTATACAGTAGGTGGCGCACCTTCCCTACTAATAGTAACATAGTTAGAGCCGCAGCTCTCAGCCATAGGTACTAGGGGACCAAATAGTATGAAGTTGTTAGTGTACCTAAATAGGAAGGCATGAATTCACTACATGATGGTATGGGGGTCCTGGAACAAGGATTTCAACTTTGTGTTGTGGCCCTGTAAAGGAGAGAGTAAAACTCAATTGCATAGTTGACGTGTAGCATGTTAGAAGCAGAAATTCCCTTTCTGCATGTATGTCCTGTGAGACCACTGCAATGACTGAAGTAAAGAAAGCGTACTCAATGTGGCCTCCTGGTGTAAAGGCCCGAGTGGAACTGTGTTCATTCCAGGGACTTTCAATGTGGAACGATACCAGGATTTCCTACATACTATGGTGGATGACATCCTGGATGATCTGCCCCTATTGTAGCAGAAGGAGGCCCCTTCTAGTACGTTTTTTTCAAAATTCACTCATAGCAGGCGTCCTACAGGACTTAGAGAGACGTGGAAAGCCAATTTCTGCTTCTCACATGCTACTCTTCAACACCTAATAGGGTTTTATTTTATCTTACAGGGGCCAAAACACAAAATTGAAATCCATGTTCCAGAGGCCCGTACACCATAACATTGGGTAGCGTATCCATGCCATCCTGTTTTGGTATTTCAATATAGGACACCAATATTAAGATATAGGGCTGGATCAGTCTTTTTGACTACAATATATATATACACTCTTTATAAAAAAAAATCAAGCACTTAGAAGGAATATGAAAGGTCTCGCTACGTGAGGCACTAAAAGTGGTTCTACTCTTGACGTATAAAAAGGCTCTCAGAAGCTACTTATGTCTAAGGGACCTCTTTTTCCACCTGTGTAGAGCTTGTTGACCACTAGACACCTCTATGACACAATCAAAGAAATTTCGCTCAGTTAACAAAGTTTGAGAGGGGGCGCATTATTGGAATGCAAAATGTTGGATGGTCATATCAACAAATAACTTGCCACCTGGGCCATTCTGACCACACTGTTAGGAGGTGGTGGGACCAGTGAATGCATGAAGGCATGCAAACAAGGCGATCTGATTCAGGATGCCCTTGACAGTCCACTTGTACGGAGGATCATCTGATAAGCCTGAGCAGCGCCAACTGTTTCGTTGTCCGCCATACAGAGACAGGTAGCACCATCGTTAAAGGCCTCTGTGTCTGTCTGAACTTTTTCCAGGCGCTCGGCTGAAGGACATTTGGTCTAATGGCGCCCATTACCCACCGTCGCCTCCGTTTTGTAGTGGTGTCGTAAATAACAAAACTGAACTGCTATGGAATAGAACCAGGTTGTCTGCAGCAATGAATCCAGGTTTCTTTTGGGTACGAACAATGGCCATGTTCGAGTCTAGAGACCTTGGGGTGAGCGTCTCAATCCTGACTTTGCTAGTGTGATGATCTGGGTGGCCATTGCATATGACATTCAATAACCTTTAGTAGTTGTACGAAGGACAATGACGGCTCAGCAATATGTTCAGGACATCCTGCAGCCACATCTGTTCCTCTCATGGCAACTTCCAGCAGGATAATGCTTGGCTGCACACACAAAGGTGTCACAATTCAGTGGCCTTCCCGGTCACAAGATTTATTGCCAATAGAATATGTATTGGATCATCTGGGATGCCAACTTTGACAGCCAATGTGTTTGCACAATCTAGAGGCTCAGTTACAGCAAATAAGGACTGGTATGCTGCAGGATACCATATGGAACCCATATGCCTCCATACCCACCTATATCACATCTTGCATCCAAGCTAGAGGTGGCCCATCAGGATACTAGAGTCTCCCTTCAAGTGTTCAGTTTTCCGCAATAAATTATCCTTTTGTTTCTGATATTGTAATCGCTTACTTATATCAGCTGTGCAATCATACATATGTTTCTCCTCTGCTAGGTTGCTTTGTGTTAAGGAGGAGCAAAAGCACACATCAGAGAAATCCTACCTTCCTCCCCTCACACCATTTAGCTTATTGGGCTGTTTGGACATGTCTTTCCTAGTCTGTGCCCAGCCCTCCAATGGTACACATGAACCATATAACTTATACAAACAAACAATGACATATATATGGGCCCTTAACACATATGCAAATTCACAAAAATAACAAATCTGCATTATTAATGATTAAATAAAAAGGTCAGATTTAACAAAAACTATATCCTATCTTTTGTGTAGTAATATCATAGCCTGATAACTCACACATATTCTCAACAAACAGTTTCTTTGCTGTGTTCCTAGCTAGAGTGCACCCCTCCCACTGGAATTTACATTATCTCTTAAAGACATTTAAAAAAAAAAAAAAGCTTTTTCTAAGCAAGTAACGGAATTGTATAACAGATTTCACTGTTTTCTTTCTCATTTCTAAATGCTTTGACCAAAATTTTGCATCTTTTCAAGCAGGGACTTCTATACAAAGCCCTTCATTTTGAAGCCATGATTATTTACAATCACTTGCAAACTTTATCTATTCACATCCAAAAATACAGTCTTTAGCATACCCCAGTCTTTGACACTCCTGGAGTGCTCATTTGCCAGAATGATTTAGCATGACTTGCCAATGTCTTTGTCCCTCGGACATTTATTTACTCATTCCAGATGAGCTGCTGCTATATCAGTCCCCGAATTATCAATTCTAATGAAAACTTCCCAAAGTCTTTTAATTTGTTAATTCAGAATTTCACTAATTTGGAATTCCTGCTGGAATGTCATTCTGTAAATGACTACCTAACAGACACTTCCCTGAAGTCTTTTAATCTATTAGTCGGGAGTCCCATACTCCAATTGCAGCAATCTGTCAATCAGCCCTTAGACTATATAAGCACAAAGTTAGCAGTATGAGACTGAAACCTTTGACACAATGTATATCTATCTAGCACAAATCAATCTGAGAACATGTTACTGCTCTACGATTACAAAAAGTCTAATTGTCAGGGTACCCAGGGTTACTGAAATCAGCCATTGTATTCCAGCTCAAGTTTAGTTATCTCTGTATCATAGCTTAGGTAGGAGAATAGTGTGGTCATTGTAAATCATAAATTATTTGCCCTGTCTGTTTGTGAATCTTCTAAGAATAACTGGGGTGTTATAAACACACACAAGTCCTGTCTCCACCTTAATAGAACATATACACTCAGAACAATATAAACAAGACATTTGATTCATACATGAGAGAAATCACTTAAGCAGACTGTGTGAATCTGTGACTTGTGCCATAACAGAAGCTAAAGCAGCAACAAATAGTAACAAATGAATGTTGTTACAATGGCTGTTAATTTACTAGTGTTTAGGTTCCATCTGCTTACAGAACTTCTTAGTGTGCACGCATTCTCCACCAAGAAACTGTTGGAGTACTCCTTTTAATTTAGAATTAGCAATAAGGCTAGTGGGATTTGAGTTCTCTCATGTGTCCAAATTAATTAACGATGATCATCAGAGCAAGAACAAAAGATATCAACTGTGTGAAGTCACCACTGTGCTCTTTCTGGGAGACCAGCCCAGTGTTCACTTTATTTACGATGAACCAACTCCCTCAATGCAGGAAATCATTATAAAGTCCAACACTGATGAATGAATAAATAATGAGACGATTGCTTACATTAGCTTAGTAAAAGAATGCGAATACAATCACTAAATATGGTCTTCAGGAAACCTTCTTCTACAAGCTTCAGACTAAGCTATATATTAACCCTTGAATAAAAAGTGAAACACAGAGATCATCTTAATGCTTTCACATTAGCAAAGCGAGTCACACATTATGGTACATGCGGCACAAAAATGTATTTATTTTCTGTATGTTAGACACATTTTATACCTACTTAGAGGAGTCATAAAATGTGCCAATTGTCTTCATTTAAAGCATACCTGTACCTTCAAATTACTTTTCTTAATAAGCTGCTTAATGAATAATAACACTATTTCTGGTGACTATATCACTTGCATCCTACATGTATCCATTTATTACCAAATTTATCATGAGCAAACTATTTAATTCTTAGTATACCCTAAACTGGTGGGTGTAGACTAGCTGCTCTGATGTCTCCCACACAATGCACATGCAAAGAAGGAGAGATCTTGCTTCCCTGTTCTATCTCTCACATAGACACACACAGAAGTAGCAACAGCAGCATGGAGGACATTATACAGTAGTAGTGCATTGAGTAGAGGGTTGGACCTGATGACCCTGGAGGTCCCTTCCAATTCTACCATTCTATGAATCCAGCACTAAGCTTAAATAAAACAATTACTAGAAGCTGAAGTCACATCTCTGTGTGAATCACTCTGCCTCTTTCTCCGTCCAGCAACCTCCTCCTTCCGCTCCTCTGATCATAGATGTCTATGGATAGCAGGACACAGCAGCAAGCATAGACCCCCTCCCCCCCTCCACACTTCATGTAATCTGTCTTGGCATCTCTGCTGTTAGAGATGGACTTAACATAACAACAAGTAGGGCACAGCAAATTAGTAGGAAGTGAGACTGCTAGTAGCCTGCAATTTAGAGTGATTTTGGCACAAAAACATCATTTTAGGTAAATAAATTGATAAGCACTTTTGCTAGTTTCATATATGTACAAGTTTGTTGAAAAGTTAGGACTATTTAAGACATGCATAATTATTACACTAATATATTCCTGCCATGGGGTAATGCAAGGAAGATAAATCATGCATGCCTAGCAGGTTGTACAAAATGTCCCATAACAAGTGCATGATTTTGATACATTTGGCACAATCTGCACACGTTTTCATTGCAACAGGCCTCATGTCCACGGGGGAAAAGAAGATTTTAAATCCGCAGCGGATCACCCGCACGCGGATCCGAGCCCCATAGGGATGCATGGACAACCCGCGGGTAGATAAATACCCGCGGACTTTCAATAAAAGTGAATTAAAAAAATCCTGGAGCATGAAAAAAAATGGACATGCTCCATTTAGGTGCGGGTCTCCCGCGGGGACGGCTCCCACAGGCTTCTATTGAAGCCCATGGAAGCCGTCTGGATCCACAGGTGACCCGCGCCTGAATTAAACTCACCTGCTCCGGGCGATGCAGATCTTCCTTCCTTTGCGGCAGGATCTTCTTTCTTCGGCCCGGCGGATGTGCCCGGCGCATGCGCGCGGCACACAGCCGACGTGCCGAGTACATCCGCCGAGCCGAAGAAAGAAGATCCGGCCGCGAAGAAGAGAAGACACGCACGGTCCGTTGCAGGTAAGTTTATTCTTATTTTCAGCCCTCATGTCCGCGGGCAGGAGGGACCCGCTACGGATTCTCCATGGAGAATCCGTAGCGGGCCTGATTTTCCCCGTGGACATGAGGCAGTAAAAGCATGCATCTACTGACACTTATGATAAATATATTAGGAAATTGCAGTTTTCATTACACACTAATTAACGTTTAGTTACATCACTCTTTATAAAGTGCAGTTTAAAAAAAAAAAAAGTGTACTTAATGTTTTATTTTTTTAAGCGATCCAAAATTCTGTTGTGAGCTCCTTTTTTCCTGTTACAGAGCTCCAAATCTCCTGCTTTCTTCACACAGCCACAGAATTAAATAATAACATTGTGGATGCCTGTATGCAACACTTACCCTGGTTCATATAATTTCTTCTACATCCATCAGTCTCTACTTAGAGAGCTCAATGCAGAAGTAGCAAACAGCAGATGTCGTCAAAGCCTCTGTGACTGCATCTACTGGTAGCGATGGATGCTGCCAGTGACAGCCGGACTCTATATATTCGACAGCGGAAGAAATCCCTCACCCGAATATACTGTATATAGGCAGAGTACAAGACTCAACCCATTTCCTAGTCAACATGCGACCTGGCATAGATGTATACCTACATGGCAATGGTGGAATGCATTCCTGCTCCCAATTCTATATACAATGCAGAATAGGAAGGGACTAAGAATTAACCCTTTCCAATCCACTGTCTGACCTCTGAAGACATTATGATTTAGGGCTGTACAGCTCCGATGTTGGAAGACATCCATCGGAGTTCTCTTACTGTATATTGCCAGCCTCTCTGCTGTTGGAGCCTATCCAACATGTCACCTCATGCAATACTGGCTTTAGCCAGCAGATAGCGCTGTTGTATAATGGCAGAAAAAGAGTAAGCCCACTAGAAAAACCAGGATACAAATTGGATTGGAAAGGGTTAATAGGCATTTCATAGAGGTATGATGGAAGAAAGTGATGATGGATTTGTTCTGTTACTTGGATAACCAGCCTAGCTGTCTGGTAAGTCTACTGTTTGACATATCAATAGAGATGAGCGAGCATACTCGCTAAGGGGAATTACTCGATCGAGCATTGCCCTTAGCGAGTACCTGCCCACTCGGAAGAAAAGGTTCGTCTGCCGGCGCGGGTGAGAGGTGAGTTGCGGCAGTGAGCAGGGGGGAGCCGGCAGAAGAGAGGAATCTCCCCTCCATTCCTTCCCGCTCTCCCCTGCCGCTCCCCGCCCGCTGCCGGCGGCCGAACCTTTTCTTCCGAGCGGGCAGGTACTCGCTAAGGACAATGCTTGATCGAGTAACTGCCCTTAGCAAGTATGCTCGCTCATCTCTACATATCAAATATGCTTGGGGAGTAAAGGCTGTCCTTGTCTCAGACTTTCACTGCAAGCAGGTATATCCCGTGTTCTGTAAACAGCAACATCATTTACCAGGATACAGTAAGAACCTCACCCCATATATATCCAGGGGCTGTGCACATACACGCTCTGCTATATAAATACACGTGAAGCAAACTAAATACTGTCTTAAAGCTAAATACTACCAGGAGTATACAATTAAGACTGAAGTCACTAAAAACTAATGTAGACCAGACCTGCCATTCTAGAAATGCACTTCACAATGTTCTCAAGCCAAGCAAAGTGTATCATAGCCATAGTGAATTGAAGGCATCCAATAAAATGACAATAGGGTTGGGTTGACCCAGCTCTTAAGGCTCTTTTACACACAATAATTTTCGTTTGAAATTCACTCAAAAGCCATCTTTTGAGCGATAATCGTTGAGTGTAAATGTGCCCATCTTTCACTCTTCTGCCGAACGATGATTTGCGGTTCAGTATGAAATCCATCATTCGGCAGAAGAGCTGATTGATAAGCAGGACTGCACGCTGTGTTCTACCCAGGGAGCGCTGATTACATTATCTCAGCTGTCAGCCCCTTGGCAGAACAAAGGGAATGTATTCAGAGAACAGGGGGTGGTCTGTTCACTGAATACAGATCCCAGCAGCTCACACGCTACTAATTGGTACTAATAGACATTAGTACCAAGTAGTAGTTTATGCAAAATGATCGCTCAAAAGCCATCTTTTGAGCGATCATCTTTGTGTGTAAATGGGCCCTTACACAGTAATGGCTCAGCAGAAGTAGCTGACATTGACACTAGTAGCCTTTATCTCATTGAGCATAATGTTGATATGCCATATATGCGCAATGATAATCACAAACAATGCAATGAGAAGTGTAAGGCCTCATGTCCACGGGGAAAATCAGATCCGCTGCAGATTCTACATGTAGAATCTGCAGCGGGTCCCTCCTGCCCCGCGGACATGAGCGCTGAAAATAGAAATTTAAAAGCATTTACCTATCCGTAGCGGGCGGCGAAGCTCTGCTGTTCCTCACGGCCGGATCTTCATTTTCGGCCGGCGGATGAATTCCTGACGCCGGCGGCACGTCGCCGGCACGTCGTCGACGTGCCGCGCGCATGCGCCGGGCACATCCGCCGAGCCGAAGCAAGGGAGATGCGGCCGTGAGGAAGAGCAGAGCTTCGCGGTCCGCTGCGGGTGAGTAAATGCTTTTAATTCCTATTTTAGGTCTCCCACGGATCCGGACGGCTTCCATAGGCTTCAATAGAAGCCCGCGGGAGCCGTCCCCACGGGAGACCCGCATGAAAATGGAGCATGGTCCAGATTTTTTCATGCTCCTTTTTTTTTTAAATGCCTTTTATTGACGATCCGCGGGTATTTATCTACCCGCGGGTGGTCAATGCATCCCTATGGGGTGCGGATCCGCGCGCGGGAGATCCGCTGCGGATTTTAAATCACATTTTGCCCGTGGACATGAGCCCTAAGTGCACATGTTTTGTATAAACCATAAATCCTTTCATCAGGTAGCCTAAGGCCTTATTCACAGGACCGTATATACGCAGCTATTTAGCGACCATCTGAAGCATTGGATTCCAATGTATTCATTCAAATGAATGATTTTTGGGCACGTAAAAAAATTGCACCTGGAAAAATAGCATATCCGCGACCAATTTTATACGCAGCTTCAAAAGATAGGTCTTGCCCTATCTTTTGACAAGATACACAGGAAGCAAAAAAAAAAAAAAGGGAAGGGGAGGGAGTTACTCAGTGTCCAAAACTGGGAAAAGAAGACAGCTGGCTCTATTTAAGCATTAGCAGTCATTCTGAGAATTTCTGCCGATCAAGGAATTTTCGCGCTGCAGCATATTTTTTTGCCAATACGCAGCAGTGGCCCGTGTGAGTGGCAGAAAATACGTGGCTAAAGTTCGGGACTCGATCAGGGCAATTCTTAATTCATGCAATTTTATGGCGCGTATGGGCGACCATAAAAACGCATACAGTCATGTGAAAGAGCCCTAAGGACCGCCTATTGGTGGGTATGGTCCCATGTAGCAGCTGCCGCTTGTGACAGTGATGCAGCTGAGAGCCCCACTGTGATGTAAGTCCATGCAGCTTGCTAATGAATTAAGTGTTCGCTGGTTGTAGGTTAATAGCCATACAGTTTGCACTTATGTTGCCCATGGACATCTATGGAGAGGATTGGGGAAGCAGTTGCAGAGTAAGAGACTCACATAGAGATACTGATAAAGGCCTCAGTACTGTTGTATAATGTACTTCATGCTACTTCATGCTACATGCTATCTATGAGTGTGTGCTACAGATAGATTCATAGACCCATAGACTTGTAGAGTTGGATGGGACCTCCAGGGTCATCGGGTCCAACCCCCTGCTCAATGTAGAATCACTAAATCATCCCAGACAGATATTTGTCCAGCCTTTGTTTGAATACTTCTATTGAAGGAGAACTCACCACCTCCCGCGGCAACCTGTTCCACTCATTCATCATCCTCACTGTCAGAAAGTTTTTTTCTAATATCTAATTAACTAAATATAAATATAAGGGACGTATAAATGGTCCCTTAAACGTGTTTGGGCACCTTAAGGGCTCTTTCAGACGAACACTTCAGCGCAGCGTATTTACGCCATGAATAAGGTTGGTTTGCGCGCATGTGCTGTACATTTTTGCATAATCAGGGCATGTTCATATGCATGTGCAAAATGATTTAGATGGCTATTTAGCCGGATTTGCACAGCATGTTACTCATTTTTGCTCGCATTGCCTTTGTCCACCTCCCCATGACTTCTATGAGGACCTTTGGTGCACAAGTGGGCAAACAATAGAGCGGGTCCCATTGTTTTGTACTCATAAGAAATGTGCATGCAAAGAAAGGATATGAGAACAAGCTCATCGACATTAATAAGTTTTATTCTCTGCGTATTGCGGACACAAATAAAAACACATACAGTTTTTCGAATTTTTTTTGCTGCATTTAATAAGCACATAAAATTTACAATTAAATGGCCAACAACGATGCAGAAATGCTGTAAATCCAGTTGGTACCCAGCCTGAGGAAGCGATAATGTTGTTTTTTTATTACTGTGATTACCACAAAAGCCCAACAAATGCTGTGGTTTTGTCATGATTTACCTAAAAAAAGCAAGAGATATCTGTAATGGAAACAGTTGAGCAGCAGAGGGCAGCATAGTACCTTCAAAAAAGAAGTGCTCTGGTGGGAAGTAGTGATCTTTGAATGACTCCTGCATACTCTAAATGGCGGTGGACGGACGGAAGATGCCTCCAGTCCGCTCCGCCGCCATTATCTGATGGACTATCACTCCTGTGTAAAAGCTGATGCACCCGACAGTCGTCCAATATAAACGTAGCCTTAGATCAGCTAAAAATCAAGCGACTCTGACCCTGTTGACGGCCGATTGTACACGGATTTACTTTTTCCAGAACTTGCTGTTTCCAGCAATGATTCGGGCAAACCTCATCCAGTGTAAAAAGGCATCTTAGGTCATTCTAAGTAAGCAGTTCCTATGACATTTTACTGTGTTAGGCCTCGTTCACACAGGTGACAAAGTCGCCTGGCCGCGTCTTCTTCCACGTCCCCGACGCTCGACTTCTTCTTTTCTTCTGGCCAGGGATTGAAAAATCCCTGCCTCTTGGAAGCGCTGCCTCTGATTGGCTGCCGCTTAGCCAATCACAGCCAGAGCTTGATGAACCAATCACAGCCATTCATCGAGTCCTGGCTCAGACTGGCCAAGTGTCAGCCAATCACAGCTAGCACTTCCAGGAGGCGGGGATTTTTCAATCCCCGGCCAGAAGAGAAGAAGATGACCAGTGCCGGGGAGAAGCTGCAGCAGATCCATGGGCAGAGCGTCTAGGTGATGTATGCTTTTTAAATTTTTTTTCCTTCAGCTATTGGTGATTTTCGGAGTAGGGCTTATATTTCATGTCCCCCCTCAAAAATCCTTGTATGCGGTGCTACAAAGTTATGCAACTTTGTAGCACCACATGCGACTTTATAGTGCTACAAAGTCGCGGTATCACTGCAAGAAACCACAGCGATATCACACGGACCGGCGATGCGATATCGCTGCAATTTTCTCGCGGCGATACTGTGTCGCTGTGTGAACGAGGCCTTATAAATATGCCATTCAGGAATCTGGGAAAGCTGGGAGATAAACCCAGTGGGAACTGTAGTGATGACCATAACAGTTCTCGCATAAAAACTAAAAGAACAAACATTGGGGCACATTTACAAAAGAATGTATTTGTGCAAAAATTTGCCACTTTTTTCCTTTGTGCGCCACTTTTTCTAAAATTAGGTTGGGTTTTTTTGGAGCTCGGATGCCCTAGCTGACAGATTTATATGTAATTTGCGTCAGAAATTGGCATAAATTATACCAGAGATGTACTGCAGGTCAGACCTGGCATATATTTCTGTCTAGGCCTGTGGACCTGACGGAGGATACATGTAGAGGTGTGCGCCTCTTCATGTATTCAGCATGCCAGGGAAAATCATACAAAGCCTGGAGCAGGAAATGCCAGACTTAGTAAATTTTGCTCATTGTGTCTTGAGAACCAGCAAGACATAAATATTCTAAGCAAGCTTAATAGTTAAACGGTTACATCATCCGGAGGTGAGGCCGTCCTCCGCCAGCTGGAATGGCTAGGAGTTATGTACTCTGTTGTGTGTTGCTTTCTCTCCTAGGCTCAGCATCGTCAGCAGTAGGTTCTGCAGCAAACGACACATGGACGTCTGTGATTGGTGGATGGGTCAGTTGACCAGTTTACATCAGATTACATTCTAATCTCTAATTTTCTTCTATTAACCATGTGAGGGTGGAGAGACCTGTTGTCTGAGCCGGGCTGCATTTGCATTCTAAGTGTCACTGGGGAAATAGATGGTTTATTATATTTGCTTACGTGACAAGCTCTATGGCAACCTAGTGAATATATTATTGTACTGTATGAATTCCCTTTCCCATCTTTGCATATGTCAGTATGAGGTTTGCACACCTCTAGGTGCATTTTGCATCTCTAGTGCTGTACTAATACAGGCGGACTAAATGTCTCTACCAATCCTAAGCCAGACATAGCCTTCCTATATAGATAGCTGGAGCGTTCAGCCGACCGTTACCTCTCCTGACCCCTCAATACACATGCACGCTCAAGAAGGACGTTGGTGGCCACAATATGCCACAATATGGCCACCACCAGGGACTTCTTAAAGATAAGAAATAAATAGCTGCAACATTTAAAAATATAATAAACACATTGGGGCAGATCTATCATTGCAAGGTTTTCTGGCCGATATATGCTACCATCTGATGCATTGGATTCCAATGCATCAGATCACACAGGCATAAAAGCGCCCGGCCGGCAAATATAGCTCCGGGCGCTTTTACGCCGGCCAGGAAAGATAGTCCTGCAACTATCTTTCTGGTTGGAATACGTCGGTTGCTGCATAGACTCCTATGGGAGCCTATGACAGCTGCAGGAGAAGGGAGGTGGGAGGGAGTTTAGTAGCGTGACTGCTAAACTCCTTCCCCCTTCTCTCCACCTCTTTGCCCATTTCCGGCTGTTTGCAAGGGGAGGGGCAGGACTGGAGTGGAGCTAGCTGATAAGCTCCCACCTCCTTCCATTGCTGGCTGTCAAGAGGGGGCAGGAGCTTAGCACACTAGCCCCCGACCCATTTCGCCTCTTCCCATTGCTGAGAGGCGGTGAGCGGGAGGGAAGTGGGAGACAGCTGAGCAGAGCTAAACTGTCTGCCTCGCCCATTGGCATTGTGGGCTTGGTGTATATGCGGGCCGTCTGAACGGGCGCACAAATGTTAGCTTTGTGCGCCCGTTCACCTGTTTTTACGGCGCCGGCGAGAAAACATAAAAATGCAGACTCTCGTGTGTAAATTGTATCACATTTAGGTCAGTTTCACACAAGTGTATTGCCACATGGCTTGAATACGGATCTGTAATACAGGCGTACTACACGTAACATCGCAACACTTGTCATTAGTATTTCATTAGCATTTGATTAGTATTTCTCCGTATCTTCTGTCATTGGTTTTATTCTCTACTGAGCCAATATGGATACGTATTTGCCTAATAGAAAATAATACCAATGAGCACAAGTACAGAGCCAAAACCGACAGAAGTAGTGCATGCTCAAGAAGCCCATAGGAACCGCCCCTTTTTTCATTTTCGATTTATTTTCCTCCCCACTTTCAAAGAATCACAACTTTTTATTTATCCATCGACGTAGCCGTCTGAGCATTTGTTCTTTGCCCATGAAGTCCCGGGCTAACTGTATATTATCTATTTTGGAACTCAAAGTCATTCTTGAAGCTATAAATTAGGTCTGAACAGAGACTTTGTTTTTCTTTGCATTCTTCTCATCTGATAATGTGAATTTTTCAACCCGACATTCCTTCAGTTTCTGTAACCAGCTTAGATGGGAAAACCACAGATTAGCGTGCCAGCTGCATCGCTCTCAGTCTAAACCGGTTTTGCATTAAAAACATCTTTAAAATACCTAAAATGGAAAATATTAATGTTTGTTTATAGTTCACTAATTAAAACTTTTCCAGTGAAGCAAATTACACCCAATAAGCAGGAAAATTCTCAGAATGGAGTGTTAATATTGTTATTAGCACTCAGAAAGTGATGACATTTTACATTGTGCTTTACGCTATTTGCCTTAATGACAAGGTCTTCTATCAGCAGCAATTACCATAACTACTAGCCGAGGCAATCGTGAAGCTCCTGGGCCATATTACAAAATCTGTAGCAGGACCACCGGCATGTACCATTTACATCACTGGTGTCTTCATATATGGTATAGGGGATGTAGAACTCAGCGCCCCGATGCTGCTACACCCCGAATAGCTACACCCCTGACTACAGAGATCTTGGAAGTTTGGAGTTGAAAAAGCGGAACAACTACGTGATACAATGTTTGCTTAAGGACTAACTGCTAACCTGGACTTCCTTTTCTATTCAAATATGGAAATACATTATCAGGAAGCTGTCAGGAGGAAGATAGATACATAAATAGTTTGGATGAAAGCCCTAAATATGAGTGATTTAGGATGAAAAAAGGACTCTTATAAAAGTTGGGGCACATGTTCTAGGTAAGTCTTGAAAAAAGTGTGGGCATAAACAGAGGCATAACTTGAAGCTACTGGGCCCCAATGCAATATCTGTTACAGGGCCCCAGCTATAATGCTTCATAAAACATACCGGTCTACTCATGGAGAAGAAAAACCTTATGGGCCCTTTAAGGCTCCTGAACCCTGTTGCAACTGCACTAGAGATGAGCGAGCGTACTCGGTTCGGGTGTTTTTGGACCCGAGCACCGCTTTTTCCGAGTAACTGACTACTCGGACGAAAAGATTCGGGGGGCGCTGGAGGGCGGGGGCGGCTTGGTGGAGCGGGGGGTAGCAGTGAGGAACAGGGGGGGAAGCTCTCTCTCTCCCTCCCCTCCACTCCCTTCTGCAACCCCCCGCGCACCGCCGGCGCCCCCCCGAATCTTTTCATCCGAGTAGTCAGTTACTCGAAAAAAGCGGTGCTCGGGTCCAAAAACACCCGAACCGAGTACGTTCGCTCATCTCTAAACTGCACCTTCTGCCCTGCCTATAGTTACGCACCTGGGAATCTCTTAAGTTGTTCACAAAATATATATTGTCATAGCTGTACCCATTATAAGACTCACGTCCTTCTTAATATAGGACAGTTCTGATTTTGCTTTAGATGGAAGATTGGGGAAGCATACATATTCCCCCTCTCCCATTGAATTTAATAGGATCATGACAACCCTTCGTAGAGTGAGTTCACACATCGTGGACTTTTTTTGGACGTTCTGCTGCATAATGTGGACCAAAAGTTTTCAACAAAGTGCAATGCAATTAATGAGAATTTCACTCACAGCGGAGAAAATCTGCAGCAGACTCTACACATACTGCGGATTTACAAATCCACTGCATGCTCTATCTGTTATGGAAAGAGAATAGATTTTCACAGTGAATTTCATTAATTTCAATGCAATGTGAGAAATCCACTGTGAAAATTCACACGAAAATGCAAACAAATATCACGTGTGGATTTAATTGCAGATTTTGGTGTAGATGTACTTGTGAAAAATTTCTGCTCTGTGTGACCATACCCTAAGGACTCTTTCCCAAGAGCGTATATCAGCCGGCCATTTTCACGGCTGACTAATATACGCTGTGATCTAATGCATTGCATTCCAATGCATCAGATCACATGGCCGTATTCCTGAGACGTAAAAGCGCTCGGCTGGGCCAATATAGCAACGGGTGTTTTTACGTCGGGCCCAAAATATAGTCCTGGAACTTATCTTTTGGGCCAGAATACGTCCTCCTATGGGAGCCCATGGCAGCGGCCAGAGGTGGAAAGGAGTTTAGCAGCGTGGCTGCTAATCTTCCTCCCTCTGCTCTGCTCCCCCCGTGCAGGCTCACGTCTGCTTTCCTCCCCGCTCGTTCTTTGCAATGGGAGGGGCCGGGGCTAAGAACCCGCCCTCTCGCCGCCCCTTGTCCATAGCCATCAATGGGAGGAGGCGGGACAGGACGGCACTCAGCCATTGCAAAGACTGAGCGGGGAGGAGAGGTGAGCCTGCGACGGGGAGGGAGGGGAAAAGGGAGATTACATGGTGACCTTGGCGCATATGCGCCTGGGCTGATGCCGTATGAACAGGCACACAAATGTTAGGTTTGTGCGCCTGTTCACGAGCTTCTACACCCCAGATGATAGCATATATCGGCCAGCCGTGAAAACGCCGGCCGATATACGCTCATGGGAATAAAGCCTAAGAATGAGGCCAATCACTGTGCGACTGACTTCTGTAACCCCTATTTGGGACTGGCTGTAATTACCAGGTGATGCTCTCTGTGGCAGTGCTGCTGGAGAGATATAGTATTACGCAGTATCTGTGATTTCTATACCAGGAAAGTTTTTTAAACAAATTATTAAACAGGATGTATGCAAGTACTTGGATGAGAATGCAGTGATTAACCAAAGATGGAATGGGTTAAAAACAAGTAAGTCATTACAGACTAATCCAATTTTTTTCTTTGACAGAATCACTGACTGGGTTGACTTCAAAAAAGCATTTGACAAAGTGTCTCAGACCATCCTTATCGGAAAAATTACCAAATATGGTATCGACAATGCAACTGTTAGGTGGATACTCAACTGGCTGAGTGATCATAGTCAAAAACTGGTCATAAATGAATGGCTGCATATCCAATTGGAAGAATGTCTCAAGTGGGGTACCACAAAGCTCTGTCCTAGGCCCAGTCTTGTTCCACATTTGGAAGAGGGAATTGATGGGAAACTGATCACATTTTCCAATGACACAAAGCTAGGAGGGATAGCTAACACTAGAGAAGAGAGAGAGGATTCAAAAAGATCTAGACAAGCTTGAAGAGTGGACAGTGGCTAACAGAATGGTATTTAACAAGGAGAAATGCAAAGTCCTACATCTGGGCAGGAAATGAAAAAAGCACATACAGAATGGGAGGAATTGGGCTAAGCAGCAGCACATGTGAAAAAGACTTGGGTATATAAATAGATGACAGACTGAACATGAGTCAACAATGTGATGCAGCAGCAAAAAAGGCAAACACAATATTGAAATGTATTAAGAGAATCATGGGGTCTAGATCACGTGAGGTAATTATCCCTCTCTACTCTTCTTTGGTCAGACCTCATCTGGAATACTGTGTCCAGTTCTGGGCACCCCAATTTAAAAAAGCCATCAACAAACTGGAGCAAGTTCAGAGAAGAGTTACCAGGATGGTGAGCGGTGTGCAAATCATGTCCTATGAGGAACGATTAAAGGATCTGGGAATGTTTAGCTCGCAGAATTGAAGACTGAGAGGAGACTTAATAGCTGTCTACAAATTTCTCAAGGGCTGTCACAGTGCAGAAGGATCAGCCCTATTCTCATTTGCACAAGGAAAGACTCGAAGCAATGGAATGAAACTGATTAGAAATCATAAAAAATTTCTTACAATAAGGGTGATCAATAACTGGAACAGGTTGCCACAGGAGGTAGTGAGTTCTCCTTCAATGGAAGTCTTCAAACAAAGGCTGGAGAGACATCTGTCTGGGATGATTAAGTGAATCCTGCACTGAGCAGGGGGTTGGACGCGATGACCCTGGAGGTCCCTTCCAACTCTACCAGTCTATGATTTTATTCATATGAATGGACAAATATGTAATACACATTCTTGTTGAAGCCACCAGAGATCCATTCTGGGGAAATTTAATATGATTTCCCCAATCACACAATACCCCTAACACATGAAGAGGCACTATATATTAGGCATCTCTTGGCAACTCCATGTGCCTACACTGAAATATACACCAGGTTCAATCTGTGTGTATATTTGTGGTATAATTTACGCCAGTTTCTGGTCAGTCCAGGGTAGAAACTGGCATAAAAGCCTTTATGAATGTCCCTCATGGTCCATCAGTGTCCAAGTCCAAGAGGTGAAGTCTGAATTTTCTGATTCAGGTGGGGAGTAGTGGACCTGTGAAAGTGGAGGAGTTTTGTATACAACACACTTCCTTACAAGTCATAAAAACATGCAATTTCCAAACAAAATTTAATTACAAGGTCACAAGGCTACAAGAGTCACAAGGTTCTCACTGCCCGAAACACAGGTAGCGTGAGCCTGGGACAGGTATACCTACTGCCCCTATATGTTATTCTGAAATACCACAGCGTTTAAGTCTGACTCGGCATGGAGCTCCAAGTCAAAGACTCAGGCTGCATTGGTCTCTCCGCACCCGCATCATGTTGAGTAACAGCTCCTCTTCATGCTTGTATATTCAGTTTCACATTATCACAGCTAAAATACGGAGGGACCTATATAAGAACCAGAATTCAGGCGTCCGAAATTTGCAATTTTGACCATGTGCTAAAATCAAGACTTCTAAGCCCTGTACATTGCGTCCCACTACTTTCTCAGAAAGTGAGCAGGGACCAAGTTTAGGGACATGGCACGGTGCGGCTTGTTGATTTTACACAGGCTTCCATTACATGTATTGGACTGAGAATGGCCAAGTCTTTGAAATTAAAATCAGACTGTAAATTTTATAGCTTCTTGTTTCCAGTATGCTAATGATATCTTGTTGTGTGAACTGAGTCTCCCGAAAAAAAAAGAAATATGTGATTGATCCCATTGTGAGATCTTGAAATTTATTGAGGTTAATGTTGCGGCCAATAAACTCTTCACACTGGAAGTGCACTTTAACTTTGGCCAAGTTATGGTCTGCGTATTTGTCTGTGAGAGTGATGGGAACATCCTTTTTTATGGGAAGTTGGCAGTGGAAAACAAGGGAAAGTGTTGTTATATTGTTCTAGACAGACACTGGAGCATTGTATGCTATCACTGCGGAGAAGTTCAAGGTTATTTCACAACCGAGTCAGTGTCTTATCACTCTTCTTAACTGATTCTTAAACGCTCTCCACATAAGTCTCAAAAATCCAGAGCTCCAACATTACATGTCTTATGAAATGTTATCAAGGTGTTTCCCAGTTATAACTTATCACTGGTAACGTAGTTTGTGAAGGTGCCCATACACCTTCAACAACTGTTGGACACACCATTGTTTGTCCGACAGCTGTTTCTACCGGCTGCCTCAGGGAGCAAATAGATTGGTTGAAAATCAATATCCCTGATTCTTCTTTCCTCATCCATTGGGTGAAATTAGAGAGTTGTCCAGCTCTGCCATTATTGTCGGGTTCGGGTGTCTAAACTGTAATGTGTATGGGAGCCTTTGGGATGAAAGAAGACATAGAGTAGATATATAAAGTCTACACAACCCTGTCTATCTTCAATGCAACCCATTATTTGTATAATAGCATTGAAAACAAACTGAAATCTTTTAGAGATTAATAAGAAAATAAAAAAAAAAACTAAAACAATGTGGTTGCATAAATATGCACACCCTAAGGCTTCTTTCACATGAGCGCATATCGGTGATATGCGCTGTAATCTGATGCATTGGATTCCAATGTATCAGATCACATGGGCGTATTTGTGAGATGTAAAAACACCTGGCCAGCCAATATAGCGCCGGGTGTTTTAACGTCGGGCCCAAAGCATAGTTCTGGAACTATGTTTGGGCAGGAATACGTCGGCCGCTGCATGGGCTCCTATAGGAGCCCATGGCAGTGGACATAGGTGTGAGGGAGTTTAGCAGCGTGGCTGCTTAACTCCCTCCCTCTATTCTTCTCCCCTTCCCCGTGCAGGCTTACCTGTCTTCCTCCTCCCTCGGTGGGAGGGGGCGGGCGGAGCTAAGTGCCGATCTGCCACGCCTCCTCCCATTGATGGTTATAGACAAGGGGCGGGACATGGGTGGAGCTAAGCACCCGCCCTCTCCCTTCCCCCGTGTCCATAGCCATCAATGGGAGGAGGCGGGGTAGACCAGCTAAATTTCCGCCCGTGGAAGCTGCCTTAGGATCGCATTAAAAAACGCAATTCTAGGCAGACGTCCACGATTTGTCCGCGTGAAATCACATGCGGAAAGCAAATCGTGGCATGTTCTATTTCTGTGCGGGTCTCGCAGAGCCCTGCACAGAAATGTCACTCCCAGGCCTCCAGCTCCGCTCTGCGCATTCGCCGGCTGGCCGGCAGCTGGCACACCAGAGAGCAAGAGCCGCGGGAGAAGGTGAGACCCGCACTGGTGCCTGCAGGGGCGCGGGTCAGTCCCGCTGTGAGAATTCTCTCAGCGGGATCCGACCCGGCCGTCTGCAGGCGGCCATAAGCCCCAGTTTCAGCAGCAGAAAAACAGCCCCAAAGCATACTACTGCCTCCATCTTCACTGTGGGTAGGGTGATTTTTTTGGTGATGTGCAGTGTTGGCTTTGGGCCAAATATACATTTTGGAATTATGGCCAAAAAAGTTCAACCTTGGTCTCTTCAGACCAAAACGCGTTCTCTCTCATACTTTTGGCCAGAAACTCCTGCAGCTCCTTTAATATTGCAGTAGGCTTCTTAGCAGCCTCCCGGACCAATTTTCTTCTGGTCTTTTCAGCAATTTTTGTGGGCAGTCCAGTATTTGGTAATGTCACTGTTGCACCAAATATAATCCACCTCTTATTGACCATCTTCACTGTGGTCCATAGTATATGTAATACATTGGAAATTTGTTTGGTCCCCTTCTGCTGACTGATACCTTCCAACAATCAGATCCCTTTGATGTGTTGTAAGATCTTTACGGCTTTTGCTAAAAATTTAAGCAACTGTCAGGAAAATCCTACTAGAAGAGCTGAACTTTATATGAGTAAATCAGAATCCCTGTAAATAATGGCAGCGGAGTGCTGATTAGTATTTAACATGAGCTTAAATGTGATCGGCTCATTCTGAACACAACCACATCCCCAAATATAAGAGGGCGCTCACAACTATTTAACATCACACTATTTTAGTTTTGTTATTTATATTCTAACACCCTAACAGGGGTGTGTAGACTTTTTATATCTGCTGTATGTCCATCTAGTTCTGCCTACTATCCTGCAACGTTGATCCAGGGAAGATAAACCTCCTTGGCTCCAAAAGCCAATTTTCCTCATCTCAAGGAAAAAAATTCCTTCTCTTCTATATAACAATCAAAATAAATCCCTGGCTCAACGATCCATCTCCAGTAATCTGGTGACCTTAAGCAGTAATATTACTGCACCCATGAAAGGCATCTAGGCCCCTTTTGAACTCCTTTAGTGAATTCACCATCACCACGTCCTCAAGCAGACAGCTCCAGTAACGAACCCCCCTCTATGCTGGTGTAGAAACCTTCGTTCCTCTAGATGTATAGGGCGCCCCCTTGTTACAGTAACAGTCCTGGGTATAAATAGATGATGGGAGAGATCTCTGTATGGATCTTTAATACTTACACATGTATGTATATAGTCATTATGTCATCCCCTCAACTAAATAACCCCAATTTTAAAGATCTTTCTGGTTACGGAAGTCCTCCTATTCTACTTATTGCTTTGCATTTGCACCATCTCTACTATGTATCTCTTATATACTGGTCCCCAAAATTATGCACAATATTCTGTGTGGTCTGACCAGCAATCTGTAAAGTGGTAGAACTATGGTTTCATCATGTGCATCGGTACCCCAGAGTTCTACTGCGCACTGATGAGGGGCAAACACCCCCAAAACAGCTATCTGTGTATTGATTCTGGCTTGGTTTTCAATTCCCAATCATTGTTCTAAAGATTTGTATAAAGGGCTTTGATTTGCAGGAATGCTGCCCTCCAATAGGTGACGCTGCAGAGGTATTGTTCCACCTTTCTTATTTGCATATTACCCAGAGGAGCATGCAGGGAGCATATAAGTCTCCTCACTCACCTTCTTGGTGCTTTCCTTAAGGAGTGATGTTACCCCTCCTACCCCTTTTGATGCACTCCATGATCTTAATTGCCGTAGTAGCAGCTACCTGACACTAGTTGCTGCAGTTCGGCCGGATTGACACAGCTGTATGCGTGTTGCACCTGAGAAACTCGTGAGCAACTCCCATCCAATGCCCACAGACCCTTTATATTGCCTGTCCTATTGTTGTCTATGAACATGGATGAGAATAGGACATCCATCAATTTTTTTTTTCACACTGACCATTGGTGAGTGTTTTGCGCTGTATCTCGCACATTTTGTTTCACATTGCGTGCGCATTTGCATATCCCTCATAGACTTCTATGGGGACCTTTGGTGTGCAAATGCGCACAAAATAAAGCATGTTGTATTTTTGTGTGTGAGAGAAATACAAAAAATGAGAATGAACCCATTGATATCAATGCATTTTATTCTCTGCAAAATGCGAATGCAATTATTGCGTCCGCAAAAATGCAGCTTGTGAAGAAGCCTTAAAGGTGGCTACACACAACCATATTTGTGTGTGTATTTGCACATACAAAATTTGCATACGCGATACACAGTGAATAGAACCATCGAGTCCAATGGATTCATTCACAAGCACGTATACTGCGTGCGCAATTCTGTTGCACAAAAAATATGCAGCATGTCTTATTTTCCTGCAGTAAATAGAACATATTGCACTAATTGACAATTCCAATGGCTGGGACCATGTTTGCATGTTCTTTTGCACGTACAAATACGTACAATTTGCTGCACAAAATGTATATTAAAAACGCATAGGAGTGCGCAAAAACGCAAATGCATGTATGCTTGTCTGACTCTACCTTAAGGCTATTACATAATTAACGTTAAGGCTTGTGGAATGAGGCTTATTGCTGAGCAGCTTGCAGGTTCAGCCTGGAAAATTTGGGGAAAACTCGAGCGCTAGTGGTACCAGCTGCTGCTAGCACACGTAGCAGCCTAACATTGCTTGCCATGTTAACTTGACCAAAAATGCCATTGATATTTGATCTATTGTGATGCAGCTGAGTATGAACCAGGAAATACAAGGGGGTGCCAAAAATACGGAAACACCATACAAAATGCATGGGATTTTAATTAGCACCACTGAGTTGCCCATTTGACCAATGCTTGGCTGAGAGCTTTCCAACCAAATTTGCGTTTACTTCATCTCTTGCCCTGCTCTGGGTTGTTTTGGGAACCAGCTGGTAACAGCAGCTGAGTAGCTCAAACCTCTGACCAATGGAACCTTGTCACTCTGGCTTATGGTCACTTCTGCCCGGGTGGCAACTGTATGATATTACCTCCACTTAAAATTGGTCTCTACATGTCTTATTTAAGGCACGCATTTCATATAGTGTTTCCATGTTTTTGTCCATCAGCTGTATTTCCTGAACATGGGAGTCAGTGAGACAACTCAGCATGTACTGACCAGGAGACTAAGTAATTCTTCACATACAGGAATAAATACAGTATATATAAAATAATAGCACGCAGCATGCTGATAGCAATAATCCTGGGATATCGCCTTTAATTTAGAAGCAGAAAAGAACATTTTCTAGTATGACACTCCTTTTAATAAAATTTCGCCCCACGCTGAGAGCAGATGAAGGGTTAAATTGCTTTTCCAACTTCTGTCTTCGCTCACATAGGTTCCTGTTTGTAATGTTTGCTTAGGCGGTGGGTGTTATGGTTATCTGCCATTAGAAGCAGCCTAGCAGCCTTATGCAAACACCCAGGCAAATCTCTGCCCCCCCCCCCCTCTACATCATTATTCGGAGGGTAGGTGGAATAAGAGCAGGTGTTCGGGGAGAGCGGCATCTTCTATTTCAGGTAGCTGTTAATTATTTACCTGGGAGTTAGTTGTTACCAGGCGTGGACCGGAGAGAGGAGGGGTTTTGGTGACTTGGCATCTGTTAAAAGACTCTACTGATCTTTCCTCCACTATCACACAGCATTATTTAACCCATGATGCCATATTTGCACGGATTCTGCAAATTCTAGACCAAGCCTGCACAACTTGGCAGCAGTCAGGGCCAAAAATTTAAAACGGTAAACCTCTTGGGTCTGCAGCTAAGATTTTTAACGGCTCGCTTTGTAAGTAAGCCACTAAAAACGTATTTTTTTAAATACTACTTATATATTAAGTAAGTATAATTATCTTACTACAGCAGTAAGGTCAGGCTTGTAGAAAAACTTTTATTATTGGGCAGCATTCAATTCAGAGAAGGCTCCGGGAGTGGCTGAGCGCAAAATATACCATATATACTCGAGTATAAGCCTAGTTGTTCAGCACATTTTTTGTGCTGAAAAAGCCCCCCTCAGCTTATACTCGAGTCAGGGAAGGGTTAGAAAAAAAACCCCTCTATACTCGCCTCCCAGCCGGCGTCTGTGTCCCCGGCGGTGGTGCAGCAAGCTTCTTGAATTCCTGTGTTCCTGGCGGTGATGCGGCAAGCTGCTGGAAATCTCCCCGTTGTCATCCCCCGCCGTCCTCTCTGCTCGGCTCTGTCATTCCCCGCCGTCAATGCTGTGATTGGATCAAGCGCCAGCCAATCATAGCCAGCGCTCAATCATTCACAGCCAATCGCAAGCTGCTTTAGAATTTTCCCCGCTGTCATCTCCCTGCTCGGCTTTCAAATCCCCCGCTGTCAGCGTTGTGTAAATAGCTGGCTGTGATTTGTTGACACTCAATCCAATCACAGCGCTTACTTACACAGCACTGACAGAGATGACAGAGCCGAGCAGAGAGGATGGCAGGGATGACAGCGGGGAGAATTCACGCAGGTTGCCGCACAGTCACAGACGCCGGCTGGGAGGTGAGTATGGAGGGGTTTTTTTTACCCAGTGTATACTCGAGCATAGCTCGGCTTATACTCGAGTCAATAAATTTTACCATTTTTTTGTGGTAAAACATATTGACTTGGCTTATACTCGGGTCGGCTAATACTCGAGTATATACGGTATATATATATGAACTATATATGAAGATTTTGTGCACCGCCTATCCCAGGGTTTCTCTGAATTGAATGCTGCTTAATGATAAAAGTTAGCATTAATACCTGTAGTAATACTTACTATGAAGATACCATAGTAAAGTTCCGTTAAAGATATATTTACTATAAAGATACTTCGCACCGCAGCTCCCGGCGCCGTCTCTGAATTGAATGATAGTCACATGACAGTCACTGAAGGTCCTTTAGTAAAGCATTACCTGCACAGTTATGTCATGCTACCATAGCAGCTCGTAAAGTTTAGGGCTGCGGTAGCAGAGTCTGCTAGTCTGACATGACTGTGCTGCGGACTGTGACATGACTATAGTCATATGACATTTCACAGGCGGCAAGAAATCCTCTGCTGAGCCGCATGCGGCCCACGGGCTATATGTTGTGGAGGCCGGCTATAGATGTTATTTCTTGTAAGATGTGGATGATTCTTCTACAGCCGCTACAGCCTGAGAGTGGCTAAGGGGTTATGAGCACAATGAACCGCATGTGACCACCCATCGCTTCTTCTGGGTTCTGTGTGACGGGCATCGGGCTTGCAGCGCTAGATGGGGAGCGGCAGTGATAGCCAAATATGCAATTTTTATGAATTTTAATCCCTCTTAACTCCACTTTTAAGTCCTGGGAAACGGCTTTAAAATATGACCGTTTATCACAATGGCTGAATGATAAATCCGTGAACCTGTGCACATGTGCACCTGAAAGCTGTCAATTTTTTAATAATAATTCTGCCCCACTGTGTGACTCACTGGCCTCTGTCACATGTATAAGCCCACAGAGTAGACTTCCGAGGGAGCCATCCGTCATCCATAGGCTCCCACTATGTATAAATGGGTACCATGTTGTACACCATTTTTAGCAGCACCCGCTGTATAGGAAAGCACAGTTGAAAAAGATGTTATATCGATACATACCAGCCTGATGGAGGTCAGACGGACACTAGATTTACCTCTGTCATGTGAATGGGGACCTATGGACAAATTAAGAAATACAGCGGGAGTCTCCTGCTGAACTATATGTTATATGCGTTGCACAAAGGTAGTTGGCACTTCCCCTAACTCCTATTTATTAGAGCTTCTCAGGGGGTCCAGGACTAAAAGTTCACTTTAAAAGCTTCTGTAGCAAGGCACATGGCCAGTTGTTAAAGGGTTAATTCCAACCCTGCGGCTGACTGCAAACGTGCTGATGTCATAAATACACATCTATGTCATAAAGAACTCATTGCTGAGGACTCCATAAAAAGGTTCCATCCTGCCACATTCAGTGCCATCTTGGATGTGCCTGCGGACCTTGAGCTTGACTACCCAACAAATGCCCACCTTGATGTAATTTGGAGGTTCTAGCAGGGAACAGCCTTCACCCAGGATTGCTCCTTCATGAGGACAGCGCTGCCATCCTCTTGACAGGGGCGTCTGCCATGGAGCGGGAGCCGGAAGGGAGAAAGGGGACGGTTGTTCCTTGTAAGTATGGTAAATTGGGCATATTCTGCTTAATATTGGCATTACCCTCTTAAGCCCGGAGGAAGGGCGATCCTTCAGCCATGGCTTCCCAGAGGTTTCCTCCACAGGGGGTTTTTCCTCTCCTGAGTGCTGAAGGATGACTCTTCGTGAGTCAGGGGTGCGCCATTTTCAATTTGGTCAGATAATTATAAATAAAATTTTGACTATTTTACACCCAATTAAGACGTTTTGTGTGTTTATTTTGTATTCTTTGGTTTGATACATTCTGCTTGGTGGTCTTAGATCAGGCAGGGAGGTCTGGTGGGGCTTTGGGGTTAATGGAGGGAACCAGGGAGGAGGACCAGAGTGCCGAGCTGAGACCCCAGAGAGGATATTAGGGGGACTAGGGAAAGTTATGACATTCAGCCGCTACCACTGCGGGGAAAATCTTGCAGCTATACTCATACATTCAAGAAGTGGCGAATGCACGTAACCCAATCACGACCAAAGTTAAGTGGGAGGTAGATCTTGGGCCCATAGAGGAGTAGCACTGGGAGGAGATCCTACAGATGATGCCCAGACTATCCCTGAGCGAGTCACATAGATTATCGCAGTTATACCTGATACACAGGGTGTACCGTACGCCAGCCTTTTTATACAATATTGGGACGAGAAATTCACCTATATGTGCACGTTGTAAGACCCATACGGGAGACTTAATTCACATGATGTGCCGGTGCCCAAAATTGCATCGATACTGGTTAGACGAGGCTCCTCCTACACTGTGCAAATTCCAAAATAAAGTTAACCAAATCCTCCCATGGGAGAGGAATATATATTCCAAATGCAAGACCAGTCAGAAATACTACGACATGTGGCTCAAATGGATTCACGCGCACGGCCTGATTAGCTTGGGGACACATACGTAGAATAAACTATAACATACTGAATGGGTTGAAGGCCGAATGCCAAGAAACCAACTCAGAGGAGAAGAGTAACAAAGAAACCAACAACTTAATTAATGTATGCTCTGTTTATTAATGAGATAATATCAAAATTGACACATAGAGTGGGGAGAGAGACCAGACTAATGAACATATTGGTATCCCCTGGAGTAAACAGAGAAAATCCTCCTCATATGTGACATTATAGGGGTTGTCCCGCGGCAGCAAGTGGGTCTATACACTTTTGTATGGCCATATTAATGCACTTTGTAATGTACATTGTGCATTAATTATGAGCCATACAGAAGTTATAAGAAGTTTTTCACTTACCTGCTCCGTTGCTAGCGTCCTCGTTTCCATGGAGCCGTCTAATTTTCGGCGTCTAATGGCCAAATTAGACGCGCTTGCGCAGTCCGGGTCTTCTTCTTTTCTCAATGGGGCTCCGTGTAGCTCCGCCCCGTCACGTGCCGATTCCAGCCAATCAGGAGGCTGGAATCGGCAATGGACCGCACAGAAGCCCTGCGGTCCACCGAGGGAGAAGATCCCGGCGGCCATCTTCAGCAGGTAAGTAAGAAGTCACCGGAGCGCGGGGATTCAGGTAAGCGCTGTGCGGTGTTCTTTTTTAACCCCTGCATCGGGGTTGTCTTGCGCCGAACGGGGGGGTATGGGGGGTTGAAAAAAAAACAACCCGTTTCGGCGCGGGACAACCCCTTTAATATTTCTCAGTCTCCTTGTGCATCTATTGACCGACAACCCATGCAATAAAAGACGCCACGGAAGTGAGAGGATGAAAAGAAAAGGCGCACGTAGCAAACAAGGAACGGTTGTCAGTGATACCATTTCTAGTGGCTCCCTGATACTTAAAGGAGAAAAGAAGAAGACCCGGACTGCGCAAGCGCGTCTAATTTGGAGCTTAGACGCTGAAAATTAGGCGGCTCCATGGAAACGAGGACGCTAGCAACGGAGCAGGTAAGTGAAAAATTTCTTATAACTTCTGTATGGCTCATAATTAATGCACAATGTACATTACAAAGTGCATTAATATGGCCATACAGAAGTGTATAGACCCACTTGCTGCCGCGGGACAACCCCTTTAATACAAAAGACAATATAAAACAGGGTTTTTTCAGATTACATCACCTTTCATGGACCTCAAAATGGTTAATACGAGAGAGACCTTGGGGGGGGGGGGGAGGGGGGAGTTTGGGAGGTTTATATGTGTTGTATGTTTTTATGTGCCAAAACTCAAAAAAACCATCTAATTAAAAAAAAATAAAAAGTTATGACAGGGACCAATTCTGAGGATAATAGGGAAGAGCTGCAGCACTGGACTGGGTGCCGGGCAGCTTAAATATGGTGAACAGTCCCCTCACAATATTCACCAATTCAGCATGACAATGGGCATCTCTGGCCAAAATGTCTTTTTAAAACTGGTAACATTGGAGGTTCAATACGTTTTCACACTTATTTTTCCATTATACAAATATCGGGGAAGATTTATGAGGCTATCTTAGAGAAAATCGGTCTCAGTTGCCCCTAGCAACCAATCACAGCACAGCTTTCATTTTGTATTCTGCTCTGCTAAAATAAAACCTGAGCTGTGATTGAGAGGGGTGACTGTATGTTGCCAAAATACGTTGCAACCTGTTGGAATTTTTTTCTGTGTTAGGCTACAATGCTACAAATCGCATGTATGTGAAGCTCATGCTTTCCTATGGGTTCCTCCACACATGCAATATTTTGTAGCATGCGACAACCCGATACAAAAACCTTGCAGGTCTGGCGATATGCCTATGACTCGTGAGGTTTTGTAGCCCATTTTTCCCTATGGGGCCTTCCTCTCTGCTGCATCACACGAATACGCATTTTTTGTGAGGTGCGATGCAACTTTGACAGTAGGAAATCCTACTGTCGAAGCCTAGACTAAGCCCTAACTGTAGAAAAAAATACACATACATCACCTTAGACGCGCTGTCAGCCTGTCTGCATCTTCTCCCCGGGTCACGGCACTGATCTTTTTCTTCTGTTCTGGCCGGGGATTGAAAAATACCCGCCTTCTGGAAGCGCTGGCTGTGATTGGCTGAAGCTTAGCCAATCACAGCCAGCATTTGATGAATGGCTGTGATTGAACCAATCAACCATTGTGGTCATAATCTGCTTACTGAATACATGGCTAGGCCTATAATGGAGGGAACACCCATTGGCTTTCAGGGCACAACTGAATAAATTCCAGGCCCCATTAAAAAATGGAATCCCTAAAAATATACCCCCCCCCCCAAACTGTGTAACATTACTAATATACTTATTAGGCAGAATGAAGACAATGTCCATCTAGTTTAGCCTGTTTCAACCCCCTTGTTGATCCAGAGGAAGGCAAAAAAAAACAAGAGGCAGAAACCAATTGCCCATTCAGGGGAAAAAATTCCTTCCCAACTCCGTAATGACAGTCAAAATAATCCCTGGATCAACCTCTGATAGTTCCTACATGAATGTAAGACCAGAACAACAACCCCGCTGGTCACCTAATGTCTATATCCTGTAATATCATAGCGATCTAGAAAGGCATCTAGTCCCCTCTTAAAGTTCTCTATGGATTTTCCCACCACCCCGTCCTCAGGCAGAGAGTTCCACAGTCTCACTGCTATTAGGATGAAGAACCCCCTGTTGGTGATGGAACCTGCTTTCTTCTAGACGTAGCGGATGCCCTCTTGTTACCGTTGCAGTCCTGGGTATAAACAGATCATGGGAGAGATCCTTGTATTGTCCCCTCATGTATTTATACATAGTTATTTGATCGCCCCTTAACCGTCTTTTTTCCAGGGTGAATAATCCCAATTTTGATAGCCTCTCTGGGTATTCCAGTCCCGTCATTCCATGTATTAGTTTAGTTGCCCTTCTTTGAACCCCCTCAAGCACTGTAACATCCTTCCTGAGCACCGGTGACCAGAACTGTACACAGTATTCCTAGTGGGGCCTGACAAGTGCCTTATATAGTGGAAGTCGGAAGAATAATGTTCTCATCCTTCGCCCCTATACCCCTTTTAATACACCCCAAGACTGTATTAGCTTTTGCAGCAGCTGACTGGCATTGGTTGCTCCAGTTAAATCTACAATCTACTAGTACCCCCAGGTCTTTCTCCATATCATTTTTCTCTAGCAGTACTCCATTTAGTGTACATTGGTGACAACCGTTTCTCCTGCCCATGTGCATAACCTTACATTTATCAACATTGAACTTCATCTGCCATTTTTCCGCCCAAGCCCCCAGCTTATTTAGGTCCTTTTGTAGCCACACATTGTCCTCCATTGTATTAATTATCTTGCATAATTTTGTATCACCTGCAAATATTGATATTATATGGTGCAGCCCCTCTATCAGATCATTGATAAATATATTGAACAGAATGGGGCCTAATACTGAGCCCTGTGGCACCCCACTAGCGACTGTGGCCCAATCAGAGTACGAACCATTTATTACCACCCTCTGCTTTCTGTCTCTTAGCCAGTTCTTTACCCAGCTACTCACGTTTTCGCCCAGTCCGAGCTGCATCATTTTATATATAATAATCTTTATTTAAAGTGCCAACATATTCCGCAGCGCTTACATAGACAGAGGGAATACAGAAAGACCAAAAAAAAAAAATACAAAAATTACAGAACCATGGTTACATAGTAATCAGTTGATGGAAACAGTAGGGGTGAGGGTCCTGCTCTAACAAGCTAACATACTACAAGTAATGGGGTCATACAGAAGGTAAAGGGGCTGGAGATGTGCACAGTGTGGAGAGGTGGAGAGTGAGGGATGCTATACACATAGACAATGGTCAGACATTTAGCCGTGTGACGGCAGAATCGGTATGACTGCAGGAGCGGTTTATGATGGCTAGCAGGGATTGCAGTCAATAGGTCAGGGAGCATGTTATCAGGCGGAGTACAGAGGGGTTTGTTTAGGGAATGCGGTATGCCTCCCTGAAGAGGTGCGTTTTTAGAGCACGTCTGAAGTTCCCGGGTATCCTTTGGTAGTGCGTTCCAGAGGACCGGTGCTGCTCTGGAGAAGTCTTGGAGGCGGTAATGAGAAGTTCAAATTAAAGGGGCGCTCAGTCTGGTTTTGTTAGCAGAGCGGAGAGCCCGGGCTGGATGATGGATTTAGATTAGGGACGCAATATTGGGGGGCGCTGCGCTGTGGAGGGCTTTGTGGATGAAGGTAGTAAGTTTAAATTTAATGGGCAGCCAGTGCAGTGACCGGCACAGGGCAGAGGCACTGGACAAGAAGATGAGCCTGCCTGCTGCATTCGGGATGGATTGGAGAGGATAGAGTCTGGTGCAGGGGAGGCCGATGAGCAACGAGTTGCAATAATCGAGCCGAGAGTGGATGACGGCAACAGTAAGCGTTTTTAGCATGTCTACAGTGAGAAAAGAGTGGATTCTTGCGATGTTCTTGAGGTGCAGCTGACATGTTCGGGCAAAAGATTGGATGTAGGGGGTAAATGATAGATTAGAGTCGAATATGACCCCAAGGCAGCGGGCATGTTGTTTAGGAGTTATGGTGGCGCCACACACTAAGATGGAGATGTCAGGATGAGGTCGGTTAGTGGAGGGTGGAAATACCAGTAAGTCAGTTTTAGAGAGGTTTAGTTTTAGGTAGAGAGAGGACATAGTGTTAGAGACAGCGGACAGACAGTCAGTGATGTTTTGGTTATATCAACCTATTATGTGGCATGGTGTCAAATTGTTTAGAGAAATCCAGATATACGAGATCAATAGACTCTCCCAGGTACAGCCTAGAACTTACTTCATCGTAGAAGCTGATCAAATTGGTCTGACATGATCGACCCCTCATGAACCCATGCTGGTGAGGAGTTATTCTGTTGTTCTCCTTGAGGATTTTTGGATGGCGTCTCTCAGAAACCCCTCAAATATTTTTCCAATTATTGAAGTGAGACTTACTGGTCTGTAGTTACGAGGCTCTCTTTTGGATCCCTTTTGGTATATTGGAACCACATTGGCAATGCGCCAATCCAATGGTACAACCCTGGTCTTTATAGTGTCCATAAATATAAGAAATAGCGGTCTAGCTATCATGTCACTTAGTTTCCTTAGTACCCTTGGGTGTATTCCATCTGGACCTGATGACTTATCGATTTTAATCCTCCTTAACCAGCTCTGCACTTCCTCCTGTGCTAGGTATGCAATATTTAGCGCGCGCGCGTGGGGGGGGGGGGGGGATGTTGTTTTATTCCCCTGCATCTCGTGTGACATTTCTTTTTCGTTCGTGAATACACTTGAAAATAAACTATTTTATAGATTTGGGGTGTAAAAAGTGGCGCTCTGTGAGGCTTCATAAGTTTGCTGAGGTGCGTCGGTCTCAAACAGAAGGCGTTCAACAAGCTGTTCCTGAAACTGCAGGAACCAGCTGTGAGCCCCGCTGTCGCCCTGCGTACAGCTGTGTAATGTACTATGCATAACTGTGCACTCAAACAGGCGATCATGCGCAGTGCACCTTTTTTTGTTTGTATTTCCCGCGCTGTCACTTAGTGATGACACGGGTACCCGCAGCCTGTATAGTTACTAGTGATGAGCGAGCATACTCGGTAAGGGCAATTGCTCGAGCGAGCATTGCCCTTAGTGAGTACCTGCCCGCTCGAGAGAAAAGGTTTGGCTGCCGGCGGCGGCAGGGAGCTGCGGGGGAGAGCGGGGAGGAACAGAGGGGAGATCTCTCTTTCCCTCTCTCCCCCCCCGCTCCCCCTGCTGACTGCCGCAACTCCCCGCTCCCTCTCGCCGGCACCCGAACCTTTTCTCTCGAGCGGGCAGTTACTCACTAAGGGCAATGCTCGCTCGAGCAATTGCCCTTAGCGAGTATGCTCGCTCATCTCTAGTAGTTACATATGGGCTCTATGTTGGGGATATCCATGGTAAAATAGAACATGCTGCATTCTGTTTTCTGCAAGTTGATTATGTATTCCGACCCACTAATGTGAGCGAAATTGTGTAATCCAATGCATTTGATTGATTCACGTATTACCATGGATCAAACGCATGCGGAATCTGCAATTTCTATCCGATTGTGTGAGACCGGCCTAGGGTAAACCACTACCTTTTTATCACATGGCTCAACAAGGCCACTGGTCACTGCTGCGGGCTCATGGTGACCTTTGGTTGATGGTAGCAAGGAGATTTTAAATTTCCCGGGCCCTCCCCTGTGCATTTTGCCAGAAGGCGCATGCACAGAGGCTGGAGAAAATCCGTGGATGATGATCATGTCAGGATTCAAATGTGGAGGCCTCTGATAAGAAGTTTCATCTTCCGTCACTGAGCATATCCTTTTTTTTACTTTTACGTGATCCATTTGATAACAGTGATCACGTGACCGGGAACCGCTCACAGTGGCCCTCAGTCACTGCTCCAGGCTCTCAGCTTGCTTTAGTAGCCAGGAGCAAGGAGATTTTAAATTTCCTGGGCCCTCCCCAGCTTCTGCGCTTGCGTTTGCCAAGGTCCGTGGATAAAGATGCTGTTGGGGGACATTGCTGCAGGCCTTAGATAAGTAATTTCACCTCCCCTCATGGATCGGATCCGTGACGGGAGTTGAAACTTAAACTTTTTTTACTTTTACGTAATCGCCGTTATCCATTGAATAACAGCATTCATGTGACCAGGGACCGTGTACCACGGCTCCCCGCGAAAACCCTGGGCTTTTGGCTATGTTTGGTAGCCAGTAGCAGGGGGATTTTTAATCCGCGGCTTTTGCGTATGCGTCCACAATCCTGGCGATGGGCGCATGCGCAGAACCTGGGGTAAGGCCTGTGGATTAATCCAGGGGCTTTATGTATGTAATTCCATTTCACCTCACAGATATGACTTTTTTTTACACTTTTCTTTAACTTTACATGATCACCGTTATCCATTGGATAACAACGATTATGTGACCGGCAACCATATACAGAGGTCCCTAGGGACATTTTCCTGCTCTCGGCAACTCATGCTATCCAGGAGCAGGCAGATTTTAAATCACCTGGGCTTTTCAGCCTTCTGCACATGCGCGCCAGATGGAAAATGTCGATGTGCATGTCCTGGACGGACCAGAACGCCGAGGGACATCGCAGAGGATGGAGATGAGTGGTTTCAGCTCCCAAAATGCAGGAAACTTGTGGATTCGCAGAGCATATGTCTATTTATGCTGCGGAAATGCATCTCTTAAAATAAAAGGGTTAAATTCCATACGTTCAGCAAGTAGAAACACGGCCAAATCCACACCATTTAGGAATTGTTGTGGGTACCGATTCCGCCATGTGAGAAGCGCCTAAGGCCTCATGTCCACAGGCAAATTAACAATTTAAATCCGCAGCGTTTTTCCTGCACGCGGATCCACAATGTCATTTTCCCCTGGAGGCGCGGGTTCCGCGTGCAGGAAAAAATCCGGACATGCTCCATTTAGGTGCGGGTCTCCCGCGGGGACGGCTCCCGCAGGCTTCTATTGAAGCCAATGGAAACTGTCCAGATCCGCAGGAGACCCGCGCCTGAATTAAACTCACCTGCTCCGGGCGATGCGTGTCTTCCTTCCTTCGCGGAAGGGAAGTCTTCGCCGGACCGAAGACAGAAGATCCGGCCGCGACGAAGAGAAGATCAGGCCGCAAAGAAGGGAAGATCCGGAGCGTGCGGAGAGGTGAGTAATTCTTATTTTCAGCTCTCATGTCCGCGGGGCAGGAGGGACCCGCTACGGATTCTCCATGGAGAATCCGTAGCGGGCCTGATTTTCCCCGTGGACATGAGGCCTTATAGTTACAAATTCACAGGGTTTGACACTAGAGATGAGCGAGTATACTCGCTAAGGCACTACTCGTCCGAGTAATGTGCCTTAGCCGAGTATCTCCCCGCTCGTCCATAAAGATTCGGGGGCCGCCGCAGCTGACAGGTGAGTTGCGGCGGGGAGCGGGGCAGAGCGGGCGGGAGAGAGGGAGAGAGAGATCTCCCCTCCGTTCCTCCCTTTCTCCCCCGCAGCTCCCCGCCCCGCGGCGGCACCCGAATCTTTAAGGACGAGCAGGGAGATACTCGGCTAAGGCACATTACTCGAGCGAGTAGTGCCTTAGCGAGTATACTCGCTCATCCCTATTTGACACCTTAGTGTGAAAGTTCTGTAACAAAGTTTGACTAAAGAGTCAAACAATTGTCGGATGCTTCTTCTGGCAGGAGGCATCCTCTCTAGAAAATAACTCAGACCTATGAAGTTGCACATCCTAATGGCGTCCGCTGTCATGGTTCATCACATATCTATTGTACTATCGGGGAATCAAGGACAGCACATGGGGAGATTTATGAACCTGTATGAAAGAAAATATGTCTTAGTTGCCCCTGACAACCAATCACAGCGCAGGTTCCATTTTATCAGAACACAATACAAAGTGAAAGCTGCGCTGTGATTGGTTGCTAGGGGCAACTGAGACCGATTTTCTTTTAGATAGTATAATAAATCTTCCTTAATATTCATATAATGGAAAAATAAGTACAAAAATGTATTGAACATCCAATGTTACCAGTTTTAAAAAGACATTTTGGCCAGAGATATCCATTTCCAAGCTGAATCGGTGAATAGTGCGAGGGGACCACTCACCATATTTAGGCTCCCAGGCACCCAGTCCAATGTTGCAGCTCTTCCTTGCTGTCCTCAAAATTGGTACCGGTCATAACTTTGACTGGACCCCCTAATATCCTCTCTGGGGTGTCAGCTCAGCACTGCGGTCCTGCTCCCTGGTTCCCTCCAGGCCGACATTACCCCCAAAGCCCCAGCAGACTTCCCTGCCTGTTCTAAGACCACCAAGCAGAATGTATCAAACCAAAAAGTACAAAATAAATACACAAAACGTCTTAATTGGGTGTAAAATAGTCAAAATTTTATTTATAATTATCTGACCAAATTGAAAATGGCGCACCCCTGACTCACGAAGAGTCATCCTTCAGCACTCAGGAGAGGAAAAACCCCCTGTGGAGGAAACCTCTGGGAAGCCATGGCTGAAGGATCGCCCTTCCTCCGGGCTTAAGAGGTTAATGCCAATATTAAACAGAATAGGCCCAATTTACCATACTTACAAGGAACAACCGTCCCCTTTCTCCCTTCCGGCTCCCGCTCCATGGCAGACGCCCCTGTCAAAAGGATGGCAGCGCTGTCCTCATGAAGGAGCAATCCTGGGTGAAGGCTGTTCCCTGCTAGAACCTCCAAATTACATCAAGGTGGGCATTTGTTGGGTAGTCAAGCTCAAGGTCCGCAGGCACATCCAAGATGGCACTGAATGTGGCAGGATGGAACCTTTTTATGGAGTCCTCAGCAACGAGTTCTTTATGACATAGATGTGTATTTATGACATCAGCACGTTTGCAGTCAGCCGCAGGGTTGGAATTAACCCTTTAACGACTGGCCATGTGCCTTACTACAAAACCTTTAAAAGTCAACTTTTAGTCCTGGACCCCCTGAGAAGCTCTAATAAATAGGAGTTAGGCATTGTGCCAACTGCCTTTGTGCAACACATATAGTTCAGGAGAAAACTCCCGCTGTATTTCTTAATGTGTCCATAGGTCCCCATTCTAGTGTCCGTCTGACCTCCATCAGGCTGGTATGTATCGGTATAACATCTTTTTTCAACGGGGCTTTCCTATACAGCGGGTGCTGCTAAAAACAGTGTACAACATGGTACCCATTTATACATAATGGGAGCCTATGGATGACGGACGGCTCCCTTGGAAGTCTACTCCGTGGGCTTATACATATGACAGAGGCCAGTGAGTCACACAGTGGGGCAGAATCAACAGATTTATCATTCAGCCATTGTGATAAACTGTCATATTTTAAAGCCGTTTCCCAGGACTTAAAAGTGGAGTTAAGAGGGATTAAAATTAATAAAAATTGCATACTTGGCTATCACTGCCGCTCCCCATCCAGCGCTGCAGCCCGATGCTCGTCACACAGAACCCAGAAGAAGCGATGGGTGGTCACATCTGGTTCATTGTGCTCATAACCACTCAGCCACTCTCAGGCTTTAGTGGCCATAGAAGAATCACCACTGAGTGGTCACATCCACAATACATAGTATTGTGGATCAGAGTTACTATTAAAAAATTGACAGCTTTCAGGTGCGCATGTGGCATTGTGCACCAAAAAGTGAGTCCACAGATATATCATTCAGTCATTGGGGTAAACTGGCACAGTTTAAAGGCATTTCCTAGGACTTAAAAATGAAGTTAACCCCTTAGTGACCGCCGATACGCCTTTTGACTGCCTCACTAGCTGGGCTTTATTCCACACGGGCTGAAGCTGTCTTGGGGGGCGGCGGAGAGCCACCCTCAGTCATGCGATCCTATGGATATTGGCGATTACATAAAAGTGTAAAAAAAGTTAAATTAGGTTAAAGTTTCAACTCGGTGCATTTGCACAAGGCCATAGATCTCAATGGGCTCTTGCACTGCACAAATGAGCAGATAATATAACATGCATAATATAATAAAGAATGCAACTATAGAGGCAAATATGGAAAAAAATAGGTAATGCTGCGTATTTAAAATATGTCTGTGTGAATAGTCCTAATAATTTACATTAATTAATTAATGCTGAACATTCTACAAAAGGGCATATTTCACAATGTTGTTGCAGAGAATTCCCTCCCGCCTGAAAGCATCCTAAGAGCTCTTTCATATGGGGCAGATAGTTCCGCGACACACAGTGGAATTCGCCACTGTGGAACTTCTTGCAAAAGTTCATGTCGAAATGTGGATTTTGATGTGGAACTGCCAGCAGAACGAGGGTTCTCTCACACATGAATGTGGCATAGTGCCGCGATATCAATTGTGTTGCTGTGCTACGATTTTACTTTCGCTTTCGCCCGCAACTCCCTGAGGCCAGTAGCGTGTTTTAACGCACCCCATCATTGTGATGGGTGATAAGGTGCACTAAACGAGCAAAAATATAGCGTTTGAAAATCCAGGCGCTGGTAAGCGCTATCCAGTGCCGCAATCTAACGCATGTCTTTAAGGCCCCATGGCTTTCAATAGGAGTGTTATACCGCGATTAGGGTGACATTCAATGCACTGCATTGATCGTGGTAAAAAGCGCCTGTGTGAGAGGCCTTAGGCTAATTTCACCAAATCGTGGGAAAATCGCATCTTTATTCACTGCGATTTGTGAGCATCCGTGCTTCTTTTATTGGAGAATAATCTTGCATCGCTGCCGCCCGCGATAACATCGCACAATATTTTATCACAGAAGTCATTGGGACTTTGTAATGTTAAACACGCGTTTCTAGCGTTGCAGTGCAATACGATATAAAGAAGCCTCCATAGGAACACATTGGAGATAAAAAATCGCACATCACAGAAAGATAGAGCATGCCGCAATTTTTTATTCTTTCAACATCGCATCAGTGAAAACATCGCAGATGTGAAGGAGAAACCCTTGTAAATCATTGTTTACATATTTTGCTTTTTTACTGACAATCACAGCAGGCGAAAATCGCGTGAAAATTGCAAAATTTCTCACCATGTGTAACCACCCTTAAGCCAAAAATTCAACGATTAATTGAATGGCAGTGAACGGTTCATCGAGCCCTGGCTCTGATTCACTAAGCATCACAGCGCTCAGCCAATCAGAGCCAGTGCTTCCAGGAGGCAGGGATTTTTCAGTCCCCAGCTAGAAGAGATGCTGAAGGCCAGTGCCGGGGACCGGGAGCCGGACAGCGCTTCTAAGGTGATGTGTTCTTTTTTTACTTTTTTTCCCTGCAGCTGGGGCTTATTTTTGGGTGCGATATCGCTGCGATTTTCTCGCGGTGATATCGTGTCGTCCGTATGAAGGAGGCCTTAGGTAGAGGGGCAGCTTTAGATTCACTAAATGAGGTCCAAGAACTAAAAGTGCCTAGATCAGTATGAACTCTAAATACGGCCTTGCTTTTACTGCCAACACCCTCATGCCCACCAGAGGAAGGACTCTAGGCCACACAACTCAAACGTAAGGCCCTCAGGTCAAATCCGGCCACAAGCTTCACTTTCTGTGGTCTGCCAGCTGTGAATTTGAGTCCAGGGGTCATCCAGGCAGTGTCAGGATACACAGGGGTTGGAGCGGAAGCTGCTGCTCCCACCCTTGTGTAGTGGCCAGCGTCGTAATTACAAGCACAGCTTTAATTGAAATCAATGGAGCCCGAGCCTGCAACTACAAGCGCAGCTCCCACCTGTCTGGATGACCCCTTTAAAAGAATTTTTCTCACCCCGCCTGACGTCTGCGCTGAAGTGAGAGGTCAGCGGTCACAGACTCAGTAGCAGCTGCCACCACTGTGTATTTGCGCACGCAAAAAAGAACACAGACAAGTTCATTAAAATGGTATTCACTGTGTATTCGTGCCCGTCCATTTATTTTAATGGCCTATTGCGATGCGTAATATGCACCAAAATAGGTCATGCTGCGTTTTTTTCTTGCGATTGCACGTTGCATGAAAAAATACACTCAAGTGAACGAACCCATTGAAATCAATGTGTTCCATTCATTGCGTATTACCTGCGCAAAAATTGTGCACGGAATGTGCTGCGCAAATACGCTCATGTGTACGAGCCTTTACTATACAGTTACAGTCGGCCCTTTGGAGGCAAACATAAGGCTGATGTGGCCCTCAGTGAAAATGAGTTTGACACCCCTGCTTTAGGCCTCATGCACACAGCACGCACGGATTCCGCATGGGGAATCCCGCACAGGAATCTGGCTGTAGACTTTCCTTGTCCTTTCCCCCTGTACGGTGCCACTCTGTGCATCTGGTAAGTCCAGGAAGAAGGAAAGGGGCCTGTGAGAAAAAAATATATAAAGTAAATTTACTGTTGGCTGGTGTTGCCCCCTGCAAGAAGCCGCCATAGGCACTGGCCCTTCAGTGCCTAGTGGCAAATACTGCCCTGTAGATATCTAAAAGCAAATCACAGGGACATTTTTCTTTCTGGCCGAATACGAGATTTCAAAGCACTTTTAATTGCAACAGCGATTAGAGAAGTTGTTAGTTGTTAGTCCTACTCTTCCGCTGTGCTCAGTCATTATTTTCACAGTTCTGAAAGACTTGGTATCAGATACGGGTCACTTCGAGGGCACACCTGCAGTAACATCGGGCAGCTGCACCATTATCTTGGTAATTGCTGCCGGGCTTGTGTGAGACATTTTCTATTTTTCTCATTTAAAACAAGGTATGAATAAACCTCTTTTAATTGAACAACTGGCAGCATTGGCAAACATTTCCAGGTTTACTGAACCTTAGAGGGGTTCTTCAGAGGTCAAGACTTAAAAATTGATGACCTATCCACATAATAGTTGATAGGCGGGGGATGGCCTTTCGAGACCACGGTCAATCAGCTGTTTACCTGACCAACTGTATGGCGCAGGACGTAGATAGCTTTGTACATTGTGCAGTGGCCTGAAGTGGTATTGCAGGCACAACTTGCATTGATGTGAACGGGAACAGCGAACAGCTGATCAGCCGGGGTCCTGGGAAGCAGACCCTCGCTGATGTGATATTGATGACCTATCTTTTGGATAGGTCATCAGCTTTTAAGACCTGGTAAACCTCTTTAATGCTAGCTTCACACAGATACATTTGCCTGCACAATATGCAGAGAGTTGAACCCATTCATTTCATTTCCGTATTTTGCGCGAACATTTCAGACATGTTAAAAAAAATAGAATATATTATTTTTTTCAATGCATTTGTGCATTAAAGGCCCCCATGAATATCAATAGAGGGTGTGCAAATGTGTGTGCAATATGCAAGGGCACTGCATAGTTCTGATGGAAAAAGAACACATTTAGAACTCATTAGGCAAATTAGCCATTTCAATCGGTGCAATTTTGTGTCCCGCATGCAAATACATATACCCTGAAGTCAGAAAAAGTACAGAAAAATACGCAGAATACGCACATTGTTTATAGATGACGGGTTATACATTGTCTTTGAGACTTTCACTGAGTGAGATCAAAGTAAAGTTCTTTCTTATTTAAAAATATACTCTACTAGCTGATATACCCGGCTTCTCCCGAGTTAATTTGGTATGGGTGTTTACTTGTTGTTCGCACAGAAACTTTTATTAAGTCCTGGCTACTTTAGAAGAACCAAGGAATAAAATATGTATACACATAGAGGAGCGTTAGATTCTCCTCAGACTGCATGTACCAATGTCCCTCTACAGAATGTGCTACCCCTCTCACTCTCTCTCACATTTTACCCTTAAAGGTAGCGCCCCTTTTTATTCAAATTTAACCCCAGATTGGAGGTTGCAGCCCCTTCTTAGCCTTAAAGGCATGCTCCATCCCTGCAGTCCATGGCTGTTCCTTATGTCCTTTACAGCCTTTCTGTATATTCTCCTCAGTATATACACATAGAGGTGAGGTAGATTCTCCTCAGTATATACACATAGAGGTGAGGTAGATACTTCTCAGTATGCAAATCATTTCCATAGGCTTTATGGTTTCTGAGAAAAGAACTACGTCATGCATTGTGGATTTTCAGTTTTTCATGCTTAGAATTGAATATTGAAGTTGCAGCCCCTTTACTTTTCCTATTAGGATGTAAAGAATGGTCATACCAAATTACAAGTTTGTATGACACTGGAAAGTTACATAACATAGGGGTTCAATTAGTTTTGCAATCGGCAGTGAATAATCAAGTTGTGACGCTTTTACTTTTCTGAGAGAGAGAGAGAGAGAGAGAGAGAACTCTTTTTACACTGGCGTTAAGGTGATAATTCACATTACACATGTATGTTGGCTGAACCCAACAACTTCAGCAGATCCTATAAGGGCATGCTCACACGAGCGGTGTGGACCCACGTATGGCAGCGATTTTACATTGCACATCACAGTGTATCTCACGTACGCTGTCGTGCACAGTCTTCCTGGTTTCATGTTTTTTTTACAATTTCCCGCCCTGTCGCTTAGCAATGTTGCATATAAATGCCACACGTATGCAATGTAATTGCATATGTACAGCATTTTGTACACCCCCATAGAGAGCAATAGGGCTCTATCGCACGGAATACAAGGTAAATAGAACATGCTTTGTTATTTTTTACTTGCATATTATACACAATGTAAACATGGTAGTGTGAGTGTAACAGCGAAAATCAATGTATTTTAATTGCTGAGATGCACTGTGTGTTATACACATGTACATCATGCGCGTAATACGCAATTTAAATATGCTCGTATAAGCCTGGCTTGACATCTAAAGTTAGCCTACCAACTCTTCCCACACTGGAGATGTTGGGGGTGATGAGGATCACTGAGTTGGATTTCCAAAAGCCATTAAAGGGGTTGTCCCGCGCCGAAACGGGTTTTTTTTATTTTTTTTTAACCCCCCCCCCCCGTTCGGCGCGAGACAACCCCGATGCAGGGGTTAAAAAAACAACCCGCACAGCGCTTACCTGAATCCCGGCGGTCCGGCGTCTTCATACTTACCTGCTGAAGATGGCCGCCGGGATCCTCTGTCTCCGTGGACCGCAGGGCTTCTGTGCGGTCCATTGCCGATTCCAGCCTCCTGATTGGCTGGAATCAGCACGTGACGGGGCGGAGCTACACGGAGCCGGCATTCTACACGAGCGGCCCCATAGAAGACTGCAGAAGACCCGGACTGCGCAAGCGCGGCTAATTTGGCCATCGGAGGGCGAAAATTAGTCGGCTCCATGGGAACGAGGACGCCAGCAACGGAGCAGGTAAGTATAAAACTTTTTATAACTTCTGTATGGCTCATAATTAATGCACAATGTACATTACAAAGTGCATTAATATGGCCATACAGAAGTGTATAGACCCACTTGCTGCCGCGGGACAACCCCTTTAACTTAAGGTACCTTTACACGGGCCAATAGTCATCCAAATAATCTCTCAAATGAGCGACTGTTGACTCATGTACATATAGTTACAGACAGGGTACTGAGTGGGAAGTGCTGGTGTGGGGCGAGATAGCTTTTTTCAGACAGCTATTAAATGTGTCTGATCACCCTAGAGGTCCATTTACACACAAAGACAATCTATTAAATGATTGAAATATTGACAGTTTTAGCGATCATTTTGTATAAACTGCTAATGGATACTAATGTCCATTACCAGTTTATTACCTTCCAATGTGTGTAAATGAGCCTCCAGCAGCTGCTTGCAAATCCCTGCATGTGGTTTGGACTTTGCACTCAGCTGCATTGGCTTTGCATGGGCTGCCACGGGCTGTCACCTGAATAAAATGTAATCAGCTGTTCCGGTGGAGAACACAGCTTGCAGTCCCTGCTATCTCTCTCCGGCTGAAAGATGGATTTTATGCTCACCTAAAAATCATTGTTCAGATGAAGAGTGAAAGATGGAAGCGTTTACACGCAACGATTATTGCTCAAAAGCAATTGTTTGAATACATTTTGAGCGATAATCGTTGCGTGGGGCTTTAGGGTCTGTTCTGATAAGTTTTCATTGTTTTCTGATGTCCAGTACAATGTAGTCTGTTGTGCAGTTATTTATATTTACCATACAAAAATGAAAACTTGATAGAAACCTTACAGGTGCATTATAAGTCTGGTGGTCCATAAGGATCTGTTATACTATGGCTTCTTCTCAACTATCATGGCCGTGGTGATAAAGAAAGCCATGACCGTAGAGTGAATATAATACTATACTATGTGATTATTTAGTGTTCTATAGAAATAGATGTAGCACCATAATGAGATATACAGGACTGTGATAGCTTGCCAGAAATGTATAAGGATAGTTTAAGGCACAGAATAAGTAGGTTTTCTTATGGCTAAGTAAATTCCACACAGATTCTGGGAATAAGAAAAATGCCTGTATCTCTATACCAGGGGTGCACAACTTTTTCTGGTCTGAAGGCCACATTGCCATACTGAAGCACTTCCAAGGGCCACAAGGGTGTTCCCATCTGAGACATTTAGGCCTCATGCCCACGGGATAATTGTTATTTAAAATCTGCAGCGTTTTTCCCGCACGCGGATCCGCGCCCCATAGGGATGCATTGGACACCCGCAGGTAGTTACATAACTGCGGATGTCCTTTTCCCTTCAGGCACGGGTTGCGTGTGCGGGAAAAAAAGCGACATGCTCCATTGTCGTGCGGGTCTCCCGCGGGGACGGCTCCCGCAGGCTTCTATTGAAGCCTATGGAAGCCGTCCGGATCCACGGTACACCCGCGCCTGAATTTCTGCTCTCCGCGCGCGGGAGAGCAGGAGTTAAGAAAAAAATGGAGTGCCCGGTGCATGCGTGCGGCACTCTGCGGCGTGCCGAGCACATACGCCGGGCCAAAGAAGCGTCCGGACAGGTAAGTAAATCTTCTTCTTTAGCATCATGTCCGCGGGAAGGGAGGGACCCGCTGCGGGATTCTCCATGAAGAATCTGTGGTGGGCCTCATTTTCCCCGTGGACACGAGGCCTTATGGTATATCCTAAATATATGCATAATAAAGTAAATTCCACTTTCAGGACTCCCTCCTATTGGGAGAATTATGTTCACCTCTTTTCCCCAATCAGCACTCCAGAGAGGAGGAGACGATGCACATGGTTCTCTCCATTGTAGATGATGGATGTCCAGGTAATGGCTGGGCAATTTTTAATTAATATAAACTACAATGGAGAGAGCGCGTGCACATATGATGTCTCCAACTCACATACTCATTGCTGGAGCACCAAACGGGTCAAGAGACTTTATTCTCCTAATATATAGGGGTCCCAGACATGGCTACGCAGGGCACCATTTGTACTTGTCCGTTCCCGTTGCCCTGCCATCTGCCACTCCTCTTCACCCTGACATGGTAACTACATGTGAGCAGCCGTGCATAGATATTTCTGTGTTCAGATGATTGGTTCCACCCTCCTGCTCTATACCAATGGTTGCAGAATTATGTAACTGGCAATCACTTATAAAGTGCATTTTTGTAAGTATCATTGACTTTAATGGCACTGTAACTTGTTTCATGTGAAAAGGTAAATAAAAAGGGTGTTCCAATTAAAGGGGTTGTCCCGCGCCGAAACGTTTTTTTTTTTTTCAATAGCCCCCCCCGTTCGGCGCGAGACAAACCCGATGCAGGGATAAAAAAAAACAAACGGGTAGTACTTACCCGAATCTCCGCGCTCCGGTGACTTCTTACTTACCTTGCGAAGATGGCCACTGGGATCTTCACCCACGGTGGACCGCAGGTCTTCTGTGCGTTCCATTGCCGATTCCAGCCTCCTGATTGGCTGGAATCGGCACACGTGACGGGGCGGAGCTACGAGGAGCAGCTCTCCAGCACGAGCGCCCCATTCAACACAGAGAAGACCGGATTGCGCAAGCGCATCTAATCGGGAGATTAGACGCTGAAAATTAGACGGCACCATGGAGACGGGGACGCTAGCAACGGAACAGGTAAGTGAATAACTTCTGTATGGCTCATAATTAATGCACGATGTACATTACAAAGTGCATTAATATGGCCATACAGAAGTGTATACCCCCACTTGCTTTCGCGGGACAACCCCTTTAAGTATTTTTCATGGAGCATCAATTTCCACACAATGTTACTGCCCGGTTCCTATTTTTGATGAAGAAGTGACCACATTGTACATTAGGGTTTGTTCACAAGTTGAAGGCATAGAAAATAATAGCATTAGCTTGCATGTGAGGGAACTGGGCTAAAGAATTTCATGACTCGCCATATTGGTAGATTGCAACACCAACTGCAAGCTGCCATTATTAGCTCTCTATCTCCTACTTCTTCACCTATGTGGACATGCTGTTTCTATATGTGAATGTAGAAAAACAGCTACCAGAAGCATCTGATCTCAAGGAAACAAAGGATAATACAGGTAAAAATCCAACTGATCCTGTTTCTAATCTCCCTGAAAGGAGACATCGGGGTACGACTGTTCTGACATACCCCAGAGACATTTGGTTTTCCACAGATCTTCACCATTTCAGTGGGATCAAGTAACATTATCACCTCTTTGGCCATCTTAACAGCATTTATTGGGTGAAATGAAAGGCGTGGCCAATTAAGGTCCATTTTACATTATGCAATCTGCTCCAGATGACGATCCTCACTCATCTACTAGGCCTTTACACAGGCCAATTCAGACTCTAAGGGGAACAAATGATTGTTCATACTACTGTTCTTCCTCCATAAAGTTTTATCATTGTCTTTAGCTCAGACCCTGATTACATAGGAAGACGTGCCGCTAACGATGATTTTTTGTGCGCCATAAAAAATACGATCAGCCAATGACCAAGCTCTTGCTCATTTGTCTGGTGATCGGCAACACCTTCACATGTCCCAATTACCGAGCAGATGAAGGTTCCTTGGAAAGTTCTTACCCAATCTTCGGGCCGTGTGAAAGGCCTTTTAGCGAGGGGGTGACATGATAATACCCTTTTTATGAGAGAATGGCCATTATTGAATTGCACCTGAAACCACGTAGTTTATTATATATGGGCAGTTTAGAAACAATATAGTTACACCATCAACCGAATCAACAAGTCCTCATAAATACTGATATGAAAGGTGAGAATCTATGTACAACACCACAGAATATGTTTGCAATGAGACATAAATGAGTTAATAGGTGTTTATGACCTGCTGTAGATGCATTCACCATGCATTCATAGTTGAGCTTTTGTAGAGCAGGACAAAAGTTGTATTCCTCTAATATCAGGTCTATGCTTGCTCTGCTTTCTAAAGACTATGACTAAATCTCCACGTTCACACAAGGTTTTATTCAGAACTAGTAACTTAACCTCATGGGAGGAAATATCACCCACCATTAGGTTGTTCTAAAAGCAATAGAAATTAAAGGATTTATAAAATGGTTCTGCTCATTAATGGTCCATCTAGAATAACACATCATTGATGGTCATGTATTGGGTCAGATACAATTACACCATTCTATGGTGCAAACCATTTCCTAATTCTCATTTCTGGTCGTAAAAATAAAGCTATTGTAAAAGTCCCCACATGTTATTATACATGTGGATAAATGAGAATCGGAAGGGGTAAAGTTTCTAAGAGAGAGCACCTAGTAGGTGTTAAGAGACTTATAAGGCCATGCATGCTCCTCTGGGAAATTTATGCAACAATGACTCTACAGCACCACCTATTAGAAGGCAGTATTCCTACAAGTCAATGTCTGACCTTTTAACAAGCCTTATAACAATGACTGTGGATACAAGCCAAAGCCAGAGTCTTCTCCAGAAGGCAATGATAACCATGCACAGACTGTTTTGGGGTTTAAATGAGAAGAAGTAAAAAATTAACACTGCTACTGGTACAATATTGCATAAGAAATTTACAGAAAAGTGTACTGTATCCTTTGATTAAAATTTCAATTTTTTATTAATTTTCGATCAGGTCTCTTTTTTCCTGGGTTGGATATCCAATACCTCCCCTTTATCTTATTCCCTCCCTATTTTTAATTACGGAAAGATAGGGAGAGGCCGGTTAGGTTCCAGTGTGGTGTCGCCCTTTTCAAGGCGGTTGCTCCGCTTGTTCATCTAAATATTATAGTTTGGGACATTATTAAGGGTAGTTAGTTTTTTATATATAATCTGATCACTTATAAAACTGAAATTTTGATCAAAGGATACAGTACACTTTTCTGTGAATTTCTAATAACTTTTTGTGCCTGTGACTATATATTTTGAGACTAGTATTTTGTGTACTTAAGTGAGAAGTTAGTTTAGTTGCCAGTTCAGTTCGTTTTGGGTACCGGCTTATCTCCTATAGTGGGGTTGCCCTTTCTAGGGGGGGATTCTCTTCTTGAGAGGTAGGCCTGGTTCAGACCGTTCTGACATATTTGTTTACCAGTTAATGATACTACACTCCAACCCATACAGTTCCCCACGTTATTCCAAACCTCATTCATCTATCGGCACTTTCCCTGCAACTTGCCTCCCAAGTAGACTTTGAGTTCAGCTCTGGACTATTTTACCTTTGTTTTTACTGTTTTGCTGAGCCAAAGGTGTTTGTAATTGAATTATGTACCTATGTTTGTCTAAGCTATCTACTATACTCAGATTTGTTCACTACTAGTTCATAATGGTGCCTTATTCTGAACTGTAGGTCTTTCAGCGCACCTACAAGCTTAGTCAAACTTGACAGTGCCCCTTTAAACTACAAGATGTGGATATAACAATATATGGTGAATAATGGTGAAAAATAAAAAGAGAAAATATGGTTTAGTGGGGGGGGGGGTAGTGGGGGGTCACAGGCTACTCTGATTGCCTGATTGTAAGCAGTCTGGATCTAGTTTGGAGTCTCAATGTTTTACTTTGAGCAGACAAATAGTGTAGTCAGGATTAGCCAAGGGTTGGTAATGGTAGGTATCGGTTTGCAGTACAAAAGGAGCAGGCAGGTAATGTAGTCAGATATATGCCAGAGGTTGTTACCAGCTTGTAGGTACGATAGATCACGAGGAGAGAGGAGCTATAGTACCAGCAGAAGCACAATAATCACGTACTGAGGGAGTGACAGGGCCAGGCTTTTATAGAATCAGGTAGTATTTTATCTAATCAGGAAGCATGGTGGAGCCAATCAGGAAGACAAGAGCAGGATTAAGGAATCAGGGACAAGGTTAGCAGAGGAGCTTGTCCGAGAGCTGGATAGCTCAACAGGTAGTGTTACTGACTGGAATGCAGGAGGTCCTGGGTTCAATCCCTGACACTGATTCCATGTGTGAACACAGCTGTCACTTTACAATAGCTTTATTCTTACGACCAGTTTGTTTAGGAATGGCTACCACCTGAGTGCGGTAGCATCAGAGTGACATTCTCCTGGCATCACTGCTCAGATGCTGGGAGCCATGATGTAACTGTAGTGGCCCAGTACACCATATGTTTTTATTAATCAAATCAGGACATTCATTTGATGTTACATCAGTCTTGCAAATTTTTTCTGTCACAAATATATGAATTATCCCAACTTGCATTTTTTATAACATTTTTCTTAGAATTAAAGAAACAAAACAAAATTCAAAACAGGAGGGAACAGAAAACAAAACAAAACACAAAAAAAACAAAAACAAAAAACAAACACAATTTGGGGGGGGGGGGGGTAAGAACATACGTGTTAAACCAAACTCTTGACCCGTCTTGAACGCAGGTGTACTGGTCTGTCAACCAGGATGCTGGAGATCTTCTGAAGTTTTGGAGGTCCCACGCGGCCACGGCACGACCAGTAAATCACCCTAAACAGACAGATCCCCTATTGCCATTTATTCTTGGAACCAGCAGGTGTGGTGGAAACAGTTTCTTAATTTTTCTTTTACCCTATGTGGCAACAGTTGGATGAAACTCCCCCAAGTTTCGAAGAAAGCTTGTACCATTTTTTCCTTGAATAAGGATGTTTCCGCCCAATCCATTTGGAATAGGAATGCTAGTTTATCCAAGAATAGTCTGAATGGGGGGCCTATTGGTTCCATCCATGTATGTAAAAAGGCTTTTAGTCCCGTTGCCACTATGAAGTGGAGCAGCTTTCTAACTCCCCTTGAGCAGTGGTATGTTTTGGGATCTAGGTATCCGAATATTGCCCATATTGGTTCCTGTGGGCAGAAGTTTGTCAAGTTTGTTTTGGTATATTCACATATTCGGATCCAGAGAGCCTGTGTTACTGGACATGTCCACAGGCTATGATATAGATTGTCATTTGGTGTCTGGCATTTGAAGCAATTTGATGTGGTGTAGATTCCCATATGGTATCCCCTAGCTGGGGTGAGATATGATCTGTGGGCAATCTGCAACCTCATTTCCAGGAATCTGGCAGACGGCAGGTATTTATGAGCCGACGACAGGGATTCCATAGTCAGAGTGGGTGTGAAGCCCGGATTGTCCAGAGACCACTTTCCAACCCCCGGGTCTGTGTCGTCTTGTTCTCTCATATTTCTTATTGCTCTATATAATTTGGAGATCATTCCCCGTGATCCCGTTATCCTAGTGATCAAACTATTGCTCGTTTGTGTCCAGTCAGGTTCCCGAAGTTGTGATATGAGTCTCATGATGTAGTGTCTGACCTGTAGGTATGAAAACAGTGGGATTGGAAGCTCGAGGTATTTTTGTTTCATTTCTTCGTATGTTAGGACCCGTTTTTCTCTTTTGTGTAGTATTTTGTCTATTGAGTCTATTCCTTGGGCCCTCAACTCGAAAAATATGCTATTGGGATTATTTGTTAGTGACAAATGTGGAGATGTGTTAGGTGAAGTCTGACTGTGTCGGCGCAGTTTGTCCCATGCCTTCCAGACTGTGAGTATCAAGGGGTTATGTTTGATCTTTTCTGGTAGTTCTGTGTATGGGTAATGGAGGATATTCTGTAGTCGTATTGGGCTGGCCATTGTCTGTTCTAGTGGTTCGTTTGTGAAATGTGATTTGGAGTAGATCGAGTCGTGTATGATTCTCGCCTGTGCTGCTAGGTTATAGTCTCGTATGTTGGGTAAATTGGTTCCGCCCTTGTCTTTGTGTTTATGTCGAGTTTTTAGAGCTATGTGCGGTCGTTTCCCCCCCAAAACAAAATTTCGGTAAAAATAGTTGATTTTTTTTTACGTCTTTTTGTTTTAAGAATATAGGTAGTGAATTCTATCATCGTTAGGAGACTAATTCTGTCCAGGAAAGAAACCATAAAGTTTTCCCACGTGTTCAGGGTCATTTCCAGTTTTTTAATGTAGGGTTCAATGTTTGTGTTGTAAAGTGCGGATGGGTTTTTGGTGATTTGGATTCCTAAACACTGTATGGAGTGTTTCTCCCACTTGAATGGGTACTGGGTTGCCCACTGGGGTTTGGTCGGTCCTCTAAGTAGTAGTGCTTCTGTCTTATCGAGGTTTAGTGTGTAGTCCGAGAGTTTTCCAATTTTCTCGATTTCTTGTAAAAGGGGTGTTAGTGTTTTCCAGGGCTCTGATGTTTTTTAGAGCACTTTGCCCTTGTGTGAAGCCCTTTTGTGATGGGTCAAGTATGGCCGGTAAAATGTGTTGTAGCCTGTCAGCTAGGATTTTGGATAGGAACTTGTAATCGCAATTTAATAGTGCGATTGGTCTGTATGATCGTAGGTCTGTCGGGTCTTTATTTGGTTTAGGGAGCAGGATTGTTCTGGACATTCCGAAATCTTCTATTTGGATGTTGTTCGTATATATTGTATTGTAGAGTTGGGTTAGTACTGGTACTATGTCTGCTGATAGTATTTTGTAATATTCTGTTGAAAAGCCATCTGGCCCTGGTGATTTGCCTCCTGCCGCCATCGCTATCACTCCCTGGACCTCCTCCTCCCTTATATCGGTGTCTAGTAGGGATCTTTGTTCGTCTTAGAGTTTTGGTAGGTTCATTGTTTCTAGTAGAGTGTTTATGTCTTGTGTGTTGGTAGGTTCTGCTCTGTATAGGTTTTCGAAGTATTCGTATAATATTTGGGTAATCTCTTCCTGTTTTGTTGTAAGGTTGTTTCCGTTAGCATGTCTTAGGGTTAATATTGGCTTGTGGGGTTGCCTTTGTTTAGCCAGGTTAGTTAATAGTCGCCCTGTCTTATTACCCCACCTATAAAATCTGTTTTTTGTTAGTTGGGTTTGCCAATGTGCGTGTGTGTGTGTACAAATGTGTTTAGTAAGTGTTTTGCTGTGAGGAGTATTTGGTGTGAGTTGTCATCGTGGGAATCTATGTGTTCCTTCTGTGCTGTCAAAAGGAAGTCATGTAGGGTCTCGAATTCCTTTTGGAATTTTTTCCTCCTATGGGAGACATATCCTATGATGTGATCCCTCATCACTGCCTTCGAAGCTTGCCAGAATAGTGTTATGTTATCCATGTGTTCCCTATTATCCTCTACATAGTTGTTCCAGTGAAGTTTTAGGTATTCTCTGAAATCTTCTGATTCCTTTAAGAATGCTGGGAAGCACCACAACCATGACAGCTTTCGGGGGGGAAACTATTTGTAGCCTCATTGTTATCGGCGCGTGGTCGCTGAGAGATTTTGCTTGTATTGTAGATTGGTGGTGGTGGTCGAAAATGTTGTTTAATATTAGGAAAAAGTCAATGCGCGAGAACGTGTGATGTGTGTTGGAACAGCATGTGTATTCTCTGCTGGTAGGATTCAGGAGCCACCATGGGTCACACACGCAGAGTTGGTCTATCAATGTTAATAGCGCATGTGTGGTTAAGGTTGGCTGGGTGGATGGTCCTGTTCTGTCTAGGGAATTGTCTTGTACACTATTAAAGTCTCCCCCCAGGATTATCCGGTCATTTAGGTAGGGTTGTAGCTGCTCTATCAATGGGGCGTAGAATGTTGATTGGTCTGTGTTAGGGGTGTATATGTTTACCAGGCTGTATGTTTGTGATTCTATGCTGATTCTCAGCACTAAGTATCTTCCGTGTGGTTCGGTTATGGTTTGCTTTATTGTATGTGGTGTGTTTTTTCTGATTAGGGTGGCTACTCCTCGTTATGCTGATGTGTGTGAGGCTGTATAACATGCTTCAATCCATGGTGCCCTCAGTTCACCCCTCCCTCCCTTTTTCCAGTGTGTTTCCTGCAGGAACACAATGTCTGGTTTGTGTCTCTTCAGATGTGTGAGTACTTTTTTTTGTTTAATGAGTGTGTTGAGTCCGTCTACGTTCCGAGATAGGATTTGTAGTGTTTTGGGCGTTTGATATTCTGTTACCTCTGAGTCTGTAGGCATCGTGGTGTGTATGTTTTGGTTTTAATTACCGTTGCATTTGCCACTTTATCGTTGTCGCATCCATCGGTCCCAGCAAGCCGCGGATGCAACTGGGTGGTGGTCGTGCCGCGTCAGTGGGGTCCCCCGATCTCCCTATTGAGCCGTTGCCTGGAAGTCAAACAGCTCAGAGTGAAAAACATGAAAAAGAACATATTAACATTTAACATTAGTATCATTTTTTCTTTTGCATGGAGGTTGCCACATCCACGTTATTTGGGACAGGCTCGCAGTAAAGAGCGGAGATAGAGTTCCTTCTTCTCGCCGGTCTTAGCCCTGCTCTCCATTCTCCTCCATGTGTAGGTATCTTCTTACTTCTTCTAGTGTGTTGAAAATCAGAGATTTGTTACCATCTTGGATCCGGAGTTTTGCTGGGTATAACCGTTGGAAGCGAGTATTCCGTTCATGCAAAGCTTGGCAAATTGGAGTGAATAGCTTGCGTTTTTGTGACACTGCTACCGAAAAGTCCTGGAACAGGAGAATCTTTGCTCCTTGTATTGTTAAGTTTCCTTGTCTTCTGTAGGCTTGTAGAATTGCTTCTTTTGTTGCCCAGTGCATGTATTTGGCTATCACTGGTCGTGGTCGGGCTCTGTTGTTGCGTCCATCTCCTGGTGGGCCAATTCTGTGGGCTCTTTCTATTGTTAGAGGGTCGTTGGGCATGTCAAGTTAAAGAGCCTGCGGATGGTCTGTGGTTAGATATGTTATTAGCTGATTGTTTGTTATTGATTCCGGTACTCCCACAAAGCGTAAGTTATTGCGTCGATGCCTGTTTTCGAGGTCATCTATTTTTTCCCGGAGTGTTTCGGTTTCTGATCGGCTTCTTTGTAACGAGGCTTCTAGGGTTGCAATAGTTTGTTCTGTGTTCTGTGTTTTTGTCTCTAGGTCCATCAATCTTTGGGTGTTATCTGTAATTTGTGATAGCGCTGAGTTTATGGATTTCTGCAGTGTCTCTAGTCTACTGTCAAATAGTAGGAGGAGCAATTTTGAGACTTCTTGTGCCACCATTGTCACCTGTGTTATTTCCATGCTGTTGTCTGTTGGTAGTTCGGTGGTTTGTGGGGGGGAGGTGTCCATTGTTTCGGTGCTGTAGTCCGATGTAGTTGAGGCTCGGGGTGGGGTGTTCTTTAGGGGGGATGCAGATTGTTGCGTGCTCTTACACTCTTTTTCCTTGGTATTTTTGGTAGGTCTGCTCTTCTGCTTTCCTCCTATGTTTGTTTTGTCTATGTCTAGTTGGTGCGCTGCTCTTGTTAAGGTGCTCGCGTTGTGTTTGTTTAAATATTTGTCCATGTTTTAGTTTCTCCAAACTTTGCGGCTGTGTGAGTTATATACGCAAAGAAGTTTTTTTGTCCCCCCCCCCCCCCTGTCCCCAAGATCTCGTTTGCTTTGTCGTGGATTTTTCCTTGTGAATGTGGCTTCTCGTTTGATAACTATTCTTTCATTTCCGTTAGTTTAATCTCGCTGGCTTGTCTTGCAGCCAGTATTTCTGTTAATGTAATTTTTTGTCTCCTTTTCTCTCCCCCTTTTTACTTTATGGTTGTTCACTTCGTCTGTTTTGTTTCTCTTGGCAAAGATGGGTCGTCTTTGGGTACCTCTTCTTTCACCTTTCTCCTCTTCTCTCCCCCTCTCTCCCCTTCTCTCTCCTCTGTCTTTCTTGGTCTGTGTTTGTAATGTTAAGTTCTTGCCAAAGGTAATGATTGTAGGAGGGTCACTTGCGTTTTTCTTTTCCTTTTCTCCTGCTCTTCTTCCCCCTCCCTCCCGTTAGGCCTTAATGTGGTGTACCTAATTTTCTTCTTCCCCTTCTCTTTCCAGCCGTCTCTCCCTCGGCCTGGTGTCTGAATAGCTCGTCGTGGTGAGCAGGGGCTTTCTGGTAGCCTGGGGGGGTTCTTTTTCTCCTCTCCCCTTTTGCGGTGCCGCGCAGGGTGTTTCGCGGGCTTTGTGGCCAGCAATTTAGGCTGCGGCTTTAGGCTTTGCCGGGCCGCAATTTGTCGGAGGTCTCGGTTGCGGTGTCTGCGAGGGTCTTTCTGGCAGCCTGTGTGTATTTCAGGGCCCCTCTTCCCTCTCGCTGTAACGGGCCAGGAATACCGTGTTCATCGCGGCCGGAAATTTAGGCCGCGGCTCTGTGCACTGCTAGGCCGCGTCGCGTCGGCAGTCTTCTGGCAGGGCTGCCGCTCTCCAGGGGGGTCTCCCCGGCTGTCGGAGTATGCTCCACGGCCCCCCTCTTTTTTCGCTATGCCGGATGCGCTATGCCGTGGCAGTCGCGGTCGGGGGTCTGGGCTGCGGCCCTGGGTGGTGCTGGACTGCGGTGCCCTGCAGCCCCTCCTGGCGTGGCGTGGGCCGGAGTCTGTGGCCCGACCGGTCTTACCGGAGTTCCTGGGTGATGTCTGCGTTCCGGAGGGCCGTCCGTCCCTGGAGGGTTGCTCCGCTGTTGTGACCGCTCTCCGGCTTTCTGTTCCGGGGGGTCTCGTCCGGTGGTCTGGGGTGAGTTTCCCTCTCCTTTTCTCCTCTTCTCTCCCCTTACTTGCTTGTCGGGTGGCTTGGGGGGCTTCCGCTAGGCATGCAGGGGGTGTCAGTCTCCTGCAGCTGCTGTGGTTTTTCGTGCCAGAGGGTCCCGCTGTTTCTGGGGAGTTGTTTCTCTAGGAGCTCTGCTATGCACATCCTGCTCCCTCTGTGTCCAGGGCGGAAGCCAGTACACCACCTTTGTAGATGCACTGTGCAAACATTTTCCTGTCATACCCAGTGTGTGTGTTGCACAGCTGTGACAATTGTAAATGTAGCAATCTGTCATTTCATGTGTTATGAGTGAGGGTATAAATAGGAGTGCTTGAGAGCGGGAAAAGGTCTTCATTCTGTGTCTTCCATGTTGACTACCACCGGAGTCTACCTAACACAGAGCCACATGGAAGCACCTTCACCTTCCTTGTGGTGAAGATGGAGGAGAAGGAGAGATATCCCGTAGTGACTGACATCTGGATGTGAGTGGAGTAAGTCCCAAAACCATAAGACAGAGTACTCCTAAATAATTCTGTATAGAGAGACACATTATAAAGGTACTAATTCAAATTACAAGTTGTTCCTGCATGGCAATCCAAAATTAGGATCACTGCATAGACGTACGCTACCAGTCACACCCATGCATCTCCCATGCAGGGTGTCAGTGCTAATCCTTCAAGTAAATATTTGCTGCCAGAGTGTCTGTGGAGCAACCCCTAACCCCTGTCCTCCTCCGGAGTGCTCCCAATCCAGGAGTGGTGCCATACAGATAATGCAGACTGTAGGACCGGTTTGATCCTGTGTATCCTCCCTGATCTCTGAGCTCTGTTTTACTTTCTCTTTGAAGAATTGTACCTGCATTACTGGGAATAATTGTTTGCCAAAGTTTATCAAGTAAAGGATCCCCGGTGCACATTGACTTCAGAGTGTGCGCCAGGATCAGCGCTGCCAGTAGCACCGCTGTGTGATTACTGGCGGGTAGCGGCGGCACCCCAGCCGGTAAACACTATTGTGGTGAGCGGCCAACGGCGTCACATGCCAGCAGGGAGGGCTCTGCATATAGCCTCTGGCAATAGCATAGGCGTGCATAAGTGAGCAGGTAACAGTGGGGATCACTCTGCTGTCACCGCCCCTTATCCAGGTATACTTTTAGGCTGCATTCACACAGGGCGGATTTGCCGCGGTTCTGCCGCAGCAGATCCGCCCGCGGCCGCTAATCTCGGGATTAGCCAGCCATGTGGACGAGGTTTCTCAGAAACCTCGTCCACACGGGACGGCTAATCCGCTGCGGTAAATCCGGTTGAAACCGCGGCTGCGGCCGCCGCAGCCGCGGTTTCAAAAGATTGAGCATGTCTGTTTACAGTCGTTTTTTTGTTTATTTATGTTACGGCCGTGCTCTCCTCTATGGGAGAGCCGGCCGCAACGGAAAAGCATGCGGCCGGACCGCTTCAAAGCCGCCGCGGCTTAAACCGCGGCGGTTCTCCCGGCGGAAATCTCGCGGTTTTTGCTGCGGCCAAACCGCGAGATTTCTGACGGGAATCCGCCGTGTGTGAACCCTGCCTTAGACTATATGCATTAAGCATCTATGCTAGAATTTGCTTTTAGGCTATATCTTTTTAAGAAGACCTGGGTCTGAGATATTGAGAGTAGGGCACTTATCCGACAGAAACCTATTATCTAGAGATGCGCATATCCAGAGATCTGGACTCTACTGGTTATCTACTACTTAAATTGGCATCGACCCATTCCTGATTGTGGATGGTAGTTTTTTTGATGTTTTCTTTCTGCTTTGTCTTTTAATTTAGTTTAATGAAAGTTAAGTTTTAGGGTTCTCCTTCTGTAACATATTGAGTCGAGCTCCGTCTGCCCCGGTGATAAATAATTAATTATCATTTGGTGTAAACAGGCAATTGTTTATTTTTCAATGACTAAGGGCCCTTTTAGACAAGCCGATTTATCGTTTGAGCGAATGACGTCAGAGTTTTCTCGTGTACTCTGTTTATACAGGCAGATACATCGTGGACTCGTTTAAAAGAGAAATCGAATAGTTCAGAATTGTTCAGTCTTTCATATTCACTGTGTAAGTAAATGAGAAGGACTGAACAAGCGCTCTTAACCCGAACGATAAGCCAACGAGACAACAAGGATTTTTATGCCTGCTTAAACACAAAGTGAAAAGCAAATCATTATCATTCAGTCTTCAGCTTGTGTTTAGACTGAATGATTATCATTCACTTTCAGCGCTCAGTCAGACGGGCGCTGATCCGCCCGTGTTCCTGCACAATAAGGGCGGATCGGCGCTCGTGTAACTGAGCCCTAAGACAGCCGCAGTTACTGACCCATTGGAGTAATTTTCTCAGGTCTTCATTAAAGATTCAGACCTGGCTCTCACTGCGGTAAAGAACAATTCAAGAACTCTAGAAATATCTTTGGAATCATTTCAAGCCTAATAGTTCAACAACTTTTTTCTCATCTCCTCTGGAATTTCCTTTGATTGTGGAAAACTGTGTGTGTTGTCTTCTTCCTGTTGGAGGTGAGGTTCAATATATAGTAAGGTTACAGGATTTGCTGCAATGCAATCTGGCTATGTTTAATAAGATTTATCTGTTGATTACATTTGCACATTTGGTTGATTAACGAAAGTGCTACGTAGGGTTTTCACATGGGAGTTTAACCCTTTCCAATCCAATTTGTATCCTGGTTTTCCTAGGGGGCTTACTCTTTTTCTGCTGTTATACAACGGCGCTATCTGCTGGCTAAAGCCAGTACTGCATGAGGTGACACACTGGATAGACTCCGACAGCAGAGAGGCTGGCAAGATACAGTAAGAGAACCTCAACAGACGTCTTCAACATCAGAGCTGTACAGTCTTAAATCATAATGTTTTTAGACGTCAGATAGTGGATTGGAAAGGGTTAAAAATCGTTCTCAAAGTAAATGTAGTAATTCAAATTCTGTGTTACTTGATTAAGGCCCTTTTACATGGAATGATTAGAGTTCAAAAAATCGTTCAATCTAGCAAAAATGAACGATAATCATTCAGTGTAAAGGCAGCCAATGACTGAACGATAAATCATTCACTTTTTGGTCATTGTTCGTTGGGTTCATTCACTAATTGTCCCGTTTAAATACCAATCATTCAGTCGTTCTCCTTCACTTACACAGTGAATGTGAATGACTGAACAATATCTCATTTGAACGAGTCAAAAATGTATAAACAGGCTGCCCGAGCGAATGAGCCAACTTGCTTGTTCAAACAACAAATCGGTAGGTCTTAACGGACCCTTAGGGCTGCAAAATAACTCTCCTTCCAAGAAGGAAATCTGTCTCTCTAGTGTCAACTATTAGGACATAGCTACACTATTAGTCAATGTCTGACCTTTAATATGCCTTGCTGCAAGTCAAACCTTCTCCATAAACAAAAGCTGTCAAAGGTTGGCCATAGAAATGACATTTTTGTGTGACATCCTATTGATTTTGGTGAGATCTACAGACAATCTTTTGTCCATAGTGTCGTATAATGCAGGGTTCCCCAACTCCAGTCCTCAGGGACCGCCAACAGGTCATGTTTTTAGGATTGCATCAGTGCTGCACAGGTGATGTAATTATTGTTGAGGCCTCAGACATTGCCACAGGTGTTCTTATCATAGGATATCATGAAAACATGACCTGTTGGTGGTCCCTGAGGACTGGAGTTGGGGACCCCTGGTCTAATGGACCCTCAACACCTTTCTGAGGAAGAAGAAATGGACAAATTGGATTTTATTCTTTCTGATTCTTTGTTTCCTATTTTGTTCTCAGTGCATCTAAGAAATTTCAATATGTCAATTAGCTCCATCAGGGAGGAGTCATAAAAACTGTCTTTTGTTCTGGAGGACCCAACATGTCCATACTTCACATGGACAGCCTATTGATTTAATTGAGAACTATGTAATACCTAATTTCCCCTGTGGTGGCACTGCAGGGAAAGTGAACACCCGCTGACAGGTTCCACCACAGATTACAGCTGATTGCTAGTTTTCTCTGCAGCAGGACACCTTATGTTCAACTGTTTTTTTTTTCAACCTAATTTTAGAGGGCCTTTCTCATTCGAAGGAATTTGCTTAATCAGATAAACCCTTCCAAGTTTGCTCTCACTAAATATTAACCAAACACAAGAATGGATCACAGAAACTAGAAAAATGAACAGGCAGCCACTCAACTAGTTACTTAATCTATGTTGGAAATCATATTTGTTAGCTATAATAGCCGCCCTTGTGCTTGTCACCCAACATTTTGAGAAACAGATATAAATAAGAAACATTTAAATGGGATCTTTAATCAGGTATTTGGAGATGAAAACTTAAAGATTTCTAACCACTGCTCTTCTTCTTATGTTAGGAGGAAATGTTTGTTAGAAGAGGTAATGAACATGAAAGTGAAGAGTCGGAAGTCAAATAATAAGACATGTTGTAAGTTGTAAGCGTAAGAAAGCCCCAATGATTAACTGATCGGACAGGAATGTTAAACTACAGTATTAAACTGTCTGGAAATGGCGTTCAGTATTGTAAGGCGCTCCTGAACTGGAACAAATGGTTCAGCTGAATGTTTTAGAGGAATGTCTTTTGTTTAGGAATTATAGAAAGACTACTTGATATCGTGACTGTAGACTAGGTTTGCACACATATTTTAGCTTTCAGGCCAAAGGTATAAAGGTGCGTTTAGATGTAACAATTATATTGTTTAAAAAACGAGTAAAAGCGAACAATAAATGTTCAGTTTAACCTCAAGCCAACGACGAACGAGAATCGCGCACTTTTCATTCGTCGTTTAGTTTTCAGCAGGACTCAAAATCATCGTTAGCTCATTCACCTCTCATTGTGTGGAACACTGAATGAGAAGTCAACGATTCTCAACGATGATCTTACTGTCTAAACAGTTCACACGAGTTCGAATGAGTTAGCCGTGACATCACCTGCTCGTTCAAACGAGAATCTGCTCGTGTAAAAGGGGGATTACTTGGACTCTAATGCTAGGTCTATAACTAGGCCACCAGCCACCATGTGCCATTTATGATACTGGTGATTTTCTATGTGGTAGAGAGGCCTTTGGGTTCCCTTCAAGCACTAGTGCGCAGTTGACGTTGCTGCCTCTGCACCCCCTATAACTAAGCGCCTGTACGAGGCCTATATCAATCTGAATTAGTTTATGTAAATGGATGTTGTCCAAGCTAAAAAAAAGTTGCTTCAACTGCTAGGAAAAATCTGTATTTCTATTGTACTTCTTTCCATTACTTACAGAACCAACATATTTCTCAGTACTGTACAGATACTGCCATTAGTCTCTGCCTCCTATAAGGCTCATCATCTAGTTGCCCTGTCTCACACACATTAGGGCCAATTTTAGAAAGTCAATTAAAGAATCTGTCTCACCAGAGACAACCTCTTCCAAAATGCAGTAGCCTGGGTGATCAACGGATCTCTCAGTTATCCTCTTCGTACCCTCAGTATACCTTTGATACCCTCGGTGGAAGCCATGGCCAGACTAATGAATGGCTGTCCATGTAATACAACAATTTTTCCAGTCCACCAGAAAAAGAGCTTCTTTTCATTCTAGTTCATATGATGTCCATCTATGATGTCCATATGCCCTGATAGGTGTTATGGACGTGGGTTGCCTTCATGAAACAATCCCTTTGATTTATCAGCATGTTATAGAATGTAGAATGAAAACTGAGTACTAGGAAGAACGCCACACAAACTTGTGAAGAACATAAAAACTTGATGCAAATGTTATTCTTGGCTGGATTTGACCACATAGTTGTCAGAATCAACTCAATAGAATTGTCAGAAACTATAAGCAGTCACAATCAATCTGACGTATTCTACAATGATGTTTCATAACTTCTAAATCTAGCCCTATTAATTTACCCCCTGGGGTAGAATGGCAAGACCACGTTCTGATGGCTTCTTGGGATGGCTGTTCTTGAAATACCAATGGGATCTTTACAAGTTATGTAACTAAATATTTTAAAATATATTTATTTACCAGGTTAGGGGTTCAGTTATATACAGTAGATGACAAAGAGTACCGCGACACCACTATGCCTAGGCCTCTCTTTTGTCAAGCTCTGATGAAGGTGGGCCAAAATATTTCAGAAATGTTCATATGGCAGGATTCTTGTTAATTCTGTCTCAATTTTTTTTTTCAGTTTTTGCTCAGAAGTTAAAGAATTTTTTAAAATTAAGTATTCAGGACAATTTGTCTCTTTTTGAGCCTTCTGTTAGTCTTTGCTTGCAGTGTCATATAAATGTTCATTGTTTATATCTCTATCGTTCAAAGAATTATAGAATGGTAGAGTTGGAAGGGACCTCCAGGGTCATCGGGTCGAACCCCCTGCTCAGTGCAGGATTCACTAAATCATCCCAGACAGATATTTGTCCAGCCTTTGTTTGAAGACTTTCATTGAAGGAGAACTCACCACCTCCCGTGGTAACCTGTTCCACTCATTCATCACCCTCACTGTCAGAAAGTTTTTTATAATATCTAATTTGTGTCTCCTCCCTTTCACTTTCATCCCATTGCTTCAAGTCTTTCCTTGTACAAATGAGAATAGGGCTGATTCCTCCGCACTGTGACAGCCCTTCAGATATTTGTGGACAGCTATTAAGTCTCCTCTCAGCCTTCTTTTTTGCAAGCTAAATATTCCCAGATCCTTTAACTGTTTCTCATAGCACATGATTTGCAAACCGCTCACCATCTTGGTAACTCTTCTCTGAACTTGCTCCAGTTTGTCTAAGTCTTTTTTTATATTGGGGTGCCCAGAGCCGGACACAGTATTCCAGATGAGGTCTGACTAAGGAAGAGTAGAGGAAGATAATTACCTCACGTGATCTAGACTCTATGCTTCTCTTAATAAATCCCAGAATTGTGTTTGCCTTTTTGACTGCTGCATCACATTGTTGACTCATGTCTAGTCTATGATCTATTAATATATCCAAGTCTTTTTCACATGTGCTGCTGCTTAGCCCAATTCCTCCCATTCTGTGTGCTTTTTTCATTTCTTGCCCAGATGTAGGACTTTGCATTTCTCCTTGTTAATACCATTCTGTTAGTTGCCACACATTGTTCAAGCTTTTCTAAATCTTTTTGAATACTCTCTCTCTCTTTCCTCTCAGACCACTTGTAATGTTCCCATTGTCTCTTTCACATCCTGTGAGATGGCAGTTTTTAATTTGCTTTTGTGACTCATATGTGTTGCTCATACCTGGCATTTCTGGGTGAATGAGTGCACCTGCCTCATAATTTCCTTTGTACGTCATGCAGGTTTTACTTGTGCAACACAGATCTTTGTGAGTTCACTATAATGGTTATATTGATCAGTGCATTTCACAGCCAAAGGTTCACAGCAAATATGCAGTGTGTAAAGTGAAACGGGAGGGGGAGAGGAAACCAGCTTCTAGGGGCCAAGGAGATACCTGCCCAATGAGGCATGTATGGATCCCGTTCCAACCATGGCACAGCTTGAGAATGATCCAATATGCCGATGGTAGTTAAAACTCTAAACTTTATCCTATATGTTTGAAAAGTCACCAACATATAATGCAGACTGTTTGGACATTTTGGATGGAAGGGCATCCTTAATCATAGTCGAGCTACAATTAAAGACTAATTTCCATCCGAAACATGTAACTGGCCTACAATATATGTTGGTGGTTTTTCGAACGCATGGACCAAAGTTTGACTTTTTAACTTACCATTTGCATGCCTGATCACTGTCAAGTACAAGTGTGTGAACTCAACCGTTGGGTTCATCCTATTGGCACCATTTTTGCTAGTTTTTTATTCCACCTTTTAGTGGGAGATGAGGTGAACAAAAAAAAGCATTAACTCTGGCGCTGTTTAAATTATACTGTATTCACCATGTGAGATAAATAATAAAATCATCTAAAAGTTCAGACTTTTACCGGTGTAGGAGAACTAATTGTTTTTATTGTCCATATTTTTACATGAAAAATGGAAAAAGGGTTTTGTTAAACGTTTTATTAAACTTTTTTTTACATTTTTATTACCACGAAGAGGACAACCATGTGATAACTGCAGTAATGAGAATCCTGGTGGTTTATGGAGGGCTACACCCAGCCATCAGTAGATCTTTGTAATTGACGTTAACCAATGCCTCCTGCTTTGTTCTGTTATCGGAACCATCGTGCTCTGTATACACTCAACAGGCAGGAAGGAATGTAAAACATCTCAAGCAGGTCTCTTATCTGTGTAGCTACTCAGATAACTATGTTACACCTGGATCACAAATATTCATACCCTTTAATTCTATGTGATTGTTCCCAGCAAGAGAAACCAAGTAATCTTGTAGATATGATACCTTTTAATGGCTAACAAAAATACATGATGTTCTTGCGAGCTTCCGAACCAACGCAGGGCTCTTCTTCAGGCTTAAATGAAATAGATCCGAAGAGGCATGCATATTTATACACACTTATGACACGGCCCCAAACCTTTGTTTTCTTTAATTCTATGTGATGTGAAAGGGGCCCTAAATATGGTCACTGATGAAGGGTCATGTTAACCAAGATGTCTGTCAGCAGTCCTTCTCATTGCAGCATCATGGGAGTGTGTGGACGGAACCTCCGATGCCGATATGAATGGGGCTTTACAGTAAGATCAGCTGTCCATATAGCAATTACACTCACCAATTTAGGCTAACTACACATGGGCAAGTACAATATCATTCCGAGAAACTCGGCCTGATATTGCACTCGGCAATGCGCGTTTTAACGGTGGATGCAGGGCAATTTTCAGGCAAGATTAACCCTTTCCAATCCACTGTCTGACGTCTGAAGACATTCTGATTGAAGGCTGTACAGCTCTGATGTTAGAGGACATCGGGCAGGGTATTCTTACTGTATATTACTGGCCGCTCTGTTGTTGGGGGTCTCTCAGGCATGTCACATACTGCAGTACTGGCTCTAGCCAGCAGATGGCACCATTGTATAATGCCAGAAAGAGAAAGCCCCCTAGGAAACCCTGAATTCAAAATTGGATTGCAAAGGGTTAAGTGTTTCCCATTGATTTCAATGGCAAACCTCGCATGCACATTGCACGGCATTCGAGACCCATGTAATGTATTTAAGGTCCCACTGAAATCAATGGACGATGCGTTCCTGAGGAACACGAAAAAGAATAGAATATGCCACAATTTGTTCCTTGTAGCAATGCTGTTAGGGAAAACATCGCTCATGTGTATGACTCCATTCAAAAGAACAGAGTTTATATTCATGCGAGTTTGGTGCATCTCACAACGCACAAAAGTCATGCTCGATTCTCGCTCGTGTAAAACCAGCCTGATAAACGTAGTTGAATCGAATTACCCGATCCTTATCTCTTCCAACATCTGTCATCGAGGGAGAGTCAGGAGCCCCTCAAACACATTAGATGATCAGCTAGACCTGTTGAAATCTACAGGTTCAGCCAATATACATCTAATCCATATGGCCACCCTTATGGTTGAGTTGCTTTATACCCAGATTCATTCAACTGTCAATAATAATCACAACTTCTACTAAAGTACTTAAAACCTGGAATCTTTATTGAAATGCATTGGACTATCACATAGTGCCTCCAGGTGGTGGACAACAGAGTTAGGATTTGAGGACATGTGTGTCGTTGTTTTCTGACACAACTTTTCCATCTATTATCTTCTGCGTTGTTGTGATGACTTTCTTCACAGTCTGTGTTGTTGTTGCTGAAACTGCATCTTGGAGACTGCAAATAGAAAGAACCAGAAAGTTTAGAATAATAATAACCTGACGATTTACATCTAATTAACATAGTGGCCTAGGGGGTTAACTTGACCGCCTTGGGGAATGGGTTGATCCCTAAGTAAAGTAATATATAATATTATAGAATTTATTTATTTTTTCCCTTTTTTTCCAGTTTCTTTCAATCTAAATATATAACTACAGGATAAAGAGAATCTAATATTAGGTTCATGCTGCCTGAATCACTGGCAGCATGAAACAGAGAAAGGCAAACCCATTGTCTCCATGCAGGCTTCATTATTAAACACTGTGGCACTTCAGAATAAACACACTTTGAAGTTTGACTCAGGATGGAGCTCTTCCCTTTTGTGTATAGGGAGTAGGCTGTCAATCAACATGCTGCGGATGGGGAGAAGCCAGCGCGGCCCACCTGACTCGGAATATCTGTTGTGAATCAAACTTCGAAATGTGTCTATTCTAAAATGCTGCAGTGTTTCAGAGTAACACTTACATGCGGGCACTCTGCATACCTGTCTCGGGTTCGTGCATCCCGTGGTTTGGGCAGCAAGAACTCGTGACATTTCCCTTTATTTGTTTATGATGGTTTCACAAGTAATAAAGATGACAGATGAGATTTGTGACACTTACTCAAAGTCATCCCCATCGAGCAGACGTCTGTAAGTCTGGATTTCAGATTCTAGTCTCAGTTTGGTGTTGAGTAGAGCCTGGTATTCAAGCTGTTGTCTCTGGCAGTCACTGCGGACTTGTGTCAGTTCTGCCTCCAGTGACTGGGCATTGGCACCTAACATCTCTAATTCCATAGCATACCGAGATTCGGTGTCATGGAGTGAGCCTTCAAGACTTAACTTCTGCGGGAAAAGGGAAGATTGTTAGGTACAGAGATCAGCATATACATCTGGTGTGCTTGACACTTGGCGCAGAACAAGTAAGCATGAGGCCCATAGCAAAATGTGGATTGAGGGCCCATTCTACTATAACCATATTAATAGCAAGTAAATGAGCTTCCCAGATCCAAAAAAAGTTAAAACCTGCTTAGGGTGATGGGAAAACAAAAAAGTCGTGTTTGCTCATCTGATGTCCTTCTCCTTCCATTCTGCTGCTGCTCTTCACTTCCTGATGAAACATGTGACTGCTGTAGCTAATCCCTGGCCAAAGTGAGCTGGTAATTGGCTACCACAGTCACATGTCCCTGGCGTCAGTGAAGTCGTCACTGAAACAAGAAAGAGAACAGTGAGGAACTGGCACCGGTGCAGTGGGAGTGGCGGGGGATCAGGTGGGAAGAATATGACTTTTTTGCATGTTTTTTCACTACCCTAAGCAGATTTAAAAATAAAAAAAATGGGGAAATTGATAACCCCTTTAACTGCTGGGCCTCATAACAGTTGCTATATGTTGCTCTGCAGGTTCTGCTCATACTTGGTGATGTGATTAATGTTCACATTTTTTACCTGGTTTCGTAGAGTATCAAGCTCAATTTCCAGAGACTGTACGTTGCGTTTTAGCTCTGTTACTGTGGACCTTGCTGAGTGCAGATCCTCGGAGTCCCGAGTTACTTGTACAGTATGTTCCTCCACCTGTGTGAAAAATAAGACATATTCTACTTAACCACAATGTAGGCCAGTAATATATCTTCTTAGCAAGTCCAGTAAAATATATCTACTGTAAGGCCCAATGTCCACGGGTGGACTGGAATTGCGGACGATCCGCAGTTCAAGCCGACCACAGTTCAAGCAGTTCATGCTGGCCATGCCCACAAGCATGCAGATTTGATTTGTGGATCTTTGTATGCGGAAATCAAATCACAGCATGCTCCATTTCAGTGCGGTTCCCACATGGACGGCTTCCATTGAAGTCGATGAAAGCTGTCCGATCTGCGGCCCGTCCACAAATTCTGTGGGAAAGCAGGAGTTTGAAAAAAAACCCTCTACTCTGCATTGCACCAGCCATCGTTTCCGCACACATCCACTGTAAAGTAAACAGAAGACCCGAACAAATACGGATGGTCCTTGGGCGCAGGTAGAGTTGAATTCTGCTGTGGGCTCCCGCATGCGAAATCCAACCCGTCCGTGGACATGAGGCCTAAGGCCGATCACTAAAATTTGATTTTACCTTTGTCTGGTACCACTTCTCTGCATCTTCACGGTTCTTCTGTGCCAGTGTATCATACTGTGCCCGGATGTCTGCCATGATCTTACCAAGGTCTTGAGTTTTGGGGGCATCTACCTCCACGGTTACTGCAGAACCAGCTATCTGAGCATTGAGTTGGTTGACCTCCTACATGAACACAAAAAATACACAATATATCAATGTTGCTTCTGTACTGTTCACTGGACACGCACCCTCCTCTCTACATCATCACTTTCTTTAATATTGCTTAGTTTTGGTGCTTACATCTTCCTGGGTCTTCTTCAAGTAGATCAGCTCTTCCTTTAGAGACTCAATCTCATTCTCCAAGTTCAATCTGGAAATATTGGTATCATCGATGACCTTGCGCAGCCCGGTAATATCAGACTCTACAGACAGTCGGATAGCCAACTCTGACTCAAACCTAGGGTGAGAAAGAATGGAAATCAGGACATAGACATGACATCTCTGTAGGCTACTGTAATCTGCTTATTTTGCTCAGCCATGACAGTAAATTTCACCTGTTTGTCACATCATAATTCATACCTCACACATTATGCTACATTTATCTGAGCTGAGGTTAATTAAGACGTAAGAGAAAGTTTGTATGAACTCAACAGAATCAGACTTACTTTACTCGGAAGTCGTCAGCCGCAAGACGTGCGTTGTCAATCTGCAGAACCAACTGGGAATTCTCAATAGTGCTGTCAAATACCTGCCAGTCGAAAAGGAAATAAAGTCAGTGTGGAAGTCAAGCAATGAAAAGGTGGAAAGTTAAGTCTAATAGGGTGATTTCATCACTATGCTCATGGAACTATAAATCCCAGCAAGCACTGCAAGCTAAAGATCAATGGTATGGAACTAGAGTAAACTTTTTATTCTTCTGCCCTTCTCGAAATTTAAGACTTTGGCACTATCACAGCTGCTGAGCTACTCCAGATGTCCAGCTTCTGATGTAGCGTTAGTGGTTTTATTAACTCTCATTAATCTTAATAAATTGTTTAATTTGGTCAACTTATAAAATGTTCAGAGATTATATACAGATCTGCTTAACAAGTGTTGGGTTAAAGCTCAAATCCTGGGAGCCTAGCTCTATAACTCACTTCACTAATGATTTGTTTGCAGTTCTCCATTGCTGGCAGGAAGAAAATCCGCTTAACCTCATCCTGTCCACACCCATAGTCTTCTATCTCCACAAGAGTCTGCATCACGCATACATTATATTCCAGGACTAGAGTTTTCCTTACAAAGTCCATTGTTACGTATATCTTAGTATTTCCAAATTATTTCAATATTGTATTAAGTTTTTATAAACTTCAGTTTGCAAGTGACTACAACCAAATATCCATACCTGTTTCCGCAGATCCTCCAGAATCTTGAAATACGAACTCCAGTCCTTGGAGGGTCCCTTCTTTTCCGTATGTTGACGAATCTGCACCTCTAGTTTCTCATTGGCTGATTCAAGACTCCGTACCCTCTCCAGGTAAGATGCCAGGCGGTCATTGAGGTCTTGCATGGTTTCCTTCTCATTCTGAACACCTCCTAGAAGGCTACCTCCAGATACGAAAGCACTGGAGCCACCACCAAACCCTGAACCTACTGTAGATACCCTAGATACTGAGATCCGGGATCCTGAGCCTCCTGCCCCAGCATGGACGCTAGCAGCGCTGCTGCCACCTCCAAATTGAGAGCCATAGGTAAAGGGGCGCTGCTGTCTTGTGGAGTAAGTGGTAAAAGAGGAGAAACTCATGGTTACAGGCTAGTGAATACAGAGGTTCACAATGACCACCGGTAAAGAGCTGCTGGTAATTCTGTCCTGCTCTGAGAAGTGGAATTTATACCTAGAGATCAGCGTAGAGCACAGGGGGAGTGACACTGCTCTCCGCCTTCTGCAATCCTGCCCACTGGAAGTAGTGACGGTGGAGATGCCTGGGGGAAGGAGACCAGTTTCATTCATACAAAAGTGTTCAGTATGGAGCAGCTCATACAAAAGTGTTCAGTTCTCAATTTATGGTGGTATAGAATGAGGAAATATATGGACGAGGTATTCTACATGATTATTACATAGTAGTAAAGGGGCAGCGTTGCAGTTATTGCATTACATTCAGTTATCAGTTCGCAGCTGAACTTGCATGTCTCTATTTACAAACCCCATGCTGTATTGAAGTGTGGTGATTTTGGTGAGTTTCAGTTGAGCGTATTGTAACACGTCGTAATACGGAGGTGTCATAGATGACCTTATATCCGTATGTCATCAGTATTTGATCTGTTTTTGCCTCCATATGTTTTATTATCTACTGGATAAATAGTGATCTGTAATTCACCATAGAAAATTATAGCAGTAAGGAGGAAAAAAACGGATCATGCTGCGTTTTTAAAAACCGTCCGTGAAAAACACGGCCATGCGAATAGATAGATTTATATTAGCTCTTTATTACGGTCTGCAAAACAAGGACCTAACATGCACTTGTCTGAAAGCGGGCTTTGGGTTAGATTTTTTTTTTTAATCAGAACTTTTTAGGTTCACGCCATGTTTGGATTGTAACTAGAGATGAGCGAGCGTACTCGTTAAGGCAAACTACTCGAGCGAGTAGTACCTTATGTGTGCGAGTACCTGCCCGCTGGTCTCTAAATATTCGGGTGCCGGCAGGGGGAGTTGCGGGAGTGAGCAGGGAGGAGCGGGGGGGGGGGGGGGGGTGAGAGAGAGAGATCTCCCCCCCCCCCCGTTCCTCCCCGCTCTCCCCCGCCGCTCCCCGCCGGCAGCGGAATCTTTAGACATGAGCGGGCAGGTACTCGCATAAGGCACTACTCGCTTAAGTAGTCTGCCTTAGTGAGTACGCTCGCTCATCTCTAATTGTAACGTCTCCTGAATGTATGTAACTTGCTGCCTAGTCTGCTACACTTTTCGGTAAAGTTGAGGCAATGTTATAGCGACATATACAAGAATATGGCAAAGGCATAGTCTTATGACATAGGTTTGGCTAATGATAGTCTATGGTTGTGTTAGATGTATATGTCAGATATATCATAAGCATGATGGGAACCTGGTCGGAGAAAATTTGCAGCGTTTACAGGATTGCATCAGGACTTACCGTGTGGGTGCGATTTTAACAAGTCTATATGAAAAAACAATCAGTGCTGAATCTGCAGCCGTACTGAGCCGACAATTAATTCTTTGCTGCCGATTTTCAATGCAGAATTTAATGAACTCGGTGAATTCCTCGTAATTACAGGTTTCATTGTGGATTTGTTTGTCCTGTGTAGATATAGCTTACGGTTAGCTTCACACGGGCGAGCGCGATTTCGGGCGTGTTGCGCTCACCAACATTCATTTTCCTTGTGTATGCGAGCCGTTTTTTTCTCAAAATCGCCTTGTTTCACTTCGGGGAAGTGGCGCTCCTCCGCCACGTCTGTTTCTCCTATTGTTTTCAATATATAGACGTCGCATCGCAGCCACCTAGCTGGGAGATGTGATGCAAGAGCATGCAAAAAGATAGGACGCGCTGCAATTTAATTGCGGCATCATATCGGGAAAAAAAATTGCTCATGTTCATATTCGTGCGAGATTTGGGCTTCACGCAACGAACAGATCTCGTATGATTTTCTTGCCTATGTTTCAACATGGGATGGAATATTCCACAACAGTGTTGCAGAAATGTCTGTCTCCGGATTTTGCACCAAAGTCCGCACTGCTAATTGCAGATTCTGATGCAGAATTGACGGCTGGATTCTGTTATTCTCAATTCCGCACGTTAGCAGTGCAGATTTTGGGGCCGAATATTCAGCAGGAGGTCATATGAATATGCGTCCCATGTGAAAGGTCCCTTAGGCTAATTTCTAACAGGGGCAAGTGTGATATTGGGCTGTGATGCACCAACTGATACCGCACTTGCCAATGTGTGGTTTTCCCGCGGATCCAAGCCGTTTTTTTTAACAAAAACGTCTCACATCACATTAGTGAAGTAGCGATCCTCCGGCGCGGCGGATCGCTGAGTGTTTCCAATTGTTCACAATGGGAAGCCTCACATCACATCGCACTCACGTGCTTCTAGCATGCGGTGCAGTGCTTTGCCGTTTCTATTGAACACTGTGGTATGCGATGCGAGGGCTCGCCCAAAAATAGCACATGCCGTGATTTATTTTCCTGCATTGCGTTGCGATGAGATGCGGGAAATGATCGCTTAGGTATATGAAATCATTCAAAAGAATGGGGCTGATATTCGTGCGGGATTTGTGCATCTTGCAAGACATTAATCTTGCGCGAAATTCTCGACTGTGTGAAACTGGCCTCAAGAATGTTCCCACTGGTTGGAAATGCTGCGGATTTTCCACAGCAGAATATCCACAGCAAATCTGAAGTGTAAATTGGTGTCGATTTTGACGCAAATTTTGGTGTTGGTTTCACTCTTTGATTTGCATAGGTGGAATCCGCACTGACAATATGCAGCAGAAATCCATAGCGCAGGTCGGTTTATGCTGTGGATTTTGTCTGCAGCCTGTGGATGGGATTTTTAAAAACCCATCCCCAATGGTTGTACTATATACGCTCTGGAATTTCCGCAGCTGATTCCGCTGTGGAAAGTCCGTAGCATTTCCGACCCTCGGGAACATATTAGTGTATTGTCACAAAGTGCAGATTTGTTGCGGAGATTTCTGCAACTGAAAATCTCTCCTATACATGTGAATGGGGTTGTTTCTGCCATGTGTGCCTAGACACATATGGATACTCTGCCCGCTTTGACATGACAGTATTACATATGAATGTCTTGGGTGGACTGTGGTTGTGCTGGCCCCAACTCACGGCATTATGTATCCCTGTAGTGCTGTCAGTATGGGATACTCCCATAACACATTTATGTGAAGGTGGACCTACTTCGAGTTGCAGATGCACTTTCACGTAAGAATGCGAAAACGTATGTATCAATTGAGTGACTACTATGGTCTCCATACCCTTCTGTTGAAGTCTAGCCTTCACAGGGCTGTTGTGTACTCCTAATTCTGGTTCATTTTTACTATCAATAAGATTATGATATAATATGAGAGCGATAAAACTAACAAGTGCGCTCATTGTAAAGGAAAAAGTTGTTGGAATCGAATGAAGCTTTCTCTGTGTGATTGTAACGTTGATATAAGTGAGTGATTACAATATCAGAGGAAAAGGATAATTTATTATGAAAATCTGAACACTTGAAGGGAGGTTCTAGTACCCTGTTGTATCGCCTCTAGCTTGGATACAAGATGTGATACAGGCAGTCATGGAGGCTCTAGTACCCTGTTGTACCGCCTCTAGCTTGGATATGAGATGTAATATGAGCGGGCATGGAGGCTCTAGTACCCTGTTGTACCACCTCTAGCTTGGATATAAGATGTGATATAGTCAGGCATGGAGGCTCTTGTACCCTGTTTTACCGCCTCTAGCTTGGATACAAAATGTGATACGGGTGGGCATGGTGGCTCTAGTACCTTGTTGTACCGTCTCTAGCTTGGATACAAGATGTAATACCGGCATGCATGGAGGCTCTAGTACCCTGTTGTATCGCCTCTAGCTTGGATATAAGATGTAATACGAGCAGGCATGGAGGCTCTAGTACCCTGCTGTACCACCTCTAACTTGGATACAAGATGTCATACGGGTTGGCATGGAGGCTCTAGTACCCTGTTGTACCGCCTCTAGCTTGGATACAAGATGTGATACAGGCAGTCATGGAGGCTCTAGTACCCTGTTGTACCGCCTCTAGCTTGGATATGAGATGTAATACGAGCGGGCATGGAGGCTCTAGTACCCTGTTGTACCACCTCTAGCTTGGATATAAGATGTGATATAGTCAGGCATGGAGGCTCTTGTACCCTGTTTTACCGCCTCTAGCTTGGATACAAAATGTGATACGGGTGGGCATGGTGGCTCTAGTACCTTGTTGTACCGTCTCTAGCTTGGATACAAGATGTAATACCGGCATGCATGGAGGCTCTAGTACCCTGTTGTATCGCCTCTAGCTTGGATATAAGATGTAATACGAGCAGGCATGGAGGCTCTAGTACCCTGCTGTACCACCTCTAACTTGGATACAAGATGTCATACGGGTTGGCATGGAGGCTCTAGTACCCTGTTGTACCGCCTCTAGCTTAGATACAAGATGTGATATGGTCAGGCATGGTGGCTCTAGTACCTTGTTGTACCGCCTCTAGCTTGGATACAAAATGTGATACGGTGGGCATGGAGGCTCTAGTACCTTGTTGTACCGTCTCTAGCTTGGATACAAGATGTGATATGGGCGGGCCTTGAGGCTTTAGTGCCCTGTCGTACTGCCTCTAGTTTGGATACAAGATGTGATACAGGAGGGCATGGAGGCTCTAGTACCCGGTTGTACCACCTCTAGCTTAGATACAAGATGTGATACGGGTGGACATGGAGGCTCTAGTACCCTGTTGTACCGCCTCTAGCTTGGATACAAGATGTCATACGGGTTGGCATGGAGGCTTTAGTATCCTGTTGTACCACCTCTAGCTTAGATACAAGATGTGATACGGGCAGACATGGAGGCTCTAGTACCCTGTTGTACCACCTCTAGCTTGGATACAAGATGTGATGCGGCGGGGGAAAGGAGGTTCTAGTACCCTGTTGTACCACCTCTAGCTTAGATACAAGGTGTGATATGGGTGGACAGGGAGGCTCTAGTACCCTGCTGTACCGCCTCTAGCTTGGATACGAGAAGTGATACGGGTGGGCATGGAGGCTCTATTATCCTGTTGTACCTCCTCTAGCTTGGAAACAAAATGTGATATGGTGGACAGGGAGGTTCTAGTATCCTGTTCTACCGCCTCTAGCTTGGATACAAGGTGTGATATGGGTGGGTATGGAGGCTCTATTACCCTGTTGTACCTCCTCTAGCTTGGATACAAGGTGTGATATGGGTGGGCACGGAGGCTTTAGTATCCTGGTATACCGCCTCTAGCTTGGATACAATATGTGATATGGGCATGGAGGCATACAGGTTCTGTATGGTATACTGTGGTATATTGCTTCACCTTTCCTGTAACTGAGCCTCTAGATCGAGCAAACTCGTAGGCTGTTGAAGTTGGGGTCCTAGATGGTCCCATACATGTTCTATTGCATATAAATCCGGTGGTCGGGCAGTCATGGACGTGTGCCAATTTTGTGGAGGCATTCCTGTGACCCCCTTGTGTGTGCGGCCAAGTATTATCCTTTTGGAAGGCCTGCCATATGAGGCAACATATTGCTGTTGGGTTTTCCTGCACATGTCGCTGAGCTTTTATTCTCCTTCGTACCACTATTAGGGGTGACTGACTTCATATACAATGGCCCCCCAGACAATTACACCAGCAGTGGTGGCAGTAAGACACTCCCCCGCAAAGGCAGGGTTGAGGCACTCACCCTTAGGTTTTCAGACATGAGCATGGCCATTGTCAGTGCCCAAATTAAATCTGGATTCGTCACTCAAGACAACCCGGTACCATCCAGTAGCAGTTTACTTTCATCGTTAACGGCACCACTGCAAACAAAGAGAATTATGGTTGGGTGTCAAAGGTAGTACATGTAATCGGTGCTGTGATACCAAATGTCCTTCAACCAAGTGCCTAGTGCTTGTTGGATCATCAGATGATCCTCTCTACTCGTGGTCTTTCGAGGGTGTCCTGAGCCCAATCGCCTTGTGTGCCCTCATCCATCCACTAGTCCCAACACCTCCTAAAAATGGTCAGAACAGCCCAGGTGGTGGGCAATTTATCGATACGGCCATCCGGCTTCTCTCATTCATGTAATGCGCTCCCTCTAAAACTCTGTTAACTGGGCAAAATCTCTTTGATTGCCTCATAGAGGCGTCTAGTGGTCAACAAGTGGAAAAGAGGTCCGTACACAGAAGTGGCCTCTGAGAGCCTTTTTATTGGCCAAGTGTGGAACCACTTTTATGGCCTCAGGTGACAAGACTGTTCATCTAATCACACCACAACTCTAATCATTTGCATATCTGCCTGAGATGGAACTGCATGCCGGGTTGACAACTCCCAGGTGCTTGATTTTTTTGGCCAAGAGTGTATTTATTCTGCTGGAAAAGGGTTATGACCCATCTAGAAAATGCTGTGACGTGCCTCCGCTTGTGCTCTTATGTGTAGATGTGGATATGCTATTCTAAGGGTATATTAACACTGGTGAGTTTCACTCTTAAGTTCTGTGCATTGTGAAATGCACAGAAATTGCACATAACAGCAGCCCATTGTTTTCAATGGGTTAATTTACATGAGCTATTTTCTGCTGGCACCCATAGCGCGAAAATGAAAGATCACAGCATGTCCTATATTTGGGCGATTCTGTTCCAGACTCGCCCATTATTTCCTGAATGTGTGAAAAAAAAATCACATAGCACTTCCATGCCATTCAATTGGCACGTGAGTGCAGTCTGTTTTCCATTTTATCTATTGGAACAACATGCAGTTTCTTTTTTTTTTTTTTTTCACATCGATGTGATACATATTTCTCGCTAAACACATCGCAATCACAGAAAAATCACAGACTTTCAAGTGTGATATCGGCCGGATTTTCTCGTGTAAACACAGCCTAAATCTAGGGCTCCACCTTTGAGTCGTGGTGAACTCGTGATCATGTTCTATTATGGAGATGATGGCACAGTCACTCGCATTCCTATTTTCATAGGGAAACATTCAGACCGGGTTGCAGTGATTTATGGCCGTAGAGACCCAACTGAAATTGACCGCAAAATTTTCTTGTATGGAAAAAGTAACTGGTTAATGAGTAAAATATGTATTTTTTTATTAACCCTTCCAGAAACTAATAGACATGTTTTTTGAAATGGCTGATAGATGAATAACCGATTGGAGAACTTTCCATACAAATGGCCATAAACGGACAAAAAAAAAAGAACATTGGGATCCACAGGATAAAGAGCAAACATTACTGAGGGTGCGGCTTTTCTAACCCCTGGTGATTTTCTGTTATTAAGGAAAGTCATGATGTGCTGCCATACGTACAACTGGGCCTGCCAACGCAAGAGTTGCTTTCACCAACCAGCTTTCCATTTTGGTTCATAAATAGGGTTACTGAGTGCAGGAATAGCAAGAGTAATAAACATTTTATTCCATATGGAGGCCTAAGGAAGCATTATGTCAGATTCCGACAAATACAAAAAGTTCCATGTTTCATCGGATTACACAGAAGTCATCACCTGGATCATGGCCATAACTATAGAGGATGCAGTTGTACTCGGGCCCAGGAGCCTTAGGGGGCCCATAAGGCCTCTCTTCTCCATATAGGGAGCCCAGTACTATGAATAAACCACTATAATTGGGGGCCCTGTTATAGATTTTGCCATGGGGCCCAGAAGCTTCAAGTTACGCCTCTGACCCAGATGCATTACTTGTAATGGAGAATACCTAATATTATAGTCCTATAGGGGGCATGTGTTGCCTATAGAGGTCTAAGAGTATATTCACACAAGTTTGACAAAAAATGGCAGCAACATGTGAATACACCTGGAAGAGCACTTGAGGTAATAATCCCCTACAAGCTCCGGCTCAGCAGATAAGATGATATGAAGCACTATCCGTTCCCTGTGCCAGTAATAAACTATAACTGATAAATGATAAAGATGAATGATAATGTTGGTATTCATTTATGACTTACAGGAAGAGGTAGCGATAATATCTCAGGGTGAATGACACATTCATACAGTACTTTAGTTACATGTGTTATAACTCTTGATGGATGAACTTGACCGCAGCGGCTACCACGCCCCATATCTCTTACCTGACTGCACTTCATGGCTCACGGCAATAGGTTTTCCAGTATAAGTATACTCAGCTTAAGCTCACAAAACTTGCACATTAAAACATTTGTGTGAAATCACCCTTAGAGAGTTTGTGCCAGGAGATTTAACCAGTTTGAGAATGTTGGGCTTGAGTAATCAGCTGATTGCCACGAGTCCCGCTTTTGGCAAACATATGATGTTGAGGAGGAATGCAACAGCAAGCTTGACATTTCCCCTGGAGGAGAAATGTAGTATTGCAGGACGGCCATTCACATAAATGGTCATGAAAAGGTTCCCCAGTGGGTTCCTCTGCTCTATTATGTTGATATGCCTTAATCACCTTGTGTATAATTGAACACATAGAGGAGATGACGGCCCTAGAGTTTGGTCACCCTATTACATCCCTATATCAGGCTTGCATTTTTTCTTTAGTCCACCTTTTCCTAAAACAAGAGGGACAGTGTGACCCTTAAAGGGGTTTGTCATTAAAACAAAACCTCGTCTACCTGCTCGGCCTGGCCTAAAGTAAAAAAAGAGGGCATACTCACCTGTACTGAGAGCCACCATCGCTATTGACGGCGACTTCCAGGTAGATGGCCCGGCAGAAGTCAGGTGTTTTCTGCGGCCAATCAGAGCCCGCAGTGCTACCGTACCAGGAGCATGTTCGGTGATGTATGTATAGCTACACTGCAGCCTCTGATTGGCCGCAGACGACACCTGACTTCCTCTGGGCCGTCAACCCGGACATCTCCTGCATCCCAGAGCTCCGGGACAGGCGAATATGCCCTCTTTTTTTTTACTTTAGGCCGAGCAGGTGGACGGGGTTTTGTTGTAATGACAAAACCCCTTTAACCCCTTGAGTGGCGGGTTTCCTACCACCCTGTCAGACCCACCAGGGCAGGTTTTTTAAAATGGTCTAATCATTGAATTTCAACTAATTTTGCAGTTGTGTCTCAAGAGCCATAACTTTTTCATTTTTCCATTGACATGACCATATAAGGGCTTGTTTTTTGCGGGACAAGTTGTGATTTTTTAAACAGGGGGGAGGAAAAAAAGAAATGGGGAAAAAAGAAAAAAAGGGGCCATGTCATTAAGGGGTTAAATAATGTATTAACTTCCTTCTCTGGGTCATTACGACGCACGGATACCAGATGTGTGATTTTATTTTTGATTTTTTACAAAGTGAAGGGAGACAAGTGTTTTTATAATTTTTTTACTTTTGTTTTTTTTTTACTTTTTTTTTTTTTTGTCCCTTTAGGGGACTTTCACAGGGACCCATCAGGACCCCCTGATCACATTCCGGGGGTCCAATGGTGACAGCCCTTTACATGCTGCAGTGACAGCCCTTTACATGCTGCAGTCACATAGACTACAGCATGTAAAGGGTTAATACAGCAGAGATCGGAGGTTTTCTCTGATCTCTGCTGTAAGAGCTGATACCTAGCTGTCCTCTGACAGCCAAGTACCAGCTCTCCCTGCCACAGAGACCATCGGCTTGCTTCTGACAAGCCGATGGTCTCTATGGCAACCTGTAAACAAAGCAGGAGACTTAGAAGCAGGAGATTGCCGGCAGATCGGCAATATCTTCTGCTGGTTTTTCAAAGCCCTTGCTTTGTTCTCTGTGGGACTGTGCAGGCAGAGCACAATGTCACAGCTTGTGGCATTGTGCTCTGCAGCTCCCATAGTGATACATAGCCCGGAAATCTTCCGGGCTATATCACTATCGGCAGTGAAGCTCGTCACGGAAAATTTCCGGGTGTGCCACTCAAGGGGTTAAGGTGCCTTTTCACGGGCTGATAGTTGCCCGAATAATTGCTCAAACAAGTGATTCTGGGTGACTGTTGGCCCGTGTACACATGGCCCCGGACAGGGCAGTGAGAGAGTAGTCGCCCAGTACTCACTAGTCATTCCGTTTCGGCTCACTTAAAACGGAACGACTACTAAGCAGCTTCTCGCTCAGCATGAACAGGCGTTTCTCAATTTTGAGTGACTGCCTATTTGCAATGAGTGAAGCCTGGCTTCCAAAAATGATCTCCACCTGCTCCGCCTCCGTTCTCTGATAGGCTATTGCTTGTATGTTAAAGTGCAGGAGCAATAGTCACTGTCAGACATTTATATGCCTGACAGTTGCCTCATGCAAAGGTAACTTTAGGTAGGTTTCTAAGCTTCTTTACCAACCTTGCAATCTTTGTGATGGGAGAACTACAAACAAGTTTACTTTTTCATAGAAAAGAGAGCAGGTCCAACTTGAGGTGGGACCCCTTCTCGAAAGGGAGCAGGTCCAACTTGAGGTGGGACCCCTTCTCGAAAGGGAGCAGGTCCAACTTGAGGTGGGACCCCTTCTCGAAAGAGAGCAGGTCCAACTTGTGCTGGGACCCCTTCTCGAAAGGGAGCAGGTCCAACTTGAGGTAGGACCCCTTCTCGAAAGGGAGCAGGTCCAACTTGATGTGGGACCCCTTCTCAAATTGATTTGCTAACCAAGTTCAAATGAGTGAGAAAATGAGCGGGCACACTTTTTACATAGCTTTTCAGAGGATTTCATTATAAGGCACAATAGCCTGATTTCAACGGATGAATCAATCTGGCATGTTCTTCAGGGTGTCGGCTGACTGACTGGTTGCTTGAACAATTGTTCGTCTGTGAGCCAGGCAACTTTCCTCAAGCAAGGACAACCAAGACTCTATTGTGCAAAGATAGCAATTAAATCAAATACAAAGAAACCAAGAGACACAGTTGATACTGAAGAACCTGAATGCTACGAATGATAAGAACTGAGATAATATTAGGAGTTTCTCCAAAACAAAGAAAACTATCTCATACAAGCCAAACAATAGAATCCTCTAACCGGAAAGGGACTCCTCTGCAGACAGCTGTTTTGGTCTTCTTGCCCCTTGTCAGTACAGAAGAGGGTACTACTTGGCCTGATAATATACCATAAGGTCCTTGATTGGCTGAACAAACATTCCTACGAACATTCATTCCTGATCATTGCCCAATGTAAACAACAAAGGAGAACATGCTTGTTTGTCATTTGATCGTATTTTTTATGTAGACCAAAAACAGATTGTTGGCAGCTAGAGTTGAGTGAACTGAAGCAGTTGAACCCTGTTTCGTCAAACTTTAATAAAAGTGTGGTTTAGCATGAACAAAGTTTTTAGCAAAGTTCTATCTGAAAGAGGGCTCTACTGGTTCGGTTCGATCTACACTAGTCCTGAACGTTGATGGATAGTACTGTCTAAAAGCCATATAAGGCCTGTAGAATACTGTAGAATAGAGTGTTGAGCATGTATGGCTCTTAGACAGTATTATACACGAATATTAGGGGTTTTGGTGAACTTCCGGTTTGGCTCAAACTAACCTGCTGAACCGAACTTTTCAAAAGTTTGCTCATCACTATCGGCAGCATGTCTCCTGGTGTAAATAGTGGATGTGTTGCCGACAATAATGTAAATGTATGAGATGAGTTGGTATTAATGATCACATTAAAGGGGTTGTCCCGCGAAACAAAGTTGGGGTATACACTTCTGTATGGCCTATTAATGCACTTTGTAATGTACATCGTGCATTAATTATGAGCCATACAGAAGTTATTCACTTACCTGCTCCGTTGCTAGCGTCCTCATCTCCATGGTGCCGTCTAATTTTCAGCGTCTAATCGCCCGATTAGACACGCTTGCGCAGTCCGGTCTTCTCCGTGTTGAATAGGCCGGTCGTGCTGGAGAGCTGCTCCTCGTAGCTCCGCCCTATCACGTGTGCCGATTCCAGCCAATCAGGAGGCTGGAATCGGCAATGGACCGCACAGAAGACCTGCGGTCCACCGAGGGTGAAGATCCCGGCGGCCATCTTCGCAAGGTAAGTATGAAGTCACCGGAGCGCGGGGATTCGGGTAAGTACTATCCGTTTTTTTTTTTCAACACATGCATCGGGTTTGTCTCACGCCGAACGGGGGGGGCTATTGAAAAAAAAAAAAACCCGTTTCGGCGCGGGACAACCCCTTTAACAATTGTTCATTTGATTGTTCCCAATACTTGCCCAGTGAAAATTAAAGCAAAAATAAGCGCCAATTCACACTTTTGTGCAGAAATCTGTCTGGGTAAAAAGACCGTTAGATGCAGTTTGGTAGGGGGTACTACTTTTCATTGAAGTCACACAGCTGATATAAGGCCCATTTAGACTGGCCGAGTGTCGAGCAAACGATGCCCGACACTTGTCCCTGCCCATACTAGCTCCCGCATACCTGCATGGGAGCTAGTATTGCTGGCTCACAGCAGGGAGGCTGCAGGAGATTTCTCTCCTCTCGCTCCCCCACCCCTCTCCATTGCCTTAAAGGGGTTGTCTCGCGAAATCAAGTGGGGTTATACACTTCTGTATGGCCATATTAATGCACTTTGTAATATACATCGTGCATTAAATATGAGCCATACAGAAGTTATTCACTTACCTGCTCCGTTGCTAGCGTCCTCGTCTCCATGGTTCCGTCTAAATTCGCTGGCAGCTTGCTTTTTTAGACGCGCTTGCGCAGTTCGGTCTTCTCCTTTCAGCACGAGCCGCTTCAGTGTGCTCGCCGCTACAGCTCTTCTGCGCATGCGCAGACGAGCTGTCACTGCTCGGGAGCGCGCTGGAGCGGCCATTCTGTACCATCCTCTGTTAGAGGAAGGTGCAGAGCCGCCCAGCCGAGAAGCCCAGCCCAGCAGCCCAGCAGAGAAGCCGCCCAGCCGTCCAGGTAAGTGATGGGCCGGGGGAACTGTCGCTGGGCTGGGGGGGGGGGAACTGTCGCTGGGCCGGGGGGGGGGGGGGCTGTCGCTAGGCCGGGGGGGCTGTCACTAGGCCGGGGGAACTGTCGCTAGGCCGGGGGAACTGTCGCTGGGCCGGGGGGGCTGTCGCTGGGCCAGGGGGGCTGTCGCTAGGCCGGGGGAACTAGCGCTTGACCGGGGGGGGCTGTCGCTAGGCCGAAGGGACTAGCGCTGGGCCGGGGGGGGGCTGTCGCTAGGCCGGGGGAACTGTCGCTGGGCCGGGGGGGCTGTCGCTGGGCCGGGGGGGCTGTCGCTAGGCCGGGGGAACTAGCGCTGGGCCGGGGGGGGGGGCTGTCGCTGGGCCGGGGGGGCTGCCGCTGTGATGGGGGGGGGGGGCTGCGCCGGTTACCTTCAGCCTGGCGGTGGGTGACTGGTCGGCCGTGTTCACTCCAGGGGTCCGGTCGGCGGCTGCGGGGCGTCTGGTTGCCATGGAGACACAGCTGGTAGCGTCTCGGGAGCGCGCACGTCAGGCTACAGCAAGCGATGCGAAAAGAGCTGGCGGCCATCTTGGGAAAATATTTATAAGTTGCTGAAACGCTGGAACTGTAAGTAGAAACCAGCTAGGAAAGTCATTTACAGGGGTAATTAGTAATGTATGTTTAATTAGGGGGACTGGGCAAAAAAAAAAATTCACTGCTTCCTCGAGACATGTCCTTTAACATAGCCTCCGCTCAGTACTGAACAGCTGCTATTTACACTGAACGATCAGCGATCAGCTCATCGTCCATTGCTTATGCTGCATAAACGATGGGCGATGAGCAGATCACAGATCACTCAGTGTAAATAGCCGGTGTTCAGTACTGAACGGCCTCTATGTTAAGGCAATAGATAGGGGTGGAGGAGCTAGTATCCAGGTTCACGGGAGCTAGTATGTGTGGGTATGAGTGTCGGGCAAATGATGCCCGACACTCGTCCCGTCTAAATGGGCATATAGTTTTAAAGACCCATACACATTAGAGTTTAATTGTTAAAACCTGCCAACTTCAACTTCAGCGAGACCAGACAACTGCTGCATGTTAATGGGGACCTCTCAACAGAAGCCGTGAAGGGAAAATAATAGGTTTCCTTGAATCTTAACCTCTTTCCCTATTTTGTGTCATAAGGACAAAGCAGTTTACATCATTGCATTGAAAGAGCCATAACGTTTTTGTGACAAGTTGTATTTTTTAATGGCACTACTCTGTGTTGTATAACTTTTATTAGATTTTTTGGGGGGAAGATGGAAAAAATGTCCAGAAAATCTGCCATTGTTTTTGGCTTTTGTTTTTACAACGGCGGCAATTACAACATGATAACTTATCTGGATCAGCACAATTACTGTGATACCAAGTTTATATATACCTTTTATATAGATCTTTTGTTATTATTTCCAACTTTTACACAATAGAAATACGTATTTTTCTGGCCAGTGAGCTCTGTAAAGACTTGTTTACCATTTTGCGGTACATGTGACTTTTGAATTGCTTTTTATTATGTTTTTTTGGAAGATGAACAAAATAAAAATAGCAATTCTGGCATTACAAGTTTAAATTATGTTTACAGTGTTCACCATGCGTGATAAATAACCAAAAATTTTCATTGTCTAGGATGTTACCAATGAGGTAACACCTATTAGGTGTTGCTTTAAAAAAAAAAAATTGCTGACATTAAGAGGACTTGAAAATGCGATCATTTGATCACTAGTATAGTACACTGCATTACTTATGTAGTGCATTTTACTAAGACTATGACAACAGTCTATTAGACTCTACCAGAGGTGGGGCCTAATTGGCTGAGTTACATGGCAGACATGGAGGCCTTTTTCGGGCTTCCACCTTCCATAGGCACCCATTGGTACCTTGTGATTGCATTGCAGGGTACCAATGGGCAATAGAAAGGGCCCCCTTCCCCTGTCATCTGCTTATATGATGCAGGTGCTATGTAAGGCCTCGGTCAGACAGGCGTTTTTTGCTGCGATTTGCGGATCGCATGACGGATGCGCATCTGCAAATTGCGTGAACGGGGCCGAAAAATCTGCTCCTAGCCGCGTTTCCTTTGAAACGGGCCGGAGCACAGGAGCGCTGTCCAGCCCATTGAATTCAATGGAGCCGGCAATACAGCCGGCTCTATTGAAAGCAATGGGCTGCCGGCGAGCGCAGGATGAATTTTCGGGAAGGGCTTAAAAATATAAGCCCTTCCCTGAAAATCATCCAAAAATGTGTAAAAATAAAAAAAATATATATACTCACCTTGTCACCGCAGACGGAGTTCAGCCGCAGCCAATCGGCAGTTCTCCTGAACTGCTGTGAGTAGTATTCAGCAGCCGGGGATTTAAAATCCCCGCCTGCTGAATGGGCTGCCTCTGATTGGTCACAGCCCTCACCAATCAGAGGCAGCTCTCACTCACCCATTCATGAATTCATGAATGGGTGAGTGAGTGCTGCCTCTGATTGGCTCAGCGCAGGGACCAATCAGGGGCAGCTCTCAGCTGTCATTCAATAGCTGAGAGCTGCTCCTGATTGGTCCCTGCGCTGAACCAATCAGAGGCAGCCCATTCAGCAGGCAGGGATTTTAAATCCCCGGCTGCTGAATACTACTCACAGCAGTTCAGGAGAACTGCCGGCTGGCCGCGGCTGAACTCCGTCTGCCGGGACAAGGTGAGTATATATATATTTTTTATTTTTACACATTGTCGGATGATTTTCAGGGAAGGGCTTATATTTTTAAGCCCTTCCCGAAAATTCATCCCGCGCTCGCCGGCAACCCATTGCTTTCAATGGAGCCGGCTGTATTGCTGGCTCCATTGAATTCAATGGGCAAACATCATTCTTCTCTGCCACAGCTGTCACAACTGTGGCAGAGGAGAATGCTTTGTGTAGTATATGTTCTCAATGGAGTCGGCGCTGCTGCTGCCGGCCCCTTTGAGCGCATATACAGAACACAAGGAATCGCAGATCGCAGATAGGCGCGATCTTCGATTTCTGTTCTATAATTTATCGGACAAGGGCAGAAAAAGCGCCCATGTGTCCGATACCACTGCAAAGCAATGGTTCTATAAAATCGCCGGTCGCATGCGCATGTGCAAATCGCGTAAAAAATCGCCCGTGTGACCGAGGCCTAAGGGGTTAAACTGCCAGGATTTGAGGTTTCTCCTCACCTGGTGGTTAGAGCAGAAGCCTGGCTGTCAGTAGTCAGCCAAGCCATTCTCTTAAAAATATGCATGTGCAGTTTTAAAGCCATTAAGGAGGTCAGTAAAAAGGCGTACTGATTGTTACTAAGGGGTTAACGGCTGATCCTTTTGTTCCCCCTAGAGTTAAGCCAATGCCAGAAGAGTCTTGCTACAGCTTTATCCACAAAACACATGAACACTTGTCCGAAGTGTTTGTGTGTTTGGGGGAATTGGGAGAAGAATGGGGGCCATTACTCTTCAAAGACAAAGGGAACGGTAGATCTGAAAATGTCCTTTTGTCTAAATAGAAGATGAAGTGAGCTGCGGGAGGTAACAGATGCTTGGTTTTGATATAAAATGTAAATTCAAACCCTCCATAAAGCTAAATCTAATGAGATTTGTTTGCAGATATTTTCTCATGCAGAAAATAGCATTACTTAGAGATGTTAGATCCTTTCAGGAATGTCTTAGCCGCCCCCTCCACCTTGTGAGGGGTGAGGAAGGGAGGGGGAATTTACTGTAAAAGAATGTGTGTCACAGGGAAAAAGTCAATGAAACAGAACGGCAGAGATAAGGTTGCAGCACTATTTACCAAGGTGTATTATAAAGTACATCTTACTTAAAAAAAATAGTCTGTAGTCAAAAAAAATCAAGCCCCTAGAAGGAGTTGTCGTTTTCCGCTGCATAAATCGGCATGCAGTTCCATCTCAGACAAATATGTAAATGATTAGAGTTGTGGCGTGATTATATGAACGGTCTTGCCACATGAGGCCCTATAAGTGGTTCCACCTTGGCCTATAAAAAGGCTCTCAGAGGCTCCATGTGCGTAGTGATCTCTTTACAGCTTGTGTAGAGCTTGTTGACCACTAGACGCCTCTACGATGCAATCAAATAGACTTTGCCCAGTTAATAGAGATTGAGAGAGGCCCATTATTAGAATGAAACCTGGATGATGATATCAATAAATTGCCCGCTTCCTGGGCTGTTCCTACCAGACTGTTAGAGGGTGTTGGGACCAGTTGAACGAGCAGCTCTAACTGTTTCGTTATCCATCATCTAAAGACAGGTAGCACCATCGTTACCGGCCTGTGTCTATCGGAACCATTGCCAGGTGATTGACTGACATTGGATCTCACAGTGCCAATTACGTGTACTGCCTTTGAAACCCACCATCGCCTTCATTTATATTGGTGTCATTAACAATGAAACTGGACTGCTATGAAGTGGAACTGGGTTGTCTTGAGTGACAAATCCAGTTTTAATTTGGGCACTGACGATGTCCATGTTCATACCTGGAGACCTAGGGGTGAGTGCCTCAATCCTGCTTTTGCTGTGGAGCAGCACACTGCCCCCACTGCTGGTGTGATGGTCTGGGTGGCCATCGCATAGGACAGTCGGTCACCCCTAGTAGTGGTATGAGGGACAATGACAGCTCAGTAATATGTTCAGGACACCCTGCAGCCATATGTGTTCCTCTCATGGTGGCTTCCAAGAGGCATTTTCCAGCAGGATAATGCTCAACCGCACACAGCAAGGTGTCACAAGAATGTCTCCATAATATTGCCACACTTCCATGACCTGCCTGGTCACCAGATTTATCGCCAATAAACCATATATTGGACAATCTGGGATGCCAATTTCGATGCCTGCGAGTTTGCACAATCTAGAGGCTCAGTTACAGCAAATATGGACCGATGTTCCGAGGCATACCATACAGAACCTGTATGCTGCCATGCCCACCCATATCACATCCTGCGTCTAAGCTAGAGGCGGTACAACACGGTACTAGAGCCTCCATGCCTGACCATATCACATCTTGTATCCAAGTTAAAGGTGGTACAACACGGTACTAGAGCCTCCATGCCTGACCATATCACATCTTGTATCCAAGTTAAAGGTGGTACAACAGGGTACTAGAGCCTCCATGCCCGCTCGTATTACATCTTATATCCAAGCTAGAGGCGATACATCAGGGTACTAGAGCCTCCATGCATGCCGGTATTACATCTTGTATCCAAGCTAGAGGTGGTACAACAGGGTACTAGAGCCTCCATGCCTGCCTGTATCACATCTTGTATCCAAGCTAGAGGCGGTACAACAGGGTACTAGAGCCTCCATGCATGCTGGTATTATATCTTATATCCAAGCTAGAGGCAGTACAACAGGGCACTAGAGCCTCCATGCCTGCCCGTATCACATCTTGTACCCAAGTTAGAGGCGGTACAACAGGGTACTAGAGCATCCATACCTGCCTTAATCACATCTTGTAACCAAGCTAGAGGCGGTACAACAGGGTACTAGAGCATCCATACCTGCCCTTATCACATCTTGTACCACCTCTAGCTTGAAAACAACAGGGTACTAGAGCCTCTATTCCCGCCTGTATGACATCTTGTATCCAAGCTAGAGGCAGTACAACAGGATACTAGACCCTTCATGCCAACCCGTATTCCATCTTGTTTCCGAACCAGAGGCGGTACAACAGGGTACTAGAGCCTCCATGCTTGCCTGTATCCTATCTTGTTTTCAAGCTAGAGGCGGTACAACAGGAAACTAGAGCCTCCATGCCAACCCGTATCCCATCTTGTTTCCAAGCTAGAGGCAGTACAACAGGGTACTAGAGTCTCCATGCTTGCCCGTATCACATCTTGTATCCAAGCTAGAGGTGGTACAACAGGGTATTAGAGCCTCCATGTTTGCCTGCATCACATCTTGTATCCAAGCTAGAGCCAGTACATAAGGATACTAGAGCCTCCATGCCAACCTGTATCCCATCTTGTTTCCAAGCTATAGGTGGTACAACAGGGTACTAGAGCCTCCATGCCTGCCTGTATCCCATCTTGTTTCCAAGCTAGAGGCGGTACAACAGGGTACTAGAGCCTCCATGCCTGCCCGTATCCCATCTCGCATCCAAGCTAGAGGCGGTACAACAGGGTACTAGAGCCTCCATGCTTGCCTGTATCCCATCTTGTTTCCAAGCTAGAGGCGGTACAACAGGGTACTAGAGCCTTTCTTCATATGTTCAGTTTTCAGTAATAAATTATTCTTCTGCATACTTTCTTATATCAATGTTACAATCACACAGAGAAAGCTTCAGATCTGACAACTCCTAGGTGCTTGACATTTTTTTTTGACAAGGATTGTATTTCTGACTAGTTCTGTTCACTAAACTAGCCCACTAGTTGGATATTATGGCCTTGACTTTTTCTATCCTCTGAAGAGCAGAGACATTCTTATGGTAATTCATTCCTGTATTTTCAGGCCTTGAAACCAAATCTGCACCTACTCTCAATGCAAATAAATGCATATATAACCAGTAAAACCTGTCACTACCTGTATGTACTGCTATAGATGCGCCTTGCCAATAGGCTACTTTTATGAATACAATGGTCTGCTCTTTTAACAGTGGGTCTGGAAAGTCTCCAAACCCTTTCACATTTTGTTATGTTGTGGCTTTGTGCAAATGTAAAAATGTAAAAAGTTTTTCCGCATCATTCTGCACTCAGTACCCCATAAGGACAAAGTGAAAACAGAATTTAAAAAACTTATTACATTTTTTTTAGTGAAGTAACATTTTGCATTAACATAAGTATTCAGATCCTTTGGTATGACACTTGAAATTTAGCCCTGGGGGCTCCCAGCTTTTTTGATCATCTTTGAGATGTTTTTGCATCTTGATTGGGGCCCCCTTGGTATATTCAGTTGATTTGACATAATTAAAAAAGAAACAACCCCCTGTCTATATAAGATCTTACAGCTTACAATGTATATCAGAGCCAAAACCAAGCCATGAGGAAGAAAGAACTGTCTGTAGAGGTCAGGGACAGGATTTTGTGGAAAAGGTTACAAAAAATGTCTGCTGCGCTGAAAGTTCCCTAGAGCCCAGTGGCCTCCATAATTCTTAAATGGAAGATGTTTGGAACAACCAGGACTCTTTCTAAACAGGCCGATCCATCAAACTAAAGGCCCGTTTAGACACAACGATTATCACTCAAAATTCGCTCAAAGCCATCTTTTGAGCAATAACCATTGCATCTAAATTAGAGATGAGCGAACGTACTCGGTAAGGGCGATTTCGCAATTGAGCACCGCGATTTTCGAGTACTTCACTACTCGGGTGAAAAGTACTCGGGTGCACCGGGGGTGAGCGGGGGAGTGCAGAGGGGAGTGGGGGGGAGAGGGAGAGAGGGCTCTTCCCTGTTCCCCGCTGCTACCCCTCGCTCCACCGCGCCCCCTTCCTGCCCCCCGGCGCACCTGAGTACTTTTCACCCGAGTAGTGAAGTACTCGAAAATCGTGGTGCTCGATTGCGAAATCGCCCTTACCGAGTACGTTCGCTCATCTCTAGTCTAAATGTTTTTTCGTGCACGATTCGTTCCTCACTCAATTCTAATTTTCTTGAAATGAGCGATGAACTCTTACCAGCAGTGCAGGCTGTTATCACAGTCGGCAGCGCTGATAAGACTCTTTCGGTTCATGTCCTGCTGGTAGTTCACAGCGGGACATGAGTTGTAAGCCCACAGAACAATGCAGCTGTTTGTTTATGCAAAACAGCTGTATTGTTGAATTAGTGGCTGCTGCTGTGTCCTACTCTGCCTGCATAGCTTTTAAATAGCTAATTAGCTACTATAGACTATGCAAAGATGATCACTCAAAACTGTCACTCAAACTGTTGTTTGAGCGATTATCTTTCAGTGTAAATGGGACTTAAGTAATCAGGAGAGAAGAGTTTTCGTTGGAGAGATGACTAAAGGTCCATTTACACACAGAGATGATTGCTCAAAATTCATCAGAAACTGACAGTTTTGAGCGATCATTTTGCATAGATACTAATGGGCTAAATCAACCCTTTAGTACTTTATTGCATGTATTTAGGGTCTGTTCTCTAAATACATTGTTATTGTTCTCCAGCGGAACAGCAGCTAACAGCTGTTAAAGGATGTTATCAGCAGTTATCAGCACTGCTCGTGGAGAACACAGCATGGCCCGTCTTATCTTATCGTCCTGAGGGACAAGGATTTCATGCGGACCTGAAGTCAGCGATGGACGAAAAGTGCACTGTAAGTGCACGTTGGGCACACATTTACACACAATGATAATCGCTCAAAACATGGTTTTTTGAGCAATAATCGTTGGGCCTTAAGAACCCAACGGTCACTCTGCTTGAGCTCCAAAGATCCTGTGTGCAGATAGGAAAAACTTTCAGAATGTCAACCATCACTGCAGCGCTCCACCAATCTGGACTTTATGGCAGAGTGGCCAGAAAGAAGCCTCTCCTCAGTAAAAGAGACATGAAAGCACCTAAAGGACTTTCAGACTGAGAAATAAGATTCTCTGGTCTGATGAAACCAAGGCTGAACTTTTTGGCCTCAATTCTAAGCATTATGTCTGGGGTAAACCAGGTGGCGCTCATCACCTGCCCAATACCATCCGTACAGTGAAGCTTGGTGATGGCAGCATCATGTTATGGGGGGTTTTCAGCAGCTGGAACAGGAAGACTGGTCAGGGTTGTTGGAAAGCTGAATGGAGCAAAGTATATTCTTAATGAAAAACAGACCCAGAGCGCAAGGGACCTCATACTGGGCAGCCAATATAACACAGGAGGGGCTTAGGGACAACTCTGTGAATGTTCTTAAGTAGTCCAGCCGGAGCCCTGATTGAACCCAAACGAACATCTCTGGAGACACATGAAAATAACTTTCCACAGATGGCCACCATCCCACCTGAAAGAGTTTGAGAGGATCTGCAGAGAAGAATGACAGAAAATACTCAAATCATAAGAAGACTGGAGGCTTTAATCTCTGCCAAAAGTGCTTCAACCAAGTACTGAGTCTGGGGTGTGAATACTTATGTCAATGCAGAATGTTAGTTTTTTATTTAAGAAAAAATCACACAGACTCCTAACATTCTGCTTTCTCTTTGTCATTATCGGGTATTGAGCATAGAATGATGGGGAAAACTTGGACTCTTTTTTTACTTACAAAAGGCCACAACATCCCAAAATGTAAAAAAGTGAAAGGGTCTGAAGACTTTCGATACCCACTGTATAGTCCGTGACCTTTTTCCATGTAGGAACCAGCACTGAGTTGTGAGCAGACGGGGTTTGTCTTTTAATTATATGTTCTGGACAGGTAAATCAGGTTTTCAAATGCTGCCCATAAGGCAATGGCTGAAAGACTCTAAGCTGACAGGTATTACTGTCACCCACCATTAATAGCCACATTAGGCCAAATATACTGTACATGCTCTGTGTATTCTTGGAGGAGTAGCTGCCAGTACAACATCTGTCTAGTGCTGCCCATCCCTCAGTCAAACGGATGAAGACATTCAACTCTTTTTACTCCATCAATAAATATTTGGAGAGTCTGGTGGCACTTCTGCACATTAGATTATCACAGCGTGCACTATGTAAGGACATAGGCATGTAATTGTTGTCTGATGCTTCAAACTGTGATGTTAAACATGCTGGGCATTCTCTTTGGCAGGCTGACAACTTCAGTTCTGCTTACCTTATAAAGCAAATATAAAGGAAGGACTTATACTTCTTCTTTCTGCTGGATTCACTTCTGGGTTTCCCTAAAAAAACGAAAAGCATCAAAAACTACCATAAAATAGCGACTCTCCCCAACTCCTCCCCAAAAATGTGTGGAAACCACCCTTACTGTGTATCCATGGCCTGATTGTATGTGTGTGTAAACCAGAAGAAGGATTAGCAGGGAGGAAGAAACAAATGATCCGTTTACACAGGCTGATTATTGGGCACGGACATTCCTATAAGTGCTCCTTCGCCCAACAATTGGGCCATGTAAAAGGACAAGGATCAGCTGACAAATAAGTGAAAGCTCATTCGTTGGCTGTTTCAGAGAGCATAGAAATGCTCACTGATCAGCTGCACATCTCCCCATGTGAATGGTGAAATGCACAGCCAGCCTATGGGATGATCGTTCTTCCTCATAAGCTGATTCTTGGCTGTATGAAGAAAAATGGAATGTTAACAATCTTGTTAACAATCTAAGGGCCTGTTCACATCTCTTTATTGTCTACGCCAGGGGCGTAACTATAGGGGATGCGGTTGCACCCGGGCCCAGCACCCTTAGGGGGCCCATAAGGCCTCTCTTCTCCATACAATAAGCCTAGTACTATGAATAAAGCATTACAGTTGGGGGCCATGTTACAGGTTTTGCATTGGCGCCCAGGAGCTTCAAGTTACGCTTCTGGTCTACGCCCAAGGTTTCTATTGGGCTTCATGCCTAAAAACCCCAAAAGTGGAACCTGTGAATAGAACCGGGATGGAAGCAATCTCTTCTATTGTTGAAATCTTCTGAAATGGAGACCAATAATCTCCTTTTCTATTTGTTTCCGACATTTTGTGCCAGAAAGAATAATTTGGGTCAGGTTTTAAGGCAGGAAGATCAGTGGACCCTGTGGGCGTACAGGCCCTAATTCTGGTCCCTGAATAAGAGTGTTTTTTGCACTAGCTGAAAACAGGAAAATGTTACATATAGATGATCGCCGATCATTAAGTATTTGCTTGTCTGCTGATCACCAAATGCTAGTGTGTCTCCTGATCGAATCTTTTATGTTGCCAACAAACTATTGTCAGCAGCATATCTCCCTACTGACAATGATCAAAATGTACGGCGGACGAACGACCGCATGAATGACGGTTCATCCCACATACTGTCCCTATCAGCCTGTGACAAGGCCATTTCAATGAGTGCTGGCCCCATCATTCAGTGCTCATCAGCTGGGTAAGGTCGAGCCATGTAAAGTCACCCTAGGATTGCTTATTTCAGAAGCTTGGGAAGGCTCTTAGGTTATTTAATCAGCTGTACAGTAGTGAGCACCATCATCCATTGTGACATATAACACATTATTCTGTTTAATCCTCTGTCTATCAACACTATAGCTTTTCAATGGCTTTGTCAATCCTGTGTACCCGAGACCTTTGTTGAAATAGCAGCCAACATTTACTTTTTTCCACCGTGCAGTCAGTTAAACTGTTGTAGCAGTTATGTTTTCAGGCAAGAATTAGTCATTAAAACACATTTACCTCCCCGATAGCTGTGGGCACTCATTAAATGTGCAAACTGATATGTCTGTAAGTATAAAGAACCATTGATGCCATCCAAACATTTCCTTCTATAATGGCATTGTTGTCTCGTTAATCGCAACCAGATGTATTTTATAGCGTTTTTCTTTATATAGTACTATTGTTTTCCACAGAGCCGTACATTGTAAATCATTTATCGGTGATACACAAGCTCATAAAGACAATGTGCCATAAGGGTCCTTTTACATGGGACGAACTGTCAGGGAAACGATGCCTGACACTGGTCCCAGGGATGCTCGCTTCTGTACTATTACACAGGAGTAAGTATCGCTGGATTGCTCAGACCGCGGCCAGAATGGAGGCGGAGTGGGCCAGGGAGTGCTCTTTCTCTGCCTGCCTCCATCCTCTGTAAGCAAGCAGTCGTTCAAAATTGAACGACTGCTGTTTTTACTAAATGGCTAGTTGTTCAGTTTTCTGCATTCAGAAACTGAAAGACTGAACAACTCTCACTCAGTTGATTAGTCTCTGCATGCATTTACACCGGACGACTATCTTTCAAAACCCTAATAGTCGTCCATAGAGGCTGCTGTAGACTTCTCGGATGGAGGCAGTATTGAGGAACATTGCCTTACTTTTAGGGTAGATCATCTCCATACATACGACAGCCAGTAGACCAATTATTGCTTTATACTCAGGATACTCAAAGACATAGGAGAATGTCATAAGATGCTCTGAGGTTGTGTGTAAGGTGGTACCTAAAGAAATGACTTATAGCTTACACAAGCACATGGAGAATATACAAACTCCATGCAGATGTTGTCCTTGCTCAGATTTGAACCTAACCGACAAGGCAACAGTACTAATCACTGAGCCACTGTGTTTCTTCTTCCTCTTTCTCCCTCCTTCCTTCTCCTCCTCAGGATAGGTCATTCACAGCAGATTGAGGGGTGGGTGTGGGGGGGTCCCCGGTGATATGCTGTTTTCCAGGGCTGGTTTCTTACTGGACTGAGCTGTTTTACTGCAGGACGCAGACAGCTCCATACATTGTTCAGTGGCCTTGGTTGGTATTGCAGGCTGAGTTCCATTGAAGTGAATGATATTCAGTATATATCAACCCGGGTCACTGTGCAATGTACAGAGCTGCCTGCTACTAGCAGCAAGAAGACTCGGTATGCTGATCACCGGAGGTCCTGTGCAGCAGACCCCACCAATGTGCTATATCCTGAATATGGGACATCAAGAGCTACAGGTGAAAAAAACCCTTTAACACTGTATATATCTAGAGACAATTTTAGCATGTGGCAAACTGGGCAATTGCCCAGGGTTCTCATTTGCTAGGAACTTCCATATTCTGAAGGTCTGCACTCCTCAAGTTACAAGCTTTCACTGCGCTGGAACACCAGAGACTACCATTAACCCCTTCACTGTCCTGGACCACCAGGGACTTTATCATTAATGGTCTCACTATTTAAACATCTATTGATGAGAACAAATGTTTACAATGATGACTCTGCTTATTTCACAGGCTCCCATTATCTGTAAGACGGGGTCTGTATATATGAATAGGTTCTCTGTAAATAGTTCACACCCAGAGCTTCATCTTGACCACATATTTTGGTGATTTTCTTCTAGTCTTGCTTATCCTGGTGATTTATTGACCAAGTTTAACAACACAACCTCTATGTGAACCTCCAGCAGTTTATTGGACAGGGGAGAGCATTGTTTCAGGCTATTATCTTGGTGACATCAACAAGTGCTAATGGGTTTTCATACCAATAGTGAGGGATTAGCGGTGGAAAGAGGGAGGTCTGTGTGAAGGCTGACCTTCTCCCGCTCAGGGTCACCAAATGGAATTTATGAGAGGACATTAACAAAACTGTTTTTTCTGCTGAGAAGCAAATCTCTTCTTGTCTGTTGTCCAAGTAAGTGCCAGCTTCTCAAGACTTGCTTAGAATATAAAGCTGTAGAGCAAAAGTAGTGTGTCACCAGCCTGATGAAGGGGCCTGTAAGCCTCAAAAGCTTGCATCTATAATTTTTCTGGTTAGTCAATAAAGGTATCACCTCTATAATACTTTTGTCTTTTTTATACAAGATTATTTAACATCATCGGAATATAAAGAAAGCAGCTTCTGTATAGAATAAATGGGCTTCTTCTTCTATGTAGTTTCTAGACCATACTTAGGAGAACTTGTCATCTCCCTACAGCACCATTGACTAAGTTATGGTGCTCTTCGGGGACGTGACCGGGAGTCGGGTGATGTATTTTCTTTAGACTCACTTGCTCTCTGGATCCTCCTCTGAAGATCACGCGACGTACGGAAATATGCCATGCAGATGCTCTTACATAGACTTGTATAGGAGAGCGTGCATATGGCAAAATGAAAAAAGTCAGATTTCTGTGCGTCACGTGATCTTCACTGGGTGACAGCCCAAGATCCAGGGAGCGGGCAACTATAAAAAAAATTAACTTAGTTTATGGTACTGTAGGAAGGTGACAGGTTCCCTTTAAAGGGGTTGTACTGTAATTCAACAAAATGACTGCCATCCATGCAGCCTAACCTAAGACCAGTTGAGTGCATCTCTAGATCGGAGGGAGTAGGGGTAGAGGCTAGCTCCACACTCACAACATATCCACCTGTGGGACTCGCACCTATCAAGACGGGGAGTCCTGTGATCCTTGTTTGGCAAGTAAAGGCATCCTGCAGTGACCCCATGTGGAAGGTTACCAAGTGACCCCATGTGGAAGGCTACAAAGTGAAGAGGTGATGATGCATGCAAGAGCGAGAGCCTCACCACTTCAGCACCAGAGATAGGACCTATGCCTATTAGACATTTATAGCAAATTCTTTGACTATGTCATAAATGCCTAAAGTGGACTAACCCTTAAAGACTATATAATTTTATCGGTTATGGCTCCAATGCATGTAAACTCTCCTACCATTTTAGGTTTACACCTTTGATACAGACCTCTGTGTCTCCATGGTTGCAGACCACAAGCAAGCCATGTGTGTTGTCTGATTCTGCATCATACTCAGTAGAGAAAGTTAGAAGGGAATGTGAATGCAGGATCAGAATACACAGGGCTTCTTTGTAGTCTTTAACCATGGAGACATATACAGTAAATTGCATAGGAGCTGTAGGCACAAGATGATAGAAAAAGTTTTTAACAGTGTGCCAAGAGATTCTCTCCACAATCATATGAAATCTCATGTCAGTATAACATGTAAACACCATCATTAATCCAGATTGTAAAACTCAAACCCCATAAAGCCTTTATACACGCACCTAAGATCTTGCTGCTGAAACAGCCTTCCTGTTGTTGGTGCGCAGATGGAGTTACTTCCTATGGAGCCTCCAGATGAATTTTCAGTTTTTCCCCAGAGTTATATTTTAAAGAGCATGTTCTTGCACTATGATATCCTTGTATTGCTTTATCTTGCTCTGATCCTAAGTTAGGGTGAGGGGCATAACAACCACTGTAGCAGCCATAGTGCTTGCTGTGGTGTCCGAAACTCAGGCAGCCCTGGCTCCCCGAAACAGTCATTACTGACTTTCTGGGATGCCATAGGAGAAAAACCAGACTATACTCACATTTTTCACTCCCCATGCTGCTCTGGTTGCCATTCCTTTGGATCCCGCCAGCCTCCATTGGCAGTTGCTCATGTACAGCTGAGGCTAGTGATTAGCCACAGTGGTCATGTGCGTACATGACACATGACTGGTTGCCGGGAACAAGCGAAGAGTGGTGCGGCCTAGAGGAATAATCAGCAGAGGGGCAAGGGGAGCACAAAAGTTGAGTATAGTCTATTTTTTTTTTATTTCACAGCTCAACAGGGCACTATTACTGAGTGGGGGGATAAGAGGAGGCATTTTTAATGAGTTGGGGCATAAAGATGGCATTTTTATTGAATTATTGCATAAAGGGGGCATTAGTAATGAGATGGGGTATAAAGAGAGCGTGAGCAATGAGCAAAGGCACAAGGTGCATTATTACTGTGTGGTAGCATGAAGGGCATATTCTTACAGAGTGAAGTCATAAACATGGTCATTTTACTGTCTGGGTGCACAAAAAGCAGCACTTATTGTGTGATGTACAGGGGGCACAAAAGGGGTGGATATGGGGCACTATGGATTGGGAGGTTGTGTAGAGGTATAGAAAATGTAGGGAGGTAGCTAGAAAATCAAGGAGCCAAAGAAGTCTTTATATGAAATTCTACAGAGACACGTTCTGGCTGGGAGAAACCATCATGGTGTCCTGGGTCAGATGGAGAAGAAAGGGAAAGTGATCAAATGAAATCAGAGAGGTTCACCTGTGATCATTGAATATAGCAGTACTATACGAATACGGTCTGCAAAGTGCTTGTGTACACCTAGTATCTTGATCTATGTATATTGTTTTTTCCAGTAGCAGTATGGTGTCTTATTTCATCACTGTGTGGTGGTAATATGATCATGGTGTTGTGATATTATTTGGCCCTTACATAGATGTGCAAAAAATTGCATCACATGCTCCATTTGGTGCTTGTACTGAAAACAGTAAGTAGCAGAAAACCGCTGTTAACTGCTGTAAATAATGAGAAAAAAAAAAAATTTTTTAAACATTTATAACAACGCATTTTTTTTAAAGTGTCAAACACGGAATGGAACTGAGCTTTTTGCACACCTCTACATATAGAGCTATTGTTGGTAATGTTGGTCTTGGTCTAGTGAGTTTCGTTCAGTATCAGTATGGAGCTAACATGACTTGTGATTATATTTGCACCTTGTTTACATGCAGATAGGCAGGACAGTATGTCCTTACCTGAACTTTTACAAGGAACTGGTAAGTGTTCACGCTCGAAGGAAATCCAATCCAAAGTTTTACTATGGAGACCAGCCTTTTCTAGTTACACCCCTGGCCTCTATTATAGCCCAGGGCTACATTTATAATTCTGTTGGTTGTCTTTGGAAACAGTCAAACTTTTTTTCTGGGTTACACGGTGACTAGAATAAAGATTACGCTTCCCAAAATGGAGATCACGGGAGCAGACATTGAGTCAGCAGGATTTCAGCTCTGAAATAGACTGCAGTTGATGGAAGTGGAACACTGGAGGCAGGGAGCCAGGCCGGTTGATTTTATTTTCCCAGGTGTCATGGATGTCATGTCAGGAAGGGCGTTTGTTACATACGACTGGAAGCTATTGTACAACACTAAATTTCCCATAACAGGAAAACTGCTCTTTGCATTGTTAAATGTCGGCTGTGACGTGTCCTGGCCTTAATAGCTCTTGTTGTGTTGTTGAGATGGACAATCTCATGCTGTTTCGAAAATGCACAAATATGAGGAACCAGGGAAAGTTTGGAATTGTCTGCATTTGTTGGAGTAATTAAGTGACTTATGGAAACTTCTCCTCTTAGCTAGTTTACATTTTTAATAGTGTAAGGGTACTTTTACACGCGACGACTGTAACAGCCAAGAGTTACATGGGCCAACAGTCGCTTGGTTTTTACACAGGCTATTAGTCACCTGTAATCACTCTTTTAATTGATTACTTGGGCTACTGTTGGCCTCTGTAATAGTAACCTAAATTTGAGCAGCTGGAAAATTGAGTCCTTATCTTCTTACTTCCAATAGTTTGGGAAAATCAAACTTACAGCAAGTGCTAAATGGAAGAAAACAGATTTTACTACCACGTGTGCAGATTTTTTTTTTGTACAAAAAAGCATTAAATTAGTATATAACCTAATTATTCAAATGGTGAAGTGCAACTCTCTGGCCCAATGTAAAATCTAGAACATGGCTTCTCACCTACCATGTGATATTTATAATACTAACATCTTTTTTATGTGACCTTGGACCCCCTTAGGCTTCATGGCCCAGGTGTGGTTGCCACACCCTTTATAAGTATGTCATTGCCAATGATCATGATGATAGTCTAAGCCAGGGATGCCCAACCTTTTGGAGTCTCTGCACCACATTGGAAGAAGAAGAAGAAGAGTTCTTTTGGGGCACACATTAAATATACAAACACTAAAGATGAAGAGCATTGTCCTCCACACAACCCCCATCGTCTTTCACAGTCCTCCAAACAATCCACATCATCGTCCACTTTGCCTCCAAACAACCCCCATCATCGTCCAAGTAACCCCCACCGCCAGGCCATAAGGACTCCAAACTGTGGTTAATGCCTGCTCCTGCATGCAAGCCTGGACACAGAAACCTGTCCCCAGGCCTGTTTCTATTACCAGGGGAGGGACACACAGCGTTGACTGGCCAAGATGAGACCAGCATCTCCCATCCTCATTGTGATTCTGAATAGGAGTGATCAGGACTTGGTAGGACAGTTAGTAGAATCGTCGCCACATGCTGGACCCAGCTTGACTTCGTAAGTCAGACTCTCACAAAGCTACAAATGCCGCCAACTGCTTTGTCATCTATATGAGCCTGTCTGTGAGTGGAAGCACATAGCCTGTCCTGCCAGGTACTGCCGGCATCATTTCCTCCTCCAGATTCACCCTGCGTGGACTCCTATTCCCTTTGGGCCACATCCATAGCCATTATGGGCTGCATGCCACCCAAGGGCCGCAGGTTGGACACCCTTGGTTTAGGCCTTTTTCCTGTTAGACAGTCACAGTATTCTTAATGGGTGCATTTCATAATTTAATAATATGGCATATTGCTAGGACAACATTATGATCATAGGGGTCTGACTAGAGGGACCAGTGACTGATCTGAAGAACAATGGGACGGAGATCTTTTTGACATTTTGTCTACACAATGGTCCGACTTGCCATCTCAATATGGCTTCGGTCAAGTGACTGGGGCTGTTCCTTTTAAAACAGGTGGCCAGATGTCACTTTGCATGGAAAATCAGTAATTGTATTATGACCCCTTCATTCTAAGGATTGGTGCAGGTCCCAACAGCCAGACTTTCACTGATCAGTAGGTGCCATATTCCAGTCTAACTTTACAGGTAGACTAGAATATGGCAACAACGTTGTTTCCTTTAGGGAAAAATTAAGGTTGTGTTGTAACAATATGACAATACTACAGCGATCCATCTGCAACTAAATGTCACCGTGTAGCCCTAGTCTTACACTTCCGCTCTGTAAATGATTGCAGTATCCTTCCTATCTTACCATACATAATATTTTACTCTTCTCTCACACGATACGGACAGATAAATTTTATCTTCGTGTGAACATTTCTCCCACAGAACAGAAAACATGCTATAGCTAGGTCAAAGTTATGTCTTCCCTTAATAAACTGAATCACAAACAGTCTGTGAATATGGCTCAGATATCCAAGTTCATCATTAAGGACCATAGCTGAAGGATGGAAAACCTCATGCAGCATTTGTTTTCTGAAAAGCACCTTAAATATGCCTGTTCGCTTCAAGCAGGTAGGCATGTTATTTCAAATAAGGGGTGTGAAATATGAGCCTCGTATGAGCGCAGAGTGTTAAGGCAGCAGAAATGCTCTCCTAAGCTCTCGCTCACAACCTAAAGGTTGCAGGTTCAATCCCCGCTTGGTTCAGGTAGCCAACTCAAAGTTGACTCATCCTTTTGAGGTTGGTAAAATGAGTACCCAGCTGGCTGGTAATAAATTACCTGAAAGCACTGCAGAATAAGTTGGCGCTATACAAATAACAAGATTTATTTATTTTTAATTAGTGTCTACTGTATGTAAGCTGGAATACATATTACATCTATATCAGATAAACTTGCCGATTTCAGAGGGACCAAACGATGATCTAATGTGTATGGGGGCCTCCCAACTCTCCAATGATGGTACATGTTGAGGAAGATAAGGATTGGCCATTGGATTTCAACTGCCCGATCCATTTGTTCTCGGTAGATCAGCTGCCACCAGAAGTGTCTGGTAGCAGGTTTCTCCCCTCCCTACATACACAGCACATGCATGATTGAGCGGGCATATGTGTGGAAGTGGCAGGCAAGGTAGCTGTTGGCCGAATGATCATTTGATTGACAGCTATCGAATGTGTATAGGCAGCCTAACTCCTACATTATAACCCAACCTGTTTGATCCTTGTTTTCCAGAAAGAAAATGCTGATAACCAGGCTGCCCCATACACAACAGATTTTTCATGAAATCCATTAAAAATTGACAACAAGTATATAATATTTATTGCCAACATTAGTGTAGGATCTACTTGATATTTTTGTATCAAGTTTTAGGCTGGTACGTTCATGCAAGTATTCCTGTAGCAAAGATTCCCCGATTTTGGTTATCTCAGTTGTGTATGGCAGGAAACACACAACCATTGGATACATTTGTTTCCAGAGAACAGTTACACAATGGAGTTTGAAAGGCTTCTGTCTATAGATACAGATCTGCCGATAACAAGCCAAAGTCTAGAGCCAGTCTGATCCTAATTACAGCTACATGACTGTTATATAAGTGAAAATTAAAATGCATTGCAAAGCCCTTTGTTTGTCCTTCCAGTGATATTTTCCGTGGCACATGATTCATCTTTGAAGGATTTGGTATCTTAATGTATATGCAGAGAAGATTCATGTGTCTGGAATGTGGAGCTTTCTCCTTCTTGACTCTACAGGTCAGTGCTAAGGTTGACAGGAGCCTAACATTACCTGTCATCATGATGAGCAACAGAAGATCTCACACATAACTTAGGCTCAAGAATCCTCATGTCCATAGTAAATGGCACCAAGGGCAGGACCTGTGAGATATGTGCTGTCATGAAAGGACTCTTTGTTGCTATCTTTTCATGTACATCTGTGAAATATTGCTGCCTGGTGGTCCATGGATGGTGGACATGAAGCCATGGTCAGATTCCTTCTCGTTTTCACTTTAGCTACTATTGTGACATTTATTGTTGACTTGCTTTGGTTGTGGCCACTTGGATGTTAGTATACAAATAACTGAACGGGTTCGACTGAAATGTATCAATAGACAGAAATTACGTAACTTGCTCAATCACATGAGTCAGTGTTGAGTGCCCTCTGCTGTTACAATATGGGACATATCTAATATAGCTAGAGCAGGAGTAGCTGAACGTTTATAACCAAGACTGTGACATAAGTGTTTTCAGCACGGACTTCTCCAACAGGAGGCACGAGGCGCTGTAAATTGCCATTCGAGATATCAATGAAGAGTTGGGATCAAACATTCCCTTTATAGCAGTTGAGTAAATGTTCTGTGGTATATAAAACCACATATTGATGTGCTTGTAGTTGATGTGCTTACAGTAAAGTTGCCCATAAATATTAGATATTCTTTGATGGTTCAACCAATTTTTTTTGGTTTGTGGCTGTGGCTATTGACTTATCCTTCTTGGTGGCCGTGCATGTAAACTGTACTACTTCTTTGCAGATGTCCTGCTCTGGTGTCTGCTCGAATACTGACAATGGACCAGGGGAAGAGCACATGCGTGCACTCAGCTGCGTTCTTAAAGGGCCAACAGGCACCTCACAAATTTCCCCTCTGCCAATCATCTGTGATCTCTTGAAATATCAGGCATCCTTCCCTGGTGGAGGGTGTCTGACTATTGTGGTCTTTTGGTCTCGCTCAATGTGCTACTAAGCTGTTCTGTTCCTGACTTTGGCTATTCCTGACTACTTTGCCTCTTTGCTCCTGACCCCGGCTCATTATTATAACTATGCTTCTGTTTGCTGCCTGCTGTGACCTGCTGAATCTGTTCTCTGTGACCCGACCTCTGACTTGTTCCTCTCAATGAAGTTCTGCTACCTACCACAACATGGATTGTCTGACTACGCTACTGTTCACACCCTCCGATATGGCGCCTTGGCCTACTGTAGCATCAACTGCCACATTACTGGCACAATTTCCAGAGTAATGGCATGGGAACTCTGCAGCGAAGCACAAATCTTGATTGGTGGTGTTAAAGGGTGAGGACGGGATATTGCAGGTGTCATGGCACAGTGGATCTAATTCCGCTGATCCTGACAGATTTTAACAAATTCTTGTTTCGATTGAGATAACAGAAACTAATCTCTGGCGGCAAGGGCACAGCTATAGGGAGTTGGTTGCTGGGGTAGCAGTCACACTCTGGCCCTGGTATTTGAGTGGGTTCAAAGTTCCTTCTGTCACATCAAAAGATACCAGTATTATAAATGGCACACGGTAGATTGGAACCTAGCACAGATTTTACATTATTGCCCAAAAGCTTTAAAGGTCCTTTTACATAGGCCAACCATCTTGCGTGAACATTTGTAGGAAAAGCTTGTTTACCTGATTGTCAGCCCGTATGAAGCTGCACACGATCAGCCGAGAGCTGGGCACGAAAATTCATAGGAATGTTCATTTGCATGATTGTTGCCCTGTATGAAGCTGCATGCAGCCAGCTAACGAACGAGCAAATACTCATTGGGTCATTTGTGCCACCAAAAAAATCATCATTCTCAGCAACACATGATCAGCGAATGTGCTGGTGAGGGAGTCTGTAATTACCGGCACTGTATTGAAGAAGGAAGGCTCCGATCCCATTAATTGCCAATGCTATGCTGCCTGGAAGTGACATCTGAGCAACACAACATTAACATTCAGTTTAGTGCTCAAATGATGGTCTGGAATCCGTTATCAGAGCTTACCTCCATTAATTAATAATGCTGACACCACTTGTAACTTATACAAGCAGACGGGGCTTCCTTGACCTCCTTAAAAACAGTCCAAGTGAATGGGGACAAATGTCCATATGATTGATCGTTTGTCATCAATGTCAGCCTATGAAAAGGCCAATTAAAGAGGCACTGATCCCTAAGGAGGCCTAAGTTGCAGCCCTGTCTGGCAGACATTTTTCCTGTCTACTATTAGAATTAAAGGGAGTAATTGCTACATTGGTGGTAGTTGGGGATGCATTTTATATGAAAAACTAAAACCAATACTCACCTCCCTGCTGCCACGATGCTCATACCCCACTCGCTTCAGTCCTCCAGTCTTTTATTTACTTCATCTGCAGCGGTTACGTGGGTGATTTACTCACATGACTGCTGCAGCCAATAGTAGACCTGATGGTGCCGTCATCAATGACATCCCATCAACCTGAAGAAGGTTTGTAAATCCCATATGGCAAGAACAGCTGCTGACGTCACCTGTCAGATGCCGTGGCGCCATCGCCATGTGGGTATATTACTTTTATATAGGGTTGGGCGTGGGGGGGTCTCAAAAGTATATCAAAAAAATTTAAACCCAAAACTCTTTCAATATGCATAGGAGCACGCTGGGGGGATTGCATGTTTTAGCTCAACTAAAGGATTCCTTAACTCATAATTAATTCGTATGCATGATCAGCTTATGGATACACAAATATTTTAGAACTTTTTCGAGTTCTAATATAAAATCGTAACAGGTAGAACACGAGATAAATGTCTAGGTCTATTTTATATGTTTTGAATATATAAAAACTTATTTTGCCTTGTTTGTTTCTAAAATGGAAATTCTCAATCACATGATATTTCATTACTTTCCAATGGCTATTTGTTCCAAATTGCAATTGGCTAAAAACAGGGATGAGACAAACTTATTAAAGTTGTGTATGATGGAAGTTAGCTGGGTCATAATGCATTTAATTGTGTCCTGTCACACTTAAAGGGCAACTTTCTTCTCCTCCTGCACCTACTGTATTATCAGCACTATAGACACACCATCCAGATGGCTCTTAATAGAAATTTAAAGGCAGATTATTTCACCTTTTGCAGTCCATAAATTGCGTCCCTTCCCCAATAACACTCTAGACAGCCACCTACTCCATCTACCCCTCGGCTCATTACAACTATAGAAGAAGCTTCCCATGTGCAACCTATGGCATTACCCTCTCCAACCAGACTTTACTTCTTTCATTTCCTTCTAATATATTGCTGATTCAACTCTACATTGCTATAATAAATCATAAGAACATTAGCAGATATGTACACAGGATTAAGTGTAGCAACCGCACAAACGTGGATCTACATGTAGCAACGGTAATACAATAAGTATTGCCAAACAGTGTTCATATTCCGTGAAGAAGTTACAATTTGATTGAATCATTCGGTTGGTATGTTTCAGTAAGGACGTTAATATGTAGAGAATAGACAGCGTCTGCCCCCGCCTATTTGCACAGGTACTATAACGGTTTAGAAGTAACTGGTCTGTCTTGTTCCGTCAACACTGAGTTAGTAATTGCTAAAAGTAATGATTTTAGCAGTCTTCTAGTTCACAGGTAGAAATACGAGTCCTGACTTGCTCTACCAGTATAACATCGTAATTAGGGAAAGCACTGAGACAGTTTCTGCACTTGTAATTTCAGCTAGACAGACTTTGACTCTTATGTCAGACTAGGTTTACACTATACAGGTTTACCTGCATTCGGCCCCTCTCCTCAATTTATGATGATATTGTTGGTCCAAAGCTCACCATACACATCAGATTAAAGGGGTTTTACTAGAATAACAAGTTACACTATATCCACAGGATAGGGGTTAACTTGCTGATCAGTGGGGGCCTTACTGCTGAGACCTAATCTGGAGAACAGGTCTCCATACATTTCAATGGGAGTGATGAATGTACCCAAGCAGCTGCCGCTCGGGTATCTCAGCAGTCACAGTGATAGTGAATGGAAAGCTGATTGTGCATGCTCGACCAGCGCTGCATTCAGAGTGACATCACTGCTAGGGAAGAAGCCACCCCTGCAGTGACAGGAGAATAGGACATAGGAGTCCGGTTCTTGAGATTGGCGAGGGTCTCAGTGGTGAGTCTCTCACCAAACAACTGCTGTTTACACTGAATGACACGTTGTCCATTCATTCAGTTTCTGCATGCAGAAAGCTGAACGATTCTCAATCAGTCGTTGCATACGTTTACATCAGACGATTATTGTTCAGATTCCTGCGGGAGCCTGGGAACCTGAAGATTCTGAATGGTAATCATCCTGTATAAAAGGGCCATAAGTCAGAATCAGAATTTTCAAGCAGAGAAGAGTTGACAGGTGAGAAAGCGAAAAGCAGTGAAAAAGAAGGTTGACTGAGTTGAGTCAAAGTGATGATTACAAAGATGGAAAAGAACTGTGAATTCCCACTGGCGAACGGTCAAGAGTTAGGGAGATCCAAAAGCTGGTGTATGTGAACCAGTAATGGATGGAGAATAAAAAGTGTGCTGAGTGACCATTGAGTTAGAAATGTTCTGGTTGTCGAACCAACGAAAGTCATATCCTTTTAGGCAATAATCCCAGGTTTAAAAGATTCCGTCAGAAGTGAGATCAATACCTACTGTACCCAGGGTACTGGTAGTTAGTGGGTACTGGTAGATAGATTAGAAAAGGTTAATTGCTTAGATGATAATTATGGTTAAGTAGGATTTATTGTTGAAAGGACAGTTGCTTCAGTTACCATTTGCTCTGTGAGGGAAATAGTGAAATGTAATGTTTAATTATCATGCCATCCTATGGAGAGAAATAGCGGCCTTTATTATAGAATGTTATGCAGTGTTGGTATTAGTGTATCTTGACGCCACCAGGAATTCTTGGTGGAGTCAAGATTGACAGGGGGTGACACCCCCTCAACGTGATTGGCTGCAGTCTCAAACCCCTAGCTTCCGGTGGCACCAAGATACACTAATACCTGCAGTGTTTAAGTACTGAACACCCCTGTGGAATGATGAACTGTAATTAATATTTTCTGTTTAATAATAGTTTTATTTGCTGCATTAAACTGCTTCTGTCTGTCACTGCAGCACCATCATACACCATCCCACATACATCATTACACTTTACATACATGGATGGGAGTCTCACTAGTCTCCTCAAAGACAGAAAGTAATCAGGCCTTTTAGATGGCCTGATAACTGGCTAAGAACTATTTGTTTGCCTGATTGTCAGGCCATGTAGAAGGACAAACCATTTGCTGATGAATGAGAAAATGCTCATTCATCTCTTAAGTGTAGCTTTTATTCAAGCATACAAATGCTCTCTGGTTGGCTGCACATCTTTCCATATAGATAATTTGCCCCTGTGAAAGGACCTGCTCCCTATAATGATGTCCTTTCTCTGATCATTAGTTACACCCAGCTTATATTACCAATTACTGTCCTAAAACATAATACCTGCTAAGCAACTTGATCAGGTCCAGCAGCTTTGTGATGTTTGCCTAGATTCTATTGTCATTGTCCACTTTTGGAAACCTCCAAAAAGTCAATACTCTTTGTATGCAAATACGGGTGGTTCCTTCTTGGGATTCCCTGTAATGATAAATGAAAATCCCTGAAACCACATTATTTTTACCACTGTGCATACAGTAGCTTGTTATCTCAAGTAGCAACACAATAGTGCTGATAGCCAATAAGGTCATCCTTTCATGTAGAAAATGCATCTGCAATATCATCTGCAATACAAAAGACTACTAGATAAATGACACTTCAGTAGAAATTAGTGCAGTTGTAGATATCACCCCAATATTTATCGGGTGAATGAAGTGATGGGCCATTGTGAAGCTAAACATGATCAGCCAATGAATGTACAGGCATTCATTCTTTCCCAAAAGCATATTTCCCTATGTAAACGGGGGGTGTGCTATCATCAAACACTTATGGTTAGGGGTTTGTTTGTATTGCCCATTGGTATGAGTGGTGCTCCAATCCTGGTCTCCCAAACATCATATGACCACTGTACTGAACTCTAATTTCACAGCGCCTGATGTCCTGTGCGGAAGATTACTTGTTTCAGATATGTGAAATTGGAGTTTGGTAGCCAGGATCAGACATTTTGTCCCCCCATGAAGTGTCAAATACCTTAATGGGGATATAGTCGCCCCTCAAAAGAGTGCAGTGAATGGAGAGATGAAACATGATCCATACGATTGCTCATCTCCGATATCGGCCTACGTAAGAAGCCATTTACACAAGTACCAATCTCAATGATCGATGCTCGTTTAACGCCGCTATCAGGCTGTGTAAATTGTAGCAATAATCGCACAATTATAAGAAAAGAAGGCTTTACTGAACTGCTAATAGATAGTTGCACTGAGATCTACAGTTTCACAAATATTCTCATGTCAATTAACAATCCCACCCCAGTAAACACCACTTTTTACACAGTATATCATATCTAAACACAATTAACCAGCTGGGGTTGGACACAAAAGTATCTTTCGACTCCTAAACGTTTGTCTTCACATCATGGAGAGTAGTTTCGGGATTCATGCACATAAAACTCAATGGAAATAGCTGGGCGAAACTCCCTCTTCTAGCCAGAATTTACTGCTTATTCACAAAAGTCTATTTTTGTTTCACTTCTCCCCAATTCCTTAAAACTGTGAATGCTTCATTACTGTTTGCCCTTTGTGGTTTTCCTATAAAATCTGCAGTTTCAAGCTCCCATTATCTCTTTGGACATACTTGGACATTGAAGAATGAATCCATTAAATCACTGGAGCGTTATGTTTATTTGGATGGGTCTGGGGTCAGGATTCTGCTCTGACAACTTTCCATCATGTTACCATAGTTCCTATATCAGCTCCCATCCCTAAGCACATTCCTAGGGGGGTGGGGGGTGCTGATGATTGATGATTGATCCGTTCAGTCACCTTGTGGATCAGCATACGCCATGCTTCTCTGTCTTTGGCCGCTTCCTTCAGATTTTCCAGTCATATTAGTGTCAACCTTGATTGTGTCTAGACAGCGTGTTCTTTAGCGTCCTCTTCTTCTGGACCCACATACTGTGCCGAGCATTAATGTTGTTTCCAGAGAATTAGCTCGTATGGCACGACCAACGTATGAAAGCCGTTGTTTGTCAATTTCGTTTTCTAGTGATACTTTTGGTTTCACATGGTCTATGAAAGCCTTATTTGTGACCATCACTGTCCATGGTATGCGCAGCATACGCCGCCAGCACCACAGCTCAATGGCCTCAATCCTTCTTCTGCCTGCTTTCTTGAGTGTCCAGCTTTCGCATGCATATGTAGTTATTGGGAAAATGATTAATTGATTATTCGCATCTTTGTTGTAATGCTGAGGTCTTTGTTCTTCCATATCTTCGCCATTCCTTGTATTGCACTATGGCCAAGGTAAACCTGCAATATATCAAAGCAAACTAGGATTTATTTTAGGCTAGGGCTACAGGAGTGACTTTATGGCTGCTACAGGAGTTGTGCGACCAAAACTCACTGTAGAGCCTTGTGACCTCACACTCACTTTGAAATTCATGGCGTCATAGTGTGAGTGGCAGCTTGCCATGAATATGGGGCGCATTTGGCAAGAATTCCAACTTCAATGTATTTTTGTGGCCTGCGACCAAGCTACAACTCGCACTGAGCCTCATTCACTTTAATATGAGTGCAAAGTAGTTGGGCTACAAGCCTTTTGGTCATGCAACCCCCTTAAAGGTCAAAAGTTGTTGTGTAGCCCTAGCCTTAAGGTGAATTCATATATAAGGCCGTTCAGTGTAAATACAGAATTCATTCGCTTATCGTACATCATTCATTTCATGCAAGCATGAAAATCATCGTTGGCTCATTCCGTCTACAGGCACTCTTAATGTCTACTATTGCCGTCTGGGAATGTTTTGTGTTTACAGGAACAGACAGGTACAAGTTCTGACGGTGAAAGACCTTCCTCCCCCACCTGAGTTAATTAAATAAAGGATATCCCATTGCAAAACATTTTCTATGTCCATAGTAATGCGATTGCATATTCTCGCAGGCATTCTGACCACTTTCAGAATGATTAACTCGCGGTGACCTTGGGAATGTCTAGGCCATTAATTGCCTAAGTATTGTCTTTCTCACATTACTCTGTACTGTATCGTTGGCTTTCATTACTCATTTCAGTACAGCTAATGTCTTGCTAATGATATTACAAAGAGAATAAAAGGTGAATATATAATTATAATTCATTCTTATTAATTGTGGCTATAAGCCTGAGATATTTATTTATCTGCTACGACTCTAAAGCTGTCCATACACTTTATATAGCTTTTCGCCAAATGCTCATCAGGTTGACAAACCACCTCCCCCCCACCACATATGTGTTCTAATTGGGGAGAGGGGGATAAGGCCCCATCAACATGTAAAACATGTAAAACGGCTTTTAACCCCTGCCAGACTCCCTGAGTAGTGGTTTACTACTTTGGATAATCCCTGTTCAGGGTCTTCAGACAACAAGCTAATAACAGGTTGATCAGTTGTAAACTGTGGGTAACAGGGCAGCCAGTGTGCAATTCCCCGGCAGTATCGCCACAGGGATTATGAAGCTTCACACAGTTTATATTAAGTCAATTGGCTGTCTATAGAGTGCATGGACAATACCCTTTGTAGCCTCTCTCTGCTTTGGTTAATAGTTGAGGAACCACAGTGGTGTGCCATCAATGGTGGCAGACCTCTCAATTGATACAGGAAGCATGGGGCAGGGGGGCCGAGGCCCAAATGGCCCTGCCCCATTCCACCCAATGAACCACTAGCTCATAATTCCAAATGTTCTTCATGCTCCCAAATCTGCAGCCAGCAGTACAAATATCTTCATTATAATTTAGACAATACTATAGCCTGTTCACACATAATGTGCATAATCTGGACTTCTCGCCCATCTCCTGCCTACTGTACTGGGAGAGCAGGAGACGGGGAAGGGAGGGGGGCAGGTGGAAGGAGGAATTGGATTATCTACAGAGCACATGGCCAGTGTCCTGCTACTGTGGTAAATGAGTTATGATGAAGATTGTTGTATTGGTGGATGAGGTTTGAGACAGGGGGACTAGTGGTTCATGGAAGGTGGGGTCTTATTAATTTCTGGGATCAGAGAAAGTGCACTAGTAATTTGTGGAGCCATAGAGGGAGGACTATTACTAAGTGGTGCCACAGAAAGAGCTCTATTACTTTGTAGGGCCACTATTACTTTGTGAGTTGATAGTGAGGGAACTATTCCGGAGGTCATAGAAGGGACACTATTACTTTGTGAGGCCACAAAGGAAGTACTATTATTTAGAAGCACAGAGGGGGCACCGTTACAAAAGGGGCATTAGTACTATGAGGAGAACAGTAAGGGGTAGTGGCAGGATAGGGAGAGTTTGTTGAGACATGAAGATTCTTAAGAAAATGGAAAGCGGATGACTCCAAAATCAGAGAAGGTGTCACCTATAATCACTGTGGGGCCCCATGAGTTCTATATACACCCCTGTGGGACCTCCTCTATCATATTCTGTAATAAGGCATTTGACAACTATAAATTTGGTATGTCTTGTTTAAAGAGGACCCGTCATGACACAGAATCAGCAGCCCCAATGACTCTATCCCTGTGTATTGTTTTTATATTCACTCTTCTTCGCACAGACGGGTTCTTCATAACTCCAAATTCTGGCACGTTCAGTGTGTCAAGTGAGCGGTCCTCAACTCTTAGTCTTAATGGGTGATGTCGGACTTGATTGACAGTCCCCCATTGAGAGTGAACGGCCCTCTTTAAATCAAACTTGACTATGACAGTATATTGTGTCCACATTTTGTTTGTTTTGCTGCACATCTATGAAGGTTTCTGGTGGGATCTTGACATCTTGACCACATGCTTCAGAAAAATCCTACGTCTATGAGCAGTAAATCCAAATTATGTAATCCATCCATCTTTGTCATTCATATGGAGACCATTTTTAGCCAGGGATTGCAAATTCAGACTAAGGGCTAATGCCCACAGATGGATTATTGCTGCAGAATCCATGGTCAAACACCGGCCGCGAATTCTGCAGCAATGTCCATCCATAGACATGCTATGATTCTTCCCTGCCCACAAGCGGAAATCAACTGCGATTTTTAACTTGCGGGGGAGAATCGCAGCATGTTCTAATTTGTGTGTAAAATCGCACGGACGGCTTCTATTGCAGTCAATGGAAACCGTCTGTCCCGCGATACTTCTGCTGCGAGTACAGTGGAAGTATTGCGGGAAATAGTGTCACCGCCTAAAGCTGGCCCGTCATGTGCTGCACTGCAGATGTGCGCAGGCTCTCTGGCCGAGACGCTCGTGGCGGATCTAGAGATGTGAGTATAGGGTCTATGGGGGGCGCCGGGTCTGATTCCGCTGCAAGATTTCGCAGTCGTGGCCATGGGCATGAGGCCTAGATCTGATATTGAGTGATGTGCACAAGATTGTTTTGAAGCACATGGTCCTTGGTTGGGATGTGATGAGGACAACATCTATAAGGGGTTTGTATGTTCTCATGTTTACATTGCTTTCCACCAGGTACTTTTCAATTTCTCCAAATACATACTGATACAATTAGAGGCTTCCAAAGAATTTGTCCCTGGATTACAAATGCGCTGGACATAAGGTAATTAGCCAGTGGATCCCGATGGAAAACCGGAACTAATGTGAATGCATTCTCTGTATTGTGCTGGGGAATATGCTATATTCTGCTATATACTGCTATAGTATATACTACTACACTGATACATTGTAGCAAATTAACAGGATACAAGACAGGTGCATTTAGCTCACAGAGGATTGTCCAAACTGGATACAATTGAAGGAAAATCTCAGCTGTGAGAAATCTTAAAAGGTTTAACATAAACATTGGTGGTAGTGCCCAGTGGGAATGCAGTCTAAAAGCCCATTTACAGGCAAAGATCATCTTTCAATCGACTGAAAGTTTTAGTGATCTTTTTGCATAAAGTGTTAATGAACACCAATGTCCATTAACACTTTATCATCTTCATTTGCATGTAAATTGGCCTTCAGGAGCTGTTTGCAGAGCACAGTGTATGACTAGTCACACGACCTGCTGAGCAAACAGCTGTATTGTTCTCGTCAGGGCTACCAGCAGAATACAATGTAATCTCCCGACTCCCACAGAGAAAACAGCATGCAGTCTATTGAGAGATACTTTACCTCTCTGTGGCTGAAAGATGGATTTTAAGTTCACCTTAAAACCATCATTCAGATTAAAAGTGCACAATGCCCGCATTTACATGTAACAATTATCACTCATTTTCGGTTGTTTGATAATAATAATAATCTTTATTTGTATAGCGCCAACATATTCCGCAGCGCTTACATAGACAGGGGATACAGAAAGACAAAAGTGCAAACATTACAGAACCACAGTTACATAGTAATCAATTGATGGAAACAATAGGGGTGAGGGTCCTGCTCCAACGAGCTTACATACTACAAGTAATGGGGTGATACAGAAGGTAAAGGGGCTGGAGATGTGCACAGTATGGCGAGGTGGAGAGTGAGGGGTGATATACACATAGACAATGGTCAGACATTTAGCCGTGTGACGGCAGAAACAATATGACTGCAGGAGGGGTTTATGATGACTAGCAGGGATTGCAGTCAGTAGGTCAGGGAGCATGTTATCAGGCGGAGTACAAAGGGGTTTGTTTAGGGAATTCGGTATGCCTCCCTGAAGAGGTGCGTTTTTAGAGCACGCCTGAAGTTCTGCGAGTCCTGGATTGCTCGGGTAGCCTTTGGTAGTGCGTTCCAGAGGACCGGTGCTGCTCTGGAGAAGTCTTGGAGGCAGGAAAGAGAAGTTCGAATTAAAGGGGCGCTCAATCTGATTTCGTTAGCAGAGCGGAGAGCCCGGGCTGGTTGATGGATTGATTGAATTTTTGAGCAATAATAGTTACGTGTAAATGGACCTCAAGAAAAAAAAAAGTAATCCCCCCCTCTCCGTTGGCCCACTGCTTCTATCCTTCTGACATTTAAGGCAGTGTTCATATGACTGTTTGTGCATGTGATTGCTGCAGCCAATAGCATGCCCTGAAATGGGACATTATCAATGACATCCCATGAACAAGCCATAGCCTCTACATTAGAAACCCATGTAACTGTTCATGGGACATCATAAGGGCCAGAAGACCCAGTGACATCACAGGTCACATGGCTTAGCATTTAAACAGCACTAAGGCATCACAATAAGTATGTTACAAATGTATTATCTAGGGCTGGGGAGTTAAAAAAAAAATAGTTAGAAAACCCCTTTAAAAGTACAACACCCTGTTTATGCCTAGCGGTCCGCGTCTTCCACCTGCTGTTTATCCCGATAGCTACATTCTGAAAGGGGTTGTATTTGGTGGCACAACAACCCCCTTTAACCCTTTGCAATCCAATTTTGGATTCAGGGTTTCCTGGGGGGCTTTCTCTTTCTCCCATTATACAATGGCACCATCTGCTGGCTAGTGCCAGTACTGCAGTATGGGACATGCTGGAGAGGCCCCCAACAACACAGCGGCCAGTAATCTACAGTAAGAATACCCTGCTGGACGTCTTCCGACATCAGAGCTGTACAACCTTCAATCATAATGTCTTCAGATGTCAGACAGTGGATTGGAAAGCGTTAATGCTGTGCTAGATTCACCTTGCCGCTTACATTGAATAATAGGTTTTATTCAACTGCACATGGTGATCAAAACTTGTCTCAAGTTTAGAGCTTGATTATAGTACTAGGCCAGGCATCATGGAGTATTCATCATTACCAAGACTATAACACACCCAGATGCCTCATATCAAGTCAAAAATGATGAATTCTTCAAAGGCTGATGGAATCATTCCTATTTCTAAAAGTAGCATTAGACAGAAATATGCACTTGGCAGGTCAAACCGTTCTGTTGTGTTACTCTTGGCCCTATCATCAAAGCTGATATTAGATTGTGGGGATATTCTGTACTGCTTATAAACTGCAGCCATTTTTCTGTCTGTTCCCAAAATAAGATAATATTATGTTCATATATCCAACTGGGCCAACTTCCCCTCTATGTCTAAAGGTCTAACTGTCTTTGATGTAGTGCCCATAGGAATGTTAAACAATGCTTCCTGTCATGACAGCTCCGAGTACCAGGCAAGGTCTGCCATTCTCTTATACCAAGCAGCCAGTTTCCGACCATTATTGTGTTGATAAATATTTATTCCACTAAAGATATGGATAACGTATGGTTTAAATCAGTTACTGTTGACTTGAGACCTTAATGACTGGTAGTAATAGTCCCATACTGGTGACTCAGTGATACAGTACCCAAATTTCTGACCCCTTGTTGCAATATCAATATGTTGATAGAAGACTACATAGTTCCCAGGCCTTGGTAGCTTAGTGGTTTGCAGTCTATGAGTGTAATGCAACCCTTGAGTCTTTAATTTGCATACCTGATGACCCAGTGGTTTAGTGGTCATACTTTGTGAACTAATGAATGTTTATTGGTGGTTTAGTGGTGTTACCTAATAACCCAATGATTCTTCCTGATGATCCAGTGTTTTTTATGGTCATACCTTGTAATCTAATGAGTAGAGATGAGCAAACCTACTCGTTTCGAGTAATTACTCGATCGAGCACCGCGATTTTCGAGTACTTCCGTACTCGGGTGAAAAGATTCGGGGGGCGCCGGGGGTGTGGGGGTAGGCGTGGCAGAGCAAGGGGTAGCAGCGGGGAACAGGGGGGAGCCCTCTCTCTCTCCCTCTCTCCCCCACTCCCCGCTGCAACCCCCCACTCACCCACGGCGCCCCCCGAATCTTTTCGCCCGAGTACGGAAGTACTCGAAAATCGCGGCGCTCGGGCGAAAAAGGGGCGTGGCCGAGTAGGTTCGCTCATCTCTACAAATGAGTATTGCTCATGATCCAAGGTTTTAGTAGTCATATTTTCTGATCCAATGATTATTTCTCATGAACTAGTGGTTTAGTGGCCTTACTGTATTGTCCAATGATTATTGTTAATGATCTTGTAATTTAGTGATCCAATGATTACTTCTGATGATCCATTAGTGGTTTAGTAGCCTTACGACATGATCCAATGATTACTCCTGGTGATCCAAGGGTTTAGTAGTCGTACACTGTGATCTATTGGTTCATTTCATGTTTCAGCTTTAATGCTTCTATTAGATTTAAACTATGTATTCATTTATAAGATGAATGATCTATATTTTTCATAAATGTCTATTAAATTTAGGGCGAGTCGCATCAACCATGCTCTTGATCCAGGTTTAGTTAAACTGCGATCAGCTGTTGAATTTGCCTTTAGTAAAGCGCGCTGCAGCATTGCTTTTTGATCTAAGATTTGCAATAGAGAGGAAGTTCACTTAATCTGTGGTCAAAAGTTTGAACCTAGAAGAAATGTATTGCACACAGTGAGTAGTTACTGTAGTCAGTTGATCTACCCAGCATTCATTGCTATAAGAAAAGCATGGCTGCTACCAGCAGCAAACAGGGGTATGATTTCACAACCCAGGAAAAGCCTATCAGCTTAGTCTGTTTTCTTGGATTTGGGCTGCTAAACTAAGTTTAACGAGTTTGATCCCCCCAAATCGGGGGAATAAACTGAACCTAGATTTGAACCAAGATCATGGGCTAAACCATGTTGGTGCAATATTTTTCTACTTGATCTTAGATCAACTGTTGTTGAACTGAGATCAAAGCTTGGTGCAAAAATTAGTTACTCTAGTGTTCTCCTTTAGACATAATAATAATAATCTTTATTTGTATAGCACCAACTTATTCCGCAGCGCTTGTTGATAGACATGTTGAAATAACTCTTACCCAAGTATAGTTTTATCTATGAAGAAGGAAAGACACATGTAGAGAAAGACTAGTGTTCAACTGAGAGGGTAAGCGAATATTAAGGGTTTGTACACACGGTGGAATTTGCCACAAAATTTTTCGTGTGAATTCCGCCTATAAAAATCTACATCTTCCTGTCGTTAGTTTTACTGCAGCTCCGCACGCGGATTTAGCCCTGTCAATGGGCAAGATCCGTGTGTGGAACCTCAAAACGTTTCCACGTCAAGAAGTGACATGATGTAGAAACAGCATTTTCCACATTGGAATTTTGCCATGGGAACATACCTTAAGGTTAAAGGAGATGTCCCGAGGCAGCAAGTGGGTCTATACACTTCTGTATGGCCATAATAATGCACTTTGTAATGTACATTGTGCATTAATTATGAGCCATACAGAAGTTATAAAAAGTTTTATACTTACCTGCTCCGTTGCTGGCGTCCTCGTCTCCATGGAGCCGACTAATTTTTGGCCTCCGATGGCCAAATTAGCCGCGCTTGCGCAGTCCGGGTCTTCAGCAGTCTTCTATGGAGCCGCTCGTGCCAGAGAGCGGCTCCGTGTAGCTCCGCCCCGTCACGTGCCGATTCCAGCCAATCAGGAGGCTGGAATCGGCAGTGGACCGCACAGAAGAGCTGCGGTCCACGAAGACAGAGGATCCCGGCGGCCATCTTCAGCAGGTGAGTATGAAGACGCCGGACCGCCGGGATTCAGGTAAGCGCTGTGCGGGTGGTTTTTTTAACCCCTGCATCGGGGTTGTCTCGCGCCGAACGGGGGGGGGGTTTAAAAAAAAAAAAACCCGTTTCGGCGCGGGACATCTCCTTTAATTGTAATAAAATACGTAAGCTTACAGTCCAGGCCCTGTAGAGTGCTTCACAATATGGTCACACCATAAAAATAGAGGCTGTTGTAATTATTTTGTTTTCGGGATCCAATGAAACTTTTATGGTGGCTTTCAAATTCTTGCTCAAAAGTTGATCAACAGAAAAAAAATCAACTGTGGTGAAGGAAAAGATCAGACAAGTTAGATTTCTTCCTTTAGAATTTGTGCCTGTAGTTTTCTGTTTTGCCCAGAGATAAGTCGCTCTAGAGAATCAAGCTACTACAAAATGCACAATTTTATAGATCAACAGCCATTTCCTTTTGTTGGCAGGGTTATGATTATATGGGATGCAGAAGAAGTTGCCACTAGAGTTGAGCGAACATATTCTGCCGAGCTTGATGCTCGTTCGAGTATTAGCGTACTTGATGGTGCTCGTTACTCGAACGAGCATCAAATTGTGTTTGACCCCGCCCCAGTTTCTGGCTCCTCCCCTTTGTGACGTGCCTGTTTTGGCCCCTCTCTGCTGTAACGTAGCGCGCGTCATTGGCAAATTTTTTGTCAGGGAGAGAGAAAGAGAACCAAGAAAAAAAAGAAAAACCTTGGGACCTGGCGTCCCACATACAAATTTGCTCGAGTCTCACTTTGTAGTCAATGGGGTTCGTTACTCGAGTAGAGCTCTCGAATATTACGAAAAGCTCGACTTGAATAATGCGGACCTGAGCATTTGGGTGCTGGCTCATCTCAAGTTGCCACACCTGGGTCCTAATGACCTAGGGGGCCCAATGTCCTTCTACCACATAAAAACACAATAGTATTGTATATGGCACTAGAATAGGTTGGGGTCTGTTATAGATTTTCCACCATTGATTCTTGGCCAAGAGATATCTAGCAGGCTATTTGCTGACGTAGTTTTGCAAATAGAATACTGTTAGATGTTTGACTTTCTTTTATGAGTAACTAAGGTTGCCAGGAAACATCCAGATAATATAGTCATGCACCGAGTGACAATTACTTTAAGCACTTGAGTTAACTTTTACGTCTGATAGAAATATTTTTCACTTGAAGAATTGCAGCATTTCAGTATAATCAGTGTGAACATATCTCATAGAGTTCTACTCTATGTCCCAAGCATTCTTATGAAGTGAGAATTTTCATAGGGTGGGTCTGGGAACAGAACAAGTTGCAGGACAACTGCTAAAACAATGCAAAATAATGAATAGTAAAGCTTTTATATATCCATGATGTCTTTATTCCCTAAACCACGTAAGGTCCTTCTACACACGATTATCACTCAAAATTCATTCAAATGGCTGGAAGTGAGTGATAACCGTTACATGTAAACGCGAGCAGTCGTGCACTATTCGTTCAGTTTTCGTTTAGTGCTGGCTTTTAGCTGGCATAAAAACTGTTGTTTGATCTCTCAAAATTCATTCCATTTGAATGGAATTTTAAATGGCTTTTGAGCGCCTGTAGGATGGGTTTTGTTTGCCTTTCATACATAATGAGTTCACTGTTTATTCATTATGTACTCTGCTGGGAGGAGACAATGGAATCCTGCAGGCCAGATAACCAATGCATAAACACACACCCAGCTGAGCAAACAACTCATGGAGGAAATGCAGATGATTAAACGCCATTATCTGCATGCAAAATTTTATTCAAAAATGTAGTAGTAGTAATCTTTATTTGTATAGCGCCAACTTATTCCGCAGCGCTTTAAAAATGTTGTTAGTTTGTTCAATCGTGCGGTTGTTTTAGTAATAATTGTTGCGTGTAAAAGAGCCTTCAGGTAGAATGCACATGGTTGCATTATGACTGCTATGTGACTTCATTACAAACCTTCTGTGCTTCCAAATTCATACAGATGCGTACAATGTTTTTCTGTCTAATTCTGTAGAAGCAATCCTTGAAGACTACATGTGGTATAACAAAGAGTGTCTATGTCTCCATAGTACATACTTGTGCTTTCTCATGTGCAATAACCCTTATTTCATATATTTATATCATCAGTCATAAAAGATTTGTCTTGCTCTTGACACAGCAGAACTGTGTCTTAGAGTTCATAGAATCATAGAATGGAAGAGCTGGAAGGGACCTCCAGGGTCATCGGGTCCAACCCTCTGCTCAGTGCAGGATTCACTAAATCATCCCAGACAGATATTTGTCCAGCCTTTGTTTAAAGACTTCCATTAAAGGAGAACTCACTACCTCCTGTGGCAACCTGTTGCACTCATTGATCACCCTCACTGTCAGAAAGTTTTTACCATCCTGGTAACTCTTCTCTGAACTTGCTCCAGGTTGTCTATGTCTTTTTTAAAGTGGGGTGCCCAGAACTGGACACAGTATTCCAGATGAGGTCTGACTAAGGAAGAGTAGAGGGCGATAATTACCTCATGTGATCTAGACTTTATGTTTCTCTTAATATATCCCAGAATTGTTGTATGGTGCCCCGCATTGACTGCATCTTTAGTTCTGGGTTGCTTGAACTGGAAGGCCATGGTAGCCGGTCAAGGTAGCTTGCAGCAGGAAAAATGACTGATCTCTCAGCTAGCAGAAGGAGTTGCCAGTGTAGGTCAAGAACAGCCTAAGATGTTGCGCTGCGATGCTTGAACGATCACTACAACACTGATAAGAGGGATAGATTGGCTGATGAAATAAAGTGATTTGAATGCATATAAGCCATGACAGTTGTAACTTTGGCTGTGCAAGTTCTGTGTTCATCCATCCTGGTCTCTTTAAATGCTGCCCATTCTTTCTTCTTTTAGGGATTGTTAACGATTGTGCTTTGAGAATCTCGAAATATTTCCCAACCTTCTTGGACATTTCTGTCCTTAAGAACATCCAGCCTTTGGATTCTTCCTACCTTCTTTCTGAGTTCATTAAAATCTGCCTTTCTGAAGTCCAACCTTGAGGTCGGAGTTTTCTCAGGTCTTTCTCCCCTTTTTATCCAAAATTCAAGGATAGTATGATCCCTGCCTCCTAATGTCCCAGCCACTCTTACTTCCTTAACCATTCCCTCCCTGTTGGTAAGAATTAGGTCCAAGATAGCAGATCTTGTTTTCTCTTCTACCTTTTGGAAGAAAAAGTTGTCAGCAAGAGCGGATAACAATTTGTTGGATCCATTACTTTTACCTGAGAGAGATTCCAAAGAAATGTCTGCATAGTTAAAATCTCCCATGATCACTATGTCATGCTTCTTTGAGAGCTTGGCTTGTGTGAGTTTGTACACACAAACTGTGTGGCCTTGCAAGACAGGCCATTTGGCTCTCTAGTACAGTGTTGTATCGCCTCGGTGTGCTGCCATAAAAGCTCCATTGAGTACCAAATGTACGGAGACACTGCTTTGCTTTTTTCATTGTTACTAGGTGAGAACACCTTATACTTATAGCATAGACGGAGCAAGCTACAACCTTTTTTTCCTCAAGAAAGACATCATATGCCTCCATACACTTCTAGTCAATTGTGAGGTTGTATGAAGCTTTAATACGGCAAAGTGCATGAGCCCTGAAGATGGCCATAGATATTGCCTGAACAACTGTCCTACATGTAATTGCACAATGGAGTTGCACAAAATAATTAAAGAGTGAAACTACATTCCATAAGATCCTCGATTTCCCCCAGCAGCCAGGCACAGAAGTAGATGACTTGGTGCCCAAGGCAGTGGGTTTAGATGACATCAACAGCTCATTTGCTCATGGCAAATGACAATTGTTTGATTCTTGTCCCATGTAAGGTTGGGGCATTAAGGTTGCCACACACATTAGATAAAAGCAGGTTGACAGCTGAACAACCACCTCGTGAGCGATTGTTATACACTAGAGATGAGCGAACGTGCTCGGCCACGCCCCTTTTTTGCCCGAATACCGCGATTTTCGAGTACTTCCGTACTCGGGCGAAAAAATTCGGGGGGCGCCGTGGGTGAGTGGGGGTTGCAGCGGGGAGTGGGGGGGAGAGGGAGAGAGCGAGGGCTCCCCCCTGTTCCCCGCTGCTACCCCCCACTCACCCATGGCGCCCCCCCCGGCGACCCCGAGTACTTTTCACTCGAGTACTGAAGTACTCGAAAATGGCGGTACTCGATCGAGTAATTACTCGAAACGAGTACGTTCACTCATCTCTATTATACACATTTTCCCCTGTATCAGTTGTTAGTCTTTCAAATGGGTGATACATGTTGAATGACATCAGGTAATGGGCAAGTGGTCACAGACTGGTGGCTACTGGATAACAATTTTAAACAAAGCAGACTTTTTTGATATGGTGATAGCGTATTAACAGTTGGCTAAAATGACCATTCTTTGTTAAATTGCATCTAATGAACAATGGTTTTGGTTAAAATTTTCCATTCTAATTAACTCTAAACTAATTCATATGGCCACCTTTGAACAGCGCCAATGCTTGTTCGTGATGTGGGGGAGTGTGCTGTAACAAAATAATTCCCTGCTATTCCGGACACCTTTACATTCATTTACTAAGCAAATAGATACATTTTATATTTTATAAAAAGGTAAGGAAATACATGCAGAAATGCTAAGAAGGAAGGAAACAAATACAAGTCATCGATCTGGTTCAAAATAGCTAAACATACAATTGCATAAACTATTAAAGGGGTTGTCCCGCGCCGAAACGGGGTTTTTTTTTTCAATAGCCCTCCCGTTCGGCGCGAGACAAACCCGATGCAGGGGTTTAAAAAAAAAACAAACGGATAGTACTTACCCGAATCCCCGCGCTCCGGTGACTTCTTACTTACCTTGCGAAGATGGCCGCCGGGATCTTCACCCTCGGTGGACCGCAGGTCTTCTGTGCGGTCCATTGCCAATTCCAGCCTCCTGATTGGCTGGAATCGGCACACGTGACGGGGCGGAGCTACGAGGAGCAGCTCTCTGGCACGAGCGGCCCCATTCAGAAGGGAGAAGACTGGACTGCGCAAGCGCGTCTAATCGGGAGATTAGACGCTGAAAATTAGACGGCACCATGGAGACGAGGACGCTAGCAACGGAACAGGTAAGTGAATAACTTCTGTATGGCTCATATTTAATGCACAATGTACATCACAAAGTGCATTAATATGGCCATACAGAAGTGTATACCCTAACTTTGTTTCGCGGGACAACCCCTTTAATTCACAGAATACAAATAAATTATATAATATTACAAACCACAAACTGGCAGCTAGGATATTCCCAATATTTTCAGTCTGCAAATATTTAAACTGTTGATGAACCAGAATAACAGGATATGGCACAACAGGATCTTAAAACTCGTCTTTCTTATTTACAACCCTCAGGTTGAAATTAAAGGGGTTGTCCCGCGCCGAAACGGGTTTTTTTTTTTTTTAAACCCCCCCCCCCCCGTTCGGCGCGAGACAACCCCGATGCAGGGACCCAAAGAAAGCTTACCGGAGCGCTTACCTTAATCCCCGCGCTCCGGTGACTTCTATACTTACCGGTGAAGATGGCCGCCGGGACCCTCTTCCTCCGTGGACCGCAGCTCTTCTGTGCGGTCCATTGCCGATTCCAGCCTCCTGATTGGCTGGAATCGGCACGTGACGGGGCGGAGCTACACGGAGCTACACGGAGCCCCATAGAGAACAGGAGAAGACCCGGACTGCGCAAGCGCGGCTAATTTGGCCATCGGAGGGCGAAAATTAGTCGGCACCATGGAGACGAGGACGCCAGCAACGGAGCAGGTAAGTATAAAACTTTTTATAACTTCTGTATGGCTCATAATTAATGCACAATGTACATTACAAAGTGCATTAATATGGCCATACAGAAGTGTATAGACCCACTTGCTGCCGCGGGACAACCCCTTTAATTATATGATGAATTGTGTAGCTAAGGAATGGGAAAATATAAATAAGGGATAGATGTATAGATAGATAGATAGATAGATAGATAGATAGATAGATAGATAGATAGATAGATATGAGATAGATAGATAGATAGATAGGAGATAGATAGATAGTAGAGATGAGCGAACGTACTCGTCTGAGCTTGATATTCGTGCGAATATTAGGGTGTTCGGGATGCTCGTTACTCGTAACGAGCACCACGCGGTGTTCTGGTTACTTTCAGTTTCCTCTCTGAGACGTTAGCGCGCTTTTCTGGCCAATTGAAAGACAGGGAAGGCATTACAACTTCCCCCTGTGACGTTCAAGCCCTATACCACCCCCCTGCTGTGAGTGGCTGGGGAGATAAGGTGTCACCCGAGTATTGAAATCTGCCCTTTCCGCGGCTACGGATGTATTCTGACATTAGTTCAGGGAAAGTGGTATCGTGTTGGAGCTGCTATAGGGAGAGTGTTAGGTGTATTGTAGGCTTCAAGAACCCCAACGGTCCTTCTAAAGGCCATAAATTGTCTCTATATGCGCTCAGTGGGGCCGGCGGCAGCAGCGCCGACCCCATTGAGAACATATAGAAGACAAATCCTTCTTTTTTGCCACAGCTGTAACAGGTGTAGCAGAGAAGAACGATGTTTGCCCATTGAATTCAATGGAACCAGCAATACAGCAGGTTCCACTGAATGCAATGGGCTGCCGGCGATCGCAGGATGAATGGTCGGGAAGGGGTTAAATATATAACCCCTTCCCTGCAATTCATCCAGAAATGTGATACACTAAAAATATATACCGGCGTATAAGGCGACGGGGCGTATAAGACGACCCCCCAACTGTCACCTTATACGCCGGCAATACAGTGGAGCAAAGAATAAAAAGCATTACTCACTTCTTCAGACGATCTGCGCCGCTCCTGTAGACTGTCACTCCTTCCTGGTGTTCTGCGGTGCTCCTGCAGGCTGTCGCTCCCTCCTGGTTCCCGGCAGAGCAAAGCTTTCTCTACGAAAGGCTTTAAATCCACGCCTCCAGAAACACACGTGCCTTCAGCCAATCACAGCCAATGACAGTGATGTCATTGAATTGCTGTGATTGGCTGTGTTTCTGGAGGCGGGGATTTCAAGCCTTTCATAGAGAAAGCTTTAGTCTGCCGTGGACCAGGAAGGAGTGACAGTTTGCAGGAGCGGCGCAGATCGTCTGAAGAAGTAAGTAATGCTTTTTATTCTTTGTTCCACTGTATTGCCGGCGTATAAGGTGACAGTTGGGGGGTCGTCTTATACGCCCCGTCGCCTTATACGCCGGTATATATTTTTAGTGTATCACATTTCTGGATGAATTGCAGGGAAGGGGTTATATATTTAACCCCTTCCCGACCATTCATCCTGCGATCGCCGGCAGCCCATTGCATTCAGTGGAACCTGCTGTATTGCTGGTTCCATTGAATTCAATGGGCAAACATCGTTCTTCTCTGCTACAGCTGTTACAGCTGTGCCAGAGGAGAACGATCTTTACGCTGACAGTGCGGGGGGGGGGGGCCCACTCTTGCCGCTATTGTGGCTTAATAGTGGGACCTGTGAACTTGAGATGCAGCCCAACATGTAGCCCCTCGCCTGCCCTATCCGTTGCTGTGTCGTTCCCATCACTTTCTTGAATTGCCCAGATTTTCACACATGAAAACCTTAGCGAGCATCGGCGAAATACAAAAATGCTCGGGTCGCCCATTGACTTCAATGGGGTTCGTTACTCGAAACGAACCCTCGAGCATTGCGAAAATTTCGTGCCGAGTAACGAGCACCCGAACATTTTGGTGTTCGCTCATCTCTAATAGATAGATAGATGTATTTTAAAAGTTAGTTTCAAAGTTATGTGATAGCCAATGTGATAACCAGCAAAAGTGCAATTCACTTTATTTACCTAAAATTTTTTTTTGTGCTAACAAACCTCTCTGACGTCCTGGCTACTAGGGGTCTTCCTTCCTTCTAATTTGTTGTCCGCTGCCTGTTGTCATGTGAAGTCCCTCTCTGGCAGCAAAGATAACATGGAGAACAGGAACTGGAGGAAAGGGCATAAATCACCCTGCATATGGCAGCCTATGGGGAGAAGATTAGAAGGAGCAAGAGGAGGAAGAGAAGAAGAGATAGACCCAGACATCACTATTCTCTACAACCCCAATTCCAAAAGGTTGAGACACTATATAAAATCTAAATAAATGTTAAGAAAAAAAGAATGCCATGATTTGGAAATCTCATTTAACCATATTTTATTTACAGTACAACAAAGAACACGTATTTGAAGTGTTGAAGTTGAAAGTGAGGCATTTTTCCATTTCATTAAAAAAGTTACTCATTTGGAATTTGATGGCAGCAACACATTTCCAAAATGTTTGGACAGGGTTAGTAATAGGCTGGAAAAGTAAGTGGTACTAATAAACAGCTAAAGGGTTAATCTTCTACTAAGTCACATGTCTGTATATAAAAAGAGCATGTTAGAGAGGCAGAGTCTCTCAGAAGCAAAGATGATAGGAGGTTTACCAATCTGCCAAAAACAGCATCGATTTTGTGGAAAATTTCTGAAAAATGTTCCTCAGCGTAAAATCGCGAAGGCTTTGAATCTCTGTAGAAATTCATGTGTACAAGGGACAAGGCCAATGGTCAATATTGGATGCTATAGATCTACAGGCCCTCAGGCATCACTGCATTAAAAGCAGGCATGATTCTGTAATGCAAATCACTGCATGGGCTCAGGAATACTTCCAGAAAGCAGTGTTCATGAACATAGTTCACTGAGGTAGAATGGTAAACTGTTCTGTGGTCAGATGGCTCAAAATGCGAAATTATCCATGGAAATCGTGGATGCCGTATCTTGCAGACTCAAGAGGAGAGGAGAGAACTATCCAGCTTGTTATCAGTGCACAGTTCAAAAGCCTGAATCTCTGCTGGTATGTGGCTACATTAGTGCCTATTGCATAGGTAGCTTACTCATCTTGAAAGGCGCTATCAATGCTGAGCAGTATATGATATGGAGGTTTTAGAACAATATATGTTCCCATCCAGACAACGTTTCCTTCAGAGAAGGCCTTCCATATTTTAGCAAAACAATGCAAAATAACATACTGCATCCAACACAATATCATGGCTTCACAGAAGATGAGTCTGGTTGCTGAACTATCCACCTGCAGTCCAGACCTTTCACTAATAGAAATCATATGGCGCATTATAAAATGTAAAATGCAGCAAAGAAGACCCAGAACTGTTGTGCAGCTAGAATCCTACATCAGAAAAGATGGGACAAAATTCCTTTCCCAAAACTCCAGCAATTGGTCTCCGAAGACGAAGTGATGCTACATAATGGTAGACATGGCCCTGCCACAACTTTTGTGAGATGTGTTGCTGCCATCAATTTCTAATTGAGTTATTTGTTTAATAAATGGAAAAATGTCTCCCTTTCACCTTCTGCTATGTGTTCTGTGTTCTATGGTGAATAAAATATGGTTATACAAGATTTCCAAATCATTATATTGTTTTTATCTTTCCATTTTTTACATCTTACACAGCGTCCCAACTTTTTCGGAATTGGGGCAGCATTAGTTATTCACATCTACACCGCTCATTGTTTCTCTAGTGTCCTTCCTGATAATGTTATTTATGTGTGCTACACAAAGCAGAATCTGCAGTTTTCTCCATATACAGTATATAAAAGACCCATCAAAGTGATTGAGACCAAATATAGGGTCCCTCTAGTAACTGTGCCCTCTCTGTAGCTCCCTGCAGTCCACCACTGCTGCGGACCCAAGGCAGTGTTGTAGTGCAATTTTTCACTCACTCAGTTGCTACTTCCTAACCCAGTGTGGCATTGAGTATAGCTTGGCTTCTCTCCCCAGTCTCTGGCACTTAGATCACATACTAAGTTTTCAAGTCCAGTGGGGGCCCAGCAACAGCAGCCCTGGATGATATGAACTGTGGCGAAGAAGGCCTTTAGGAAGGTACCTTTGGCTTAGCGGCCTGGTTGGAAGTGTAACCAGGGGCGTAACTATAGAGGATGCAGGGGATGCGGTTGCAAGAATGCAGGGGATGCGGTTGCACCCGGGCCCAGGAGCCTTAGGGGGCCCATAAGGCCTCTCTTCTCCAAACAGGGAGCCCAGTACTATGAATAAAGTATTATAGTTGGGGGCCCTGTTACAGGTTTTGCACTGGGGCCCAGAAGCTTCAAGTTACGCCTCTGAGTGTAACCATTACAAGCCCTATATCTATGCCACTATTAGAAGTTGCAGCAGTGTCTGTGTGCCTCTTAGTCTCTCACTCTCACTTCAGCTCTGCCCTTCTCCCTTTCCTTTCCATGGACTTCTATGGGCAGTATGAGAAAGACCTCCCTGCCTATAGTTGCCTGTAATAACCAGCACTATATAGTGTTTTTTTCAGCATTAAGAACCTATTTTAAGAGAAATAAAGTGATTTTAATTTTTGTTATTCTTCTTTTAACATTGGCTATCACCTAAGCATGGGCTTTTGAAAAGTTGTTAACCATTTAATGCTACGTCATTTTAGGTTGCTGAGGATGATGATTATCTGTTCAGTCGCATCCGACCTTCGGTCACTCTGTGCATCAATGTTCTTGATTAATAGAGTGACTCGTATTGTTCATAGCATTAGATGGGGAAAAAAAATAGTTTCTCTATCTTTGGAAGTTATACATCCAGGAACAGCCTTCAAAAGACCCGGGCACCGGCAGTAATGGCCATTGGTCCCTATCCAACAATCATAGTTACAATACAATTTTATCTCTTTTTTTCTTGCAGACCTGCATATTTCATCTGGCTGGGACACTAAGCTGATGCCAAATGGCCAGTGTGCACCTGTAATAGTCCATATCAGTCCATGTCCTGGAGTGCAGTTATCATTTGTATCATGCATTAGTATTGAGTGTATGTTTTTTCATTTGTAGAATGTATATAAAATGATGGTTGCTGTTAAAAAAAATCCAAATATCCACCTTTGTAAAAGTTCTATGATATTAAAAAGTTTGATATAACCAGAAAAGTCTTTCAAGCCCCAAATAACCAATCTGTAGTCTGCACTCACCCCTCCAGTCATTACCAGCTCCACATATTGACCCTGGTCACAGGGAACAAAAACCTACCAGGGTGCCATCACGTATCATTTTACAACGTCCACCAGCGATCAACAAACCCCGACGATCAACTATTGATGACGTATCATGGGGCTAGGTCATCAATAGTTAAAGCCTCGGAAGAACCTCTTTAACCCCTTAAGAACATGGCCGATTTTTTCATCTCCATTTTTCAAAAGCCATAACTTTTTTATTTTTCCGTCGACGCGGCCGTATAAGGGCTTGTCTTTTGCGTGGGTACATAGACTATATTGTAAAACTTTTATTATTTTTTTTATGATCGTAGGGAGAGAAAACGCATCAATTCTGCCATAGATTTAATTTTTTTTTTAAAGCGTTAATTATGCAGCATAAATGACACACTACACTTTTTTCTGCGGGACGGTACGGTAACAACGATACCAAAATTCTTATATATTTTTTTAAGGTTTTTCCACTTTTCCCCTCTTTTTTTTCTAAATCGCTGCATAGAAAGTCCTATAACTTTTTTATTTTTCCATGGACGGAGCTGAGTGAGGGCTTATTTTTTGAGATGAGCTGTAGTTTTTATTGGTACCATTTTGGGGTACATGCGTTTTTTTTTATCACTTTAAGGGCGCCCACCCACTGGCGTTTGCGATTTTCGTGCGTGAAAAACGCAGCGTTTTCGCGGCGTTTTCCCCGCGTTTTTCGCGGCGTTTTTGCCGCGTTTTCGCGGCTTTTCCATTAATTTCCATTGACTTTCATGGGTGCATTAGGAGAAAAATAAGGACACATATGCAACTGACAGTTCCTATGTTACAAAAACCCAACGCAACGCAAAAAAAAACGCCAGTGGACAGGAGTACATTCAATTCTAATTGCTCTTGAGAAAAAACGCAAAACGCAAAGAAAAAAAAATCGCCAGTGGGTGAGCGCCCTTATTGCGTTTTTTGGGAGGCAAAATGCTAAAAATTATTTTGCCTCAGTTTTTTTAGTGTTTTTTTTAACACTTTTTGCCGTGCAGGGTAAAAAGCATGTTCAATTTATTGTACGCATTGTTACGGATGCGTTGATACCAAATATGTGGGAATTTTTTTTTTAATGCTAATATGAGAAAAAGCATAAAAAATGGTTTTTTAACTTTTTTTTTACATTTTTATTCTTTGTCCTTTATTTTGCTCTTCTTTTTACACCATCTGTGTCCCTCTGAGGGATTTACACTGCAGGACTGAAGATTGCTACGATAAGGCACGGCAGGACTTCTCTCCTGCCATGACTTATCACTTATTATAGCAATCTTAAGCAATGGCAATACAGGACGCCGGTATCTGGCGTCCTGTTGCCATAGCAACCAGCCAGGCTCTCGCAATGTTATCGCGAGAGCTGGCTGAAGTCTACTTAGATCGCGTCAGGGAAGGGGTTAACAGCGGGTGGGCGCATCTCCGATGCCCCCCACTGTCGCAGCTGGAGGCCGGCTACTAGTGACAGCCAGCTCCCGCTGCGGGATAGCGCGAGATCTGCTATGATCTTGCGTTATCCCTATGACGTAAGGGTACGTCATTTTGCGGGAAATACCCTGCTCCCATGACGTACCCTTATGTCATGGGGAGGGAAGGGGTTAAGTGCCCTCTCCTGTCAGGGCCCCGCCATATTGATCAGTTTTTACAGCTCTGTTTGCTTTTAAAATATGGATTTTACGCCATCACTTATATTTACTACTCCATTTGGGGTCTCCAGCACATTTTTGTCCAGACATTCTGCACAAAAAACCCACAGAATTCTGCATTATTTCATTTGGGAAAATGCCAGACAGCATGACGGAAGCTGGACGGCCCTATTATAGTGAATGGGATCCTTCTGGCACCATTTGGTTCCGTCATAGGACTGATCTGTTTATTGCAAGGTGTCCGTTTTTCTGTTCCGTTAATGGAACAGAACATGAAAACCTAAGTGCTGATGTGGACAAAGCCTAAGGGTACTTTAACACACTAAAAGAATTATTACAGGTGACTATTGTCCCGTGAAAAGGCCCATTTAGACACAACGATTATCACTCAAAGTTCGCTCAAAAGCCGTCTTTTGAGCGATAATCGTTGTGTGTAACTGCACTGACTTTGTGCAGTTTTTGTTAAGCCGTTGCTAATCGTTGTCTTTCAGCGTGCTGAAAGACAACGATGAGCCTTATCAGGGATTCACAGCGGGATACAGCTGATACTATTGTTTCAGCTGTATCCCGCTCCCTGATGACAGCTGGGTATGAAGAACAGAGCGGTCCAGCTCTGTTCTCCATACCCGGAACGGAGCACTCGGCTGTATTACAGCCGGGCGCTCCGTGCAGAAAACATCTGGATGCAGAAGACAAGGTAGGACACCCCGCTTGTCTTCTGCATCCTGCTCTCCGAGCGCTCGGCTATATAACAGCTGAGCGCTCGGAGCGAGGAACAGCTGGATGCAGAAGACAAGCGGGGACACCCTGCTTGTCTTCTGCATCCTCTGCTGGCAGCACAAGGTGAACACTCATCTTGCGTTGCAAATGACACAACGATTATCGCTCAAAAGTCGCTTGAGCAACATCTTTTGAGCGATAATCGTTGTGTCTAAATGGGTCTTAACCCAAAAGGCAAGTGAGCAGGAATCGCTCACTTGTCAGAGTTGAGTTTATGGCTCACCTAAAAACCAAGTGACTGTCGGCCCATGGAAACAGGCAGTCGTTCATTTATGAAGAGAGGCGGGCAGCCGTAGGAGATTTCTAGGGTACTCCCCCCCCCATTAATCACTTCTTTGTGAAATTATCGTTGGGATGACTGTCAGGCGCTATAGCGCCCGACAATCATCCCATCTATAAGTATCCTCTCCATATCATCCCTTAGTCAACCTTCAGATGTTATTTAGTCCCCTTATATCTGTTAACTATTTTCTGACTTTCGCTGTCTGCACTAACCTAGTTAATACTCAGCAGACGCTTCCAGAAGCCTCTCTCCCAGCACAGCAGACCCCATTGCATTAGTCATTAGTCTCTCTGTTATATAAACCAACATGTATTTTAGGATATTGGTCCTTTAAGGAAACACTCATGTCATTGCTACCTTAAATGAGCACAGTTCAGCCACTGGCAGTGTCTTCTCCCTGAGCTTCATTCATCCGAACACCATATAAGTCCATCTGAGTGATAATTCATTGGAATCTGCTCTGTCCTGATGCGTATTATCACATATTCATCAATGATTGTCTGGGCAGTTACTGTAATTGCTGTTATGCTTTCTTTTATTACATGCTGTAACGCGTTTAGACAAATACAGCTATGCAGGAAAAGAAAATACGAAGAATAAGGCCGGCTGCACACAGGGAGTCGGATTCTCAATGCAGAATCTAACCCTGTGCCCAGCTGGCACCCGCGAGTACCCGTCCTGAAGTCTTTTTATCTGTACTGCGGATGGTCTGCATGGCAAGCCGTCGGACATGCGCAGTACAGATTTTCTTTTTTTAAAATCTCTGCTTTTCCCGTGTTATCGCCTAGCGATGACGTGGAATCTGTGACCTTTCTGCAATGTCATTGTGGAAGGGCCGCGGATCGGACGGCTTCCATTGACTTCAATGGACACCATTCATGTGGAATCTGCACAGAACTAGAGCATGCTGCGATTTCTCCTCCCCGAATGGAAAATCGTAATCAATTTCCGCTCATGTACAGAAAATGGCGGTTTGCCATAGCATGATATGGGGGGTATTTGCTACAGAATCCAGAGGCGAATGCCCCCTCTGGATTCCGTAATGCAAAGCCGCCTGTGTGCAGCCAGCCTTATGCCAGTGGCACATGAATGGATTTGAATTGCGAACTCCACGATTGTCACCTGCACGGTGGTATTCCGCATCCATTGAAAGAATAGAACATTCACATATCCACTCACATGAGCTGACAGCGATTGCAATTCCCGCAATAAATAAATAAAATCACAGCATGTTCTATTTTAGTGCAGATTCATGGGAGCCATCTGACCTGCGGCCCATCTGTAATTGACATTGCGGATTGCTCATGGTTACCTGCAAAGTGAAAGGGAGGAGACACAAATTGGATATTAGAAAAAACTTTCTGACAGTGAGGGTGATCAATGAGTGGAACAGGTTACCACGGGAGGTGGTGAGTTCTCCCTCAATGGAAGTGTTAAAACAAAGGCTGTACGAATATCTGTCTGGGATGATTTAGTGAATCCTGCGCTGAGCAGGGGGTTGGACCCGATGAGGTCCCTTCCAACTCTACCATTCTATGATAAGATTTTTTTAAAAACCTGTACCATGCATGACTGACGATGAGCCGCTGCGGTCAACTGTAATACAGAAGAAATCAGGTACGCAGTGTCGCCGGCCACGGTCAGAGATGAATTCCGCATGTGGAATCTGACCGGGTCCTGTGCCGCCGGCCTAAGAAGGAAAAAAGTGAACAATCACTTCCACGCGGAACAGCTTATAAATCACCTTATCTGCTGATTATATTCCAGGTTCCCCTCCCTGCCCTATCAGCTTCATTTTATTTAATCGCTGATTTTAGCTGGGAGTTTGCTCCTCGCCCCAAATATACACTGATAACATCTTTGGCCTTTGTCACTTGGCTGGTCTTAGTACCATTTCAAGGTGTGTTTCATTTACCATAGGGTGGAACAAAGGGGAAGATGAAGGGGCATGTACCTATGTGTTCCTTTACATTACAAATAAAGCAGAGATCACTCCTTACCTTTTATACAATCATGGGGTATTGTGTTTTAGTACATGGCTAGCCTGAGCTACGTGAGACCTGTGCGTTTGTACAGGGTGCTGGCTACTGGCTTGTAGGGAGGCAACAGGCTGAGCGTGATCGCCCTCTTAGGTTACGCCTGGATAGATGATCTTCTTCCTCCTTACGACAGCGTCTTGTGGAATTACACAAATCCTCCTCCTACTGGTTTGGTCTACTACCCTCTGATGTTCTGAAGCACCTATGTTAGCCCATTGGCACCCAGGCAACACTGTCACTTAGTTCTGCTACTGTATTTATGTTATGAGCTTGCTTCTGGCTATGCATCTATGTACTTAGGTTGGTTTGTGCTATATTTATGTTATGAGCTTGGTTCTGGTGTTGTATTTATATACTTAACTTGGTTCTATTACTGTATTTATATATACTGAGCTTACTTCTGGGGCTATATTTATGTTATGAGCTTGGTTATGGTATTGTATTTATGTACTGAGCTTGGTTCTGGTACTGTATTTATAAACACTGACCTTAGTCCTGGGGCTGTATTTATGTTAAGAGCTTGGTTCTGGTATTTATGTAATGAGCTTGGTTTTGGTACTGTATTTATGTCAAAATACAAGATTTCTTCCAGCGCTTAAATGAAGTTAAAAACAAAACTTTTTTCATTATAGTATCCTTAAAAACATCCTCATAGAAGCAGATGGGAAAAAAGCAGAACGATTTACATGTTTCAAGCATGACAAACTGGGCTCTTCCTCGTAATGTCATTCTCATGCCTCTGGTTAAAAACAAACCACTTCTACACATATGGTGAAAAATCAATGACATTGAGGATGCCCATGACCTCAGATCAGCAGTGTAGTGTTACTAGGACATGCTAACACAAAGCATCAAGAAACGTAAGGTAAATCCGAACGGTAATTCGAACCTCCAGGATGGCGACTGTCCAGCACCTTTATCCAAGAGGCTTCTATATTTCTCAATTTTGCCTCTGAGTCACCATCTCTATGGGGCTTGTTAACCCTCTCAAGACCCTGATATGATATGTGATTGCAAAAGCACACAGACAAAAAGTGATGCAATACCGCACAAATTCCGCGGATACCAACATGAGAGGAATCTCTGCAATACATTTTTTTTGCAGTTTTATGATTGATCCGACGTATTGTTTCATGAGGAACAGCTGATGACATGCACTACACGAGTAGTGAAATCAAACTTCTAACAACCATTTGTCTGTCCGTGCATGAGTTAGTGAGTTACGTGCTCTGCCCCTGAGCACATGATGGTGACATCATCAAAGGTCCTTCATCCCGAGTCAGTGAGTTACATGTTCTGCCCTTGAACACATGATAGTGAAATCATTACATGCCCTATTCTATAGCAATTGAGGCTGCGAGGGTTTGTAGGGGATGGAATACTAGCGAATACCTACAGCGGCCATGTGCTTGCAGGACCTGTCATGATCTCACCGTCATGTGATTAGTCATCTGTGTTGGAGGACTCTGGGTCAAGTAGCAGAGCTGTGGCACCACCAGAAACATGGGTACTATATAATTTCCTTATAATTACTAGTAATTAATAAAGGATAAGATTGTAAAATCCTTTTTCTTAACATTAACCAGAGGCATGAGGTTGGGGAGCTTTGAATTATGTAAATTGTTCTTCTTTTTTTCCCATCCGCCTCTATAAGGATGTTTTTAAGGATGCTATAATAAACGTCATATGAGTGCTGAAAGAAATCTTGTTTTGAATTGGATCCATCCATTCCTGAGGCAGCTTCCTTCCCTGCACCATGCTACTTAGATTCCAAGATAGTGTCCGATGTGGGTGAGCTGGTTTCACTTATTTTTACTGTATTTAGGTACTGAGCTTGGTTCTGGTACTGTATTTATGTGCACTGAGCCTAGTTCTGGGGATGTATATATGTTATGAGCTTCGTTCTGATACAGGTTGGGTCTGGGGCTGTATTTAGGTTATGGATTTGATTCTGGTGCTATATTTATGTACTGAGCTTGGTTCTGGTGCTGCATTTAAGTTATCATCTTAGTTCTAGTACAGTGTTTAGTCACTGAGTTATTCTAGTTTCATTATCTTTCTAGCTTGCTGCTTTCAGCACAAGCAGAATACAGGCAGACTGGCTATATATTTTTTCTCATGTCGGGAGAGACACCAAAAAAATTTGTCACAGGGTGCCATCTAACCTGAGAATGGCACTGAGTACCTACCCTGTTTCCCTGAAAATAAGACACCCTGAAAATAAGACATAGCATGATTTTTCAGAATTTTTGAGGATGCAAAATGATTTTTCAGGATTTTTGAGGATGCTTGAAATATAAGCCCTACTCCAAAATTAAGCCCTGCTAACAGTTAATTTAAAAAGTCAATTTAAATAGTGTTCAGGCAGCTATACATGTAATAAAGTTAAACCTTTTTGAACAAAAATTAATATAAGACACTGTCTTATTTTCGGGGAAACGCGGTATAATTACAAATAGTAGTGGATTAATGGCAAAGGGGCAGGAGATTTCCAAAATGGGTGGACATCGCCCCCCCACACCCCACACCCCAACCCCTTGCATTCTAAAGAAGAATGCATGTATACACAGGCACATTCACTACTCAAATTCATACCTATAAGTAAGAAGCAGGCATCATGAGCAAGTGTGCAGCACTATGGCTGGCATATTGCAATAAGGCAACTCTTGGTATGCTGCAGCTGATTGCCTCCGTGGACTGACTGATATGTAATAACTTTTAACTTAATGAAAAAAGTTTGATACTATGTTAGCCATTAGAGCAAAATGTGATTGTTCCCAGTAAGAGAAACCAAGTACCCTTGTGGATATGATACCTTTCATGGCTAACAAAAATACTTGATGTTAATGCAAGCTTGAAAAGTCCGAAAGCTTGCATTAACATCATGTATTTTTGTTAGCCATTAAAAGGTATCATATCTACAAGATCATTTGGTTTCTCTTACTGAGAACAATCACATTTAACTTTTAACTGTAATACAGACTGGATTATAATGTGGGCAAATGGGCATTTACTCTTATGGCCCTCTTCAAGTTTTGGGCCCTAAATGACTGCCTAGATTGCTGTCATTATAATATGCCCCTGCTTGCAAGAGAATACTTTACTAAGCCTCTCTTGTGATGTCCAAAAGCTCAGGAGGATTCATTGTAAATTTAAAATAGGCATATGCTTTGCCTAACTTTCCTTAAAGGGAACCTGTCACATTGAGCATGCAGTCTGATCTGCAGGAGGAGCTAAACGGAATCATATATAGTTTTGGGGAAAAGCATCAATCTGTTCTTTCTATGCAGTGGGTGGAAGGCTGTCAATCATTAAGTAGGACCGCCCAGTGGACTCCTAAGCATATAAAGAGTAGGGATTTAAAGGTTTTTTTTGTGGAAATACTATTGATGACCCATCATCAGGATAGGTCATCAGTAGTTGATCGGCCAGGATCCGTTGCTCGGGACCTCAACTGATCAGCTTAGCGGGCGCATGTTGTCAGCACCGCAATAACAGAGGTCGGAGCAGTAGCGTCTGCGCCGACCTCCGTGAAGTGGCCAACACTTGTAAGTGTAGGCACGGCTCTCATCGAAATCAATAGTATTTCCACGGAAAACCTCTTTAATTGAAAAAAAAATACAAGTTATACTGAATCTTTTCCCACAAAACTATATATCAATCTGCTCCCCTCCTCTTGCTGTATAACCTGCTGCTTACAGATCAGACACCACGTTCAATGTGACAGGTTCCCTTTAAGACTGCTATTGCTATATGGCTTCTCTCGCCCTATTTTTAACTGTGATCATAAAATAGTGCAATATTATTATTCTTACGTCTATGCAGCGCACTAAAGCGCTACTCCTCAGCACGGATGCAAGAAGGTGTCCTAATAAAACTGCAACAACCCTCATAATGTTGAATAGACCAATTACCCCTCTCCAGGTAAAGATGGAAGGACACCTGTCTCTTACTTATCAGGGAAAGTGGGGAACCCCTGCCTAAAAGCAGGGTGATTGTCCTGATAAGGAGAGCCTCACTGTCTTAATCTGGGACTTGATTATCCCTGATTAGGAACCTGCAGATATGCACAAAACACACACAGGACACAACACGTTTCACACACACACTGAACACAGAGCACGACTGCGCGGTCACTGTACCACACACTACTCAATGCACGCACCCCAGAACACAAGGAGAGGAGGGACAGCAGGTGTCCAGATCGTCCTCAGGGAAGGTGAGAAGAACACTACAGAAAAGTATGCAAACACCATTTCTAAGTGTGATTACCATAGAGTAACAGTAAAATGACTAGCATCTTCTACCAAGAGATGCTAGTATTCATGTGCAGCAGACCGGAGCGGATTAGCTGGTGGAGAATACCACGCTCAGCCAGCTCAATTAAACTCTACCTGTCAAGCTGTGCTCATGAAAACCTGTAGACCCACAGGTCCCAGCCACACAACCTAACAATTATTTCGTACTTCTCCTATAGATAGGAAAGCTGCCAAAGGGCTTGTGGTGCATTAACTATATGGTCGCCATGTAACTGTTTTCTGATGGGTGAAAATATAGGTTAACATAGGACACAAGTGATCCAACTTTTCACTTGCCTATCACTGTGGTGGTTGCAGTCAATACTCTTGTCAAATAAATGCTAAAACAATGAATTTAAGGTCATTTACATGATGTTCATGGTGCAGCTATCCTGACACACTGACTGCTGGAAACTTGCTGCATCTGTTGGAAAATCCATTAGGCTCCCTGTCCACGGGCGTTGCGTTATCCCACTGCGAATCTCAGCCGCAGGAGCCGCCGCCCGGGAGCAGGGTCCGGCAAACGGTTCTCCGCAGGTCAGCCTATCTGGCCGTGGAGGATCGGGGTAATTTGCAGCATGCTGCGAATTGCCTACCACGAGCGGAGAATTGCAATGTTTCTCTGCTCGTGGAAACAGGGCCGGCACTTTCCATAGCAATGCTATGGAAAGCTTCAGCCAGCGTGATTCGCCGGCGATTTACCACCAGCGAAATCACTGCCGTGGACAGGGGGCCTTAGATGTAGAAATTATTCTCAGCTTTCAGTTTTTTCCCAGCAGTCATGACATTTAACAACAATCGGCCAAGTATTTCCAGTTCAGTATATATTTGGATGACCTTTGATTTGTGCAACTTTTACAGACAATCCAATAACTTAACATTAACTTTTGCCTTGCCAAATCTTTGTGTCTATGAGCTGAATCCCAAGAGGCCTGCAGCCTACATCTGCTCCAATGGGTTGCATCATTATGTCTGTAATATGGGAAAATGTCACTTCTACATATACATAGTAGATATTTAATAAATGAAGGTAAGACAAGACACCAGCGCATTTCCAGAGGCGCGGGAATAGTAGCCCCCAGGGATATATATGCAGGCAGCACATGACAGGGTTAACGGGGAGGCTAGGGTTAATAGATGTTGAAGGAGAGGGGGGGGGAGGTAGAATAGGGAGGAGTAGAGGGGGGAGGCTGAGAGAAAGTGCGGGAACAGCGGTGGGTGTAGTCTCGTTAGGCGGCAACGGAGGAAGAAGAAGCTGAAGAGAAGAAGACGGAGGCAGCGAGAAAGTCCCACCCACCTGCCCTTACTTTAGTAGTCAGGGGTCAAGTTTAGTTAGTGGAAGGGGTTGCAGAAGTTATCGTGACATTGTCATAGCGGCATTTGGAGGGGGAGTTCTTGGAGCCAGCTGAGATGCGGGGCGGGGGGGGGGGGGGAAACGGGGGGCTGATGGCTACCTTCCCCCCTCCTTTTTGGTCTAGAGTGTGTGGTCAGTCTGTCGCCTCCCGGCTCAGTCAGGCCGGCGTCCCTGAGGAGAAGTTTGGGCTAGCCTAGGAACGGCTAGCGGGTCTCTGAGTCGGGAGGAGGGCGTCTAGGGGCAACCGAGTGTGTTGCCTCCTGAGTCGGCTGTCTTGCGACGGGAGGTTTTTTAGCGGGAAGGATTTCGGTCTCCCGAGTCGGATAGAGGGAGTGCGGCGGGAGGCAGTACGGAAATCCTTTCCCTGTTGGTGAGGCGACAGAGGGGGTTGGAGGCTCCAGGGACTTCCCACTTTCAGTGGGTTGTTTATTTTATGATGATTTTACCAATTGTTAAATAATTTTCAATAAACGGCTGCTGTGGCCAAAATTTATCCAAGCTAGAAGTTGTAGTGTATTGATTGGGAAAAAAGGGAGAGGTTGGGTCAGTTCACAGAGGTCACATCCGTTATACCCGCGTCATGTTTGCAGAACTTTTCCCGTGTTGCACTGAATCTGTATAATTTAATGCCCTGGACTACTAGACTCACTCATCACATTTCCAGTTATAAGAGTGCCTTGGAAACTAATTAGTAAGCCTATGTACCAGGGCCACAGTTTATGTCCTGTACACGTCCTGATACAGTTTATGTCCTGTACACGTACCACGGCCACAGTTTATGTCCTGTACACGTACAGGTCAAAGATATCTCTACTCCATTCTACCCTCAACGTGCTATCAACAATGCATCACATTGTACTTTATACCAATGATGCCCTAAACACCAGCTACATTTCATGTCCATGCAGCTTAAAGGGGTTGTACAGGAATGCAACTAAATTGGAACCAGTCTTAAGACGGGAGAATACATGTGTAGACCTTAGTTGAAGAGGACGGGGCCACTGTTCTGAACAGTGTAGTGTTAGGCTTCGCCCTGCTTTTGGCCCCACCCCCTTTCCTCTTCGATCATTACGTGCATTTTCCCGTCCTAGGATGGGTTGCCAAAGGCTGCACAGGTGACAGTGATTTTATTGCATTCCTAGACAACCCCTTTAAGACTGGGGCTACATGTAACTATTGACTGACAACTGCAGATTACAGTACCTGTATGCAACTCACAGTTTTCCCATTGACTGCAGCTGTAGCTTGATAAAATTGGAAAGTCACAATACAAAATGCCTCCATATGGCCCCAGCCATATTCATATTCCCCCATTGCCAATACAAGGTGCTGGTCCCTTCAATTAAATTAACACATTGTATCTATTGTGTCACCCTTTCCAATCCATTTAAGGTCCTTTTACATGAGCAGATAAAATGCTTATAACGAGAGACGATGATTTAGCAAGTCAAACGGCACTCATTTAAGTACATTTTACCCTGGGCAACTGTTGGGGGATGAATGGCCACACTAATGATCATTCATGATTTAAGATGGTTCATGCAGTGATTCATTTGCATTACACAAGCGTTGGTGGCTCCACTAGCCCTCACGTTTTCCCAACAATTGTCGGACTGAACCTGCAGATGTCGGGGCAGCCTGGAAATTAGAGCTACTCCATGATCGTTAACCGTGCTTGTGTAATAGCACCCTTATTGTTGGTAGCACATTCCCTGCTTATACAAGTAGATGTGCCCAAAAATGATATCTTTTATGTACACATAAGAGATGCAATCAGCTGACAAATGAGCCCTTATAAAGCTTTATAAAGCCCTTATGGGCAGAGACCTCTCTCCTTGTGTCTCATAATCCTCTATTCACAGGATAGGGAATAAATATCTGTTCGGTGGGGGTCAAACCACTGGAACCCCCACCAATCATAAGAACAGAGGGTCCCCAACGGAATGGAACTGTGGTTGAGCATGTATAATGCGACTCCAGTCATTTCAATGGAACTAGTAGATAAGCTGAGTTTCAGCCATCTGCGATCTTCAATAGTCTCACTGAAACGAATGTAAGTTCAGTATGCATGCTCGGTCTCTGCGCCTTTTACACAGGAGGACCCCATTCTTGTGATTGGTGTGGATTCCAGCTGTGGGATCTTTGCCAATCAGAAAATTATCCCCTATCCTATGGATGTAGGATACAGTAACTGTCAGTCTAGGCACAACCCGCTTAATAGCCCGCTGTACAGCGCTGCCGAATATGTATGTAGTCACTATATAAAGTTGATTATTATAAATTACGGACAATATGTAGTAAAAAGAAAGTGAAAATAAATGTAATCAAGGTCACAAGAGCATGAAAGTAGACAGAACGTTGCATCAAACGGTCAACAAGAGCTCAGTAAAAAGCACACAGCGTGTTGCAATGTTGCAGAGTAAGGGTTGGACAAACACTCCAATATGTTAATGTCTACAGAGTACTTGTAGCTACTACATGCATACCGATGAAGTTTCCCATGTCTGTCCTGGTTTCCTGACTATGGGGTACTTTCCACAATGACTGTCAATTCTGAGATTTCCGTCACATACCGATAGTTAATATTTCACCCGTTTAGTCGTATCCTTCAAGAGTAGAGGGAGTTGAACTTTCAGCTCAAGGCCATTCAGTTCAGTTTATTGTACTTTTTGAGAGTAACAAGCAATATATTTTACAGTGGCCAATGTTACTGTAATACTTGCCTTTGAAATAATGAATATTAACTAACTAGATCACTGGCGAAGGATTGTTGATCCAAGGATTTATTCAGTAATAGGGAAGGAAAAAAAATCAGAAGGAAAGAAGAAGAGTAAGAGAGAATGATCACAAACTAAATGTTTCTACACAAATACACAGAGCATGGGAAACAGGAAGAGAAATATGATGTCATCGGCATCACGAAAACTTGGTGGGATGATACACATGATTAGAATACAAGGCTTAAAGGATACAACTGACTTATAAAAACTCTCAGAAGATTTGTTTCAAAAACACCTTGCATCACTTCAGGGAAGCCGTGCAATTTTTTTGCCGGCCCAATTGGAAACAGTGGGTGAGGCATTCTGAGGGAACACCCGAAGATAAAACATGCTGCAATTTTTTAGTGCATCGGAAAACATCGCAATAGAATGGGGTTCATATTCATCCCACGCGATTTTTTCGTCCGTGTGAAAGCGACCTGATGGTGTATTCACACAGTAGTTGTCAGGACAACCCCTGTCCCTGCCTACTTGTCCTCCTGGGCTAACCCCCAGGGCGACAACTGGGCGGCGGTCCCTACACTCACTAGGGAAGCGGGACACAGGAGAGACAAACAGACACTGGAGGCAAACAAACAGTAGAATGGTCAGACTATCCAGGTCGACAATAGGAGGGTATGCGGTACAAAGGGGTCAGGCAACAACGAAGTCAAGTCCAAGAAGCAGAAAGTCAGAAAGCCGGGGTCACAACAGGAGTCAAACAATACGCGGGTGCAGCTGGAAGACCAAACATACACTGGCAATGCTGGAAGGAAACAGACACATTTAAATGCTGTCAGAACTCCCGCCCCAGCAGCTGATTGGGGCGGGGAGCCTGACAGCAGCAGGGCACAATCAAGGAGACGCTGGGAACACCGCGCCTAGCCTTGCTGAACAGACGGATGCCAAGGAAGCACGTCTGGTAGTCATGGAAATGGGGATGCGCTGCGGGGCGGCGCCCGTTGCGTCCCTAGCAACCCGGCGGTGACCAGAGTTACAGCGGCTAGGGGATATCACTAGAACCGGGGCTCCCCTGCACCACACTCCTGCAACCTAGGTGGTAGGACCAGTAGTGCGGGCACAGAGGCCCCGAGAGTTGCCGGTTCTGACAGTAGTGTTCTGCATGATCAAAAACCCAACGTATTTGATTGTGATTTGCCACCCATTTGCAATGCAGTTATTTGTTGCATGGCTTTTACAGGTGGAAAACAAAGATCCCTGATAATTGTTTCAGCTGTAAAAACTCCAGGGCCAATAACTGCATCAAACATTTTGACACTGGATTGTTTTCCCCGTGCAACAATACAAGAGCTCCTTTCCATCTGATAGGTGGGGTGGGGCGTGCTAAAATTAACAGATTTCCTCTCTTGAAATTTATATCAGAACGAGCCATTCTTTAACAAAAGAAAATTGCATGCACAGCAATTCCATAATATATTACATATATACTGGTTATCAGAATTGTCTATTTTAAAGAGTCGGGGTGATCAGAAATGTAAACTAAGGGACCGCTCTGATAATCAATATATATTGTGGAATAGCTCTGCATGCAGCTCCCTTCTGTAAAAGACGTGATACTAGTTTTTTCCCACTTTGTTTAGCATAAAAAAGGAAAATCGAGATTAAAATCGAAAATTGCCTAAAAGCAAACCAATAATTAACAATCCCCATTTCCAAAAATGGTTACATAAACAGCATGCACATTTACATCATTGTAACTATAGAACACACTAGAACGCAACTCAAACACAAATTCGACTGCACTTTTCACACATTTCAATAAAGCAGGTCAAAGAGAGATTCCAGCTCTGCAGCCTGCAGAAATGTAAATGCAGTGTAAACTGTAAGGGTCCTGTCCACGGGCGAATTTTCACTGCATTCCCCGGCCGCGGGGAAAAAAGTGAACGCTTTCCATAGCGTTGCTTTGGAAAGCACAGCCCCCCTGTCCATGAGCGGAGAATCACACTGATTCTCCGCTTGTAGGTGGCAAATCGCAGCATGCCGTTATTTGCTGCAATTATCTGCAGTGAGCCTATCTGTCAGATAGGCTCACAGCGGAGAACTGACAGTTCTCTCCCCTGCTCCCGGGCGGCGACATATCGCTAGCGATATTCCGCAACGCCTGTGGACAGGTAGCCTTACATAAGATAAGCAATTTATTGTATTACAAAATTAGGGTGGTTTTACATCTGCATTGAAATCAATAAAACATAAATAAATAAATCTTGTTATTGTATAGCACCAACTTATTCCACAGCACTTTCAGGTAATTTATTTATTACCCCCCACCACACTGAGTACTCATTTTATAGACTTTGAAAGGACAGAAGGCTGAGTCAACCTTTAACCGGCCACCTGAACCATGCAGGGATTGAACTCACAACCTTCAGGTCGCGGGCAAGAGTTTAGGATTGCATTTCTGCTGCATTAGCACTCTGCACCACACAAAGTAAGGACAAGGTTTTTATTTACCTGTCCTTATTTTTTTCCGGGCAATCCAGCACTGCAGCCCGCAAATCTCCCAGCCTGTGTTGACAAAGGAAGTTTGGTGAGCGCTGCCTGCTAATCAGAGACCTCAGGATCATTGCCCATTCTCCTGACATCAGCGCTCACATCCTGGGTAGCATGATACCAGGCAGGGCTGTAATAAAAGGCTCATGGTCCCGAGTGCAAATGTTTATCTTGGGCCCCCCCAACTTCTCTTAACCCCTTCCGCAGAGGCGTAACTTGAAGCTCCTGTGCCCCAATGCAAAATGTGTAACAGCTCCCACAACTATAATGCTTTATCCATAGTACTGGGCTCCCTATATGGAGAAGAGAGGCCCGGGTGCAACCGCATCCCCTATAGTTACGCCTATGATACCAGGAGCTCAGAACAGTGACGCTGCAGCAGCTGATTAGTAAGCGGCGGTCACCTTCCGCTGTCAACACAAGCCGGGAGAATTATGGGGCTGCAGTGGTGTACCACCGGGCATGAGAACAGGTAAATACCTTTTTTTTTAAATTGTTTTTCACTCACTTGGCTTTAATTTAAAAAAATTGAATTTGTAACAGCGCCCTTACACATGCATAGTTGATTTGCACTTTGCTAAACCTTATCTTCTGGCATAAGAAGCAGTCCCGGAGACCAGGGAGTGGTCTTGTGAATTGTGGTAGAGGTGAACAGCTGTGCATGAAATTTCCTCAGAGCATTGGGATTGTTGACTGCTGGGAGTGGGATAGGCGCAGTTAAATCCCTGCTTTCCTCCGTTTGCGGCTTACCCAATAAGGCTAAACCAGGTTCTCATGTCTCATTATTTACAGACACATATTTTTCATGCTTGTATTTATCTGCAGGAACTCAAGACGGTTTGTAGAATTTAGGACCTTTTACAGAAAGAATATAAAGTATTTATAGTTATTACGCATGAGATGTTGGCTGGAGCCGAAGGTTTCTGGGACACAGGGAGCTGTGGAGCAAAAGCAGCTTAAGATATCCCCTGATACTTGGGCTGTGTGGTTTTAGTGTCGCAGAACTTTAGCATTCCTTATTGTCAGGCATCCCCCGTATGTAATAAAGCTCCACAAAGATATATATACTTAGGGCCCCTTTACACCAGATAACCTGTTGGGTGCAGATCCCGACAGGTCATTCCAGCTATGATTGCTCCTGTGTTTTTATACGGAAGCGATCATCAGTGAGTAAATGGAGGGGGAGTGGGCGGGAATCATTCTGGCCCGCCGCCTCCATTCACAGTAAACAGGCAGTTTTTGGTATATGAATGACTGCCTGTTCACACGGGCCGATTACCATTCAGTTTTTATATCATTTGTTTGCACATGCATTTACACTAAACAATCATCGTTTTAATTCTCACTGGTTCGTGGAAATCTGAACAAAGGACCCTTAGCTATAGCTGAAAAGGTAACCTAAAATCTACATTTTCTACTCAAGTGAGTGCAGTTGTTTCCTGTAAGAAACCATCCCACTATGGGAAGAGACTTACTAATGTTCTTCAAGGTGTAGCTTGCCGCTTCAGTGGACAAAACTGTCGCCATGTAGCACATGAGTAATGAGTAGTGCCGTTGAGTGGCCCTGGTACTAGATTACGTACTCTTGGTCTTCTGCCAGATTCCTCAAGTGTTGGGTCAACAGTCACCACTTTCAATTGCTTCCTTAGAACATGGTTAAGATGAATTAGGTAGCAGGGAAGTAGCTCAGACTTTCGGTATTAAAGGGGTTGTCCCGAGGCAGCAAGTGGGTCTATACACTTCTGTATGGCCATAATAATGCACTTTGTAATGTACATTGTGCATTAATTATGAGCCATACAGAAGTTATAAAAAGTTTTATACTTACCTGCTCCGTTGCTGGCGTCCTCGTCTCCATGGTGCCGACTAATTTTCGCCCTCCGATGGCCAAATTAGCCGCGCTTGCGCAGTCCGGGTCTTCTCCTCTTCTCTATGGGGCTCCGTGTAGCTCCGTGTAGCTCCGCCCCGTCACGTGCCGATTCCAGCCAATCAGGAGGCTGGAATCGGCAATGGACCGCACAGAAGCCCTGCGGTCCATGAAGACAGAGGATCCCGGCGGCCATCTTCAGCAGGTGAGTATGAAGACGCCGGACCGCCGGGATTCAGGTAAGCGCTGTGCGGGTGGTTTTTTTAACCCCTGCATCGGGGTTGTCTCGCGCCGAACGGGGGGGGGGTTTAAAAAAAAAAAAACCCGTTTCGGCACGGGACATCTCCTTTAACTATTCGTTCAGCAAAAAATAAATAAAAAAATGATAAAAATAAACAAATCAGTAATACATTGCAGTTTCATCAGTCTGTTCCTTTTCTCACAGGTAATAAAAGGGTTGGACCATTCCAGGTCCCAAGTGCAGTGGGGGTTCCTAGGCTGAGCAGATCATCCACCCACAATGGGGCTGGTGAGGTGCACAAAATATGTATAGTCAAGAGGCTCCGATGCAGAAGACAATCTTATCTGCTATGAAACCGCAGGTCTTCAACAATCAAGAACACCCACAAGTAATCCGCATCCAAACATTAAGGGCAACCTCAATACATAGAAATAAGCTTGTGATATACTGATATGCAAAAAGAAACTAAGTACGAAAACTTTTGCAAACTAAATTTTACTAACAAATTCAGTAGGAAAGAATAAGATTAGCGGCAGACGAACTCCATTATGACAGCAGGATCAGACTACAAAGTGGTTGCTATTTGTGACCAAGGAAGTATATAGGTATGGAAGAAAACAATTAGGACTATTTGCAAAATTGCTTTTTTTTCCCATTTTAGACACTGTAATAGTAAAAAATGGTTGCAATAATGGCTATAGCCTTTAGTGCTTCTTCATACGGGCGTGCATGTGTCTCGTTATGTGGTTGTGATAATCATGGCTACATAACAGGACAAAACGAAACCATTGGTTTCAATGGTTTTGTTTTCACTAGTGGGATTCTCACCCGTTAATAGTACGGGCGAGAAAAGATAGGACTTGCCGTAGTATTAACTACGTGTAGGAAACACAGGGCAGGACCTATCTTCCCTCTGTTTTCAAACTCCTGAGAAGAAAAAAAATAAACCCATTCAGGCGCAACTACTCTCCGGAGTGGCAAGCGTAGTTGCACATAAGCCCACGTGTTTTTGCTCTTAACAGCGGCTTCACATAGCCGTATGCATAAAAACTGCATAAAGATAGGTCCTGCCCTGCATATCCTATCTTTTCTGACTTGTACTATTAATGAGCGAGAATCCTACTACTGAAAACGAAACAACTAAAATTTCACCATTTAGATAATCATGGCCACATAATGGGACTAAAACACAGCAGTACGGAGCATAGTTGTGCCCGAACTAGGGAGATTTCTTCTCCCTCGCTGGCAGTTCAGCCTCGTGCCAGAGCACAGGAGTTTGAAAAAAGAGGCGGGAAGCTATTGGCTGCCCGATCTACCCGCATGTGGTATTCACTACGTGCTGGGAAGATAGGGCAGGTCCAGCCATACAAATCATGGCCAGGAAAAGAGATGGTGAAAACGAAACCATTGAAATCCCATAGAGATCAGGGAGTTTTGTTTTGTCCCATTATATGGCTGGGATTATCACGGCAGTATAACGGGAGAAAACCAGGCTCATCTGAACAGACCCCTTTACCACATAGAAAGACACCAGTATAGTAAATGCCATATGGTAGGTAGGACATCATGGAACTTAGCCCCGCCCCTCTCATTGCAAATAGTGCAGAGGGGCGGAGAGGGGGTGGAGAGGAGGCGGAGAGGGGACAGGAGCTCAGAGCACTGCTCATGGCTCTTCCAGCCTCCTCCCCCTGCAGAGAGGGACGCCGTATATCGGCTGGGCGTCAATACCCGGCCGATATACGGTCATCTGAATAAGCCCTAAACCTGATATCTCACAATTTTTTAGTAATGCACTAATACTGTGAGGCAGTCAGCTAGAGGCACTATTACAGTGAGGGGGTCACTAAGGGGCATTATTACTGTGTGGTTACATAAAACATATGACCTGTGTAAAAAATTAGCCAAAAGTTGTCTTTCTTTTATTTGTTCAAAAGTTGGGATCTATGCATATTGATATGTCAATTGCTCGGGCTCAGAGAACAGTGTGTGTTGTGAAGGCTATGGAATAGGTTAGTGTTATAGATGAGTGAGAAATGAGAAATGATATGCTACTGAAATGGCTACTTCATTCATTCATCACAGTGAGCTGTTTCAATTATCTTTCTCTGGTTTGGATTATCTATCAGTGCAGAACTTTCCAGTTGAGCATTAAATGTGAAAAGGGAGTGAACATGATAAACATAGACTGAGGGCAAGTGTCGGAAACAGGAGGGGAGTGTTCAGTGGAACAAGGGCTTGTACAATACAGCTGGGGATTAAAGAATAAGACTGGGAGAAGCAGGAGGGGCAATGTCTGATGATTTATTAATGGAAAGACAATGAGTGGAGAAGAATGCCAAGCCTTGAATGAATTCAGTGATCGGCAGATATAGTTCCAAAGTAACCAACCACAATGAAATAACACTAAACAATGTTAACTTGTGCTCGACCAACTCATGGTGCCGAATGATTCATGTCCTGTAGCGATAATCGACTGAGCAATTATCATCATGAGCCACTCCATTTTAAACTATTTGCCATTGATCTCCATTGATCTTGCCACCATCAAAATTAACCCCATTGGTAATATGATCAGAAGCAATATTTGCTAGCTGGCCAAGGATATCTTGGTTAATCGTATTGATGAAGATCTCCATTAAATCCTTGACTACGATTTTTCAAACCCCAAATCATTGCAGTAGGAAAACCAACACTACATAATTTAATAAATCTGTAACAGTCAAAAGGCCAATAAGATCTTGGGCTCGTTGGAAGATCTTTAAGGTTGTTGATGCATCTTAAGGTGGCCATACACTTTAGATAGTTGTCGGCCAAATACTCCTCAACCAACAGCTACTCCTTTCAAACCCCCTTACACATGTATACTTGGCTTGGGATAGAGAGGAGTAAGCCATGGCTATATACGTTTAGTCAGACCTCTCCCTTGGGAACAAAGGATTGGGAATTTTTAAATCCAGCACGTCCAGTGCTATATTTTGCCAACATCTGCTGTCGGGAAGAGTTATGATACCCTATAAACTTTAGATGCTTAGCCAACATTCATCTAATGTGTGTGGCCGCTAGCAACATCTGGGACCATTCAGATATGTTTGTGCTGTACTGAGAATACATGGTCGAAACAAGTGTTAGATATAAACTAAAGGCCCATTTACACGCAATAATTGCCGTTTTTTTCACTGTTTTCTAGTGCCAAAAAATGCTAAGGCCAGATGTTAGCTATAGGTCAATGTGAACTTATGAGACGTAATACAAACATTGTTTATTATACTGTTTTCCTCACTTTTGAGTGCAGTTTTGGGGTCTATGATGCGATACTAGTGTACTATGTCTCCACCGGAAGTATGGGTTGGCCGACCTCAGCTACAGGTAACCCCCAGGTCACGCCCAAAAGCTCCTGATTGGCTCCCGCATTCACACCTTCACAGATTCCCGAGTTCCAAGCTGAGCTGATGAGCAATCAGCCCAGAGGCTACAGCTAGAAACCATTGCTCGCTAGTGCTCGTGAAGTGGCCATGTAATTGTTGGGAGCTCGGGACGGGAGGTCAGAGGTGAGTGTGGTGGATGCTCGGGAGTTCGGATTGGGAGCTCGGAGGTTGGCGTGGCTATAGCCTCAGCAGCGCAGATCGGAGCTCGGGAATCTGTGAAGGTGGGCATGGTGGCTGTTCGGGAGATCAGGTCTGGAGCTTGGAGGTTGGTATGGCTGTACAGCTCATCGGAACTCGGGAATCTGTGAAGGTGTGAGGACCTAATTGGGAGCTTTCGGGCATGACCTGGGCGTTACCTGTAGCTGAGGCTAGCCAACCCATACTTCTGGTGGATACATGGTACACTAATACCCTATGATGCTGCATGCTCTAGGTTTGGCTTTTTTTCAGACATTTTCCTATAGACTTCTATAGGAAAAAAATGTGTACAAAAAACTCCTTTAAAAAAATGAAATTCATGGCGTTTTACAAGCCACAAAAAAAGCCACTTTGAAAAAGCCTAAAGGTAATTATTTTCTCATATGCAGTTATCAGATGAGGAGGTGGGGGTTTCTTAGGCGAACTATGGAATGCTAGGCTTGCAGAAATGGAGCCAGCATACCTTGTGCTACGAGATCCCTGACATGGGTAAATAACAGGCTTTTCAGAATTTACAGAGAAAGTTTCTGTCTCTCCGCACCTGTGAATATCAGGAAATCCAACCCACACATTCCATTCCATTTAATACTAATTGCAGACTAATCATATCCACGTTCATCCAGCATTAGTCATCAAGGTCGGAGAGTAGGAGGAGGCAAGATTTACCATTATCCAGGTAAATATGAACTCATTGAGTTCAGAGGAATTACCTACCTACATAAAATGTCTCTGACCTTTCTGTGACTAAACATTACCCTTTAGGGCTAATGCCCTCGGCAGGATTATCGCTGCGGAATTCGCGGTCAGCAATGTCTGTCCATAGACATGCTATGGTTTACGATTCTCCCATACCCTCGAGTAGAAATCAACTGTGATTTTCCGCTTGCGGAGGTGAATCGCAGCATTATCTATTCTATGTGGAAAATCGTGCGGACAGATTCCATTGCAGTCAATGGAAGCCGTCTGTCCCACGATACTTCTGCAGTGAGCACTGCAGAAGTACTGTGAGAATGTGTGTCACCGCCCAGCGCCGGCGCGTCATGTGCTGCACTGTGCATGCGCGCCGGGCGAGACACTAGCCGCGCATCCAGAGAGTTCAGTATAGGGTCCCTGGGGGGCGCCACTGTGATATTTCACAAACGGAATCCGATCCGGCCGTGGGCATGAGCCTTAAGAATACAATGCTATGCATTATATAGAAAGAGTGCTTTATCTGCTGCAGGAATTTATTTAATTGCTCAGTTTATGAAATGCGAACTATGTACAAAGTCTGCAGATCAGAGAATTGCATCAGAAACATACAGCTAATCTTCCCACTTTAGCTGCTGCGCCAAGTTTTTATCTCCTGTAAAATTTCAATATCACGATATAATGAGCTGGCTTTGCATGAAATTGACCATGGCTTGAGCAATTCTGAGTACTGAAATTGTAGCGATCAGCTTAATTGTAGTATAATACAGATATTCATATTAGTATGGTCAACATTGAAATGGGTTTCCTTGGGTCCACCAGGGGAGATAATTCTGAGGAATACCCTCCATCTATATAGAACACTACACGTTCCCTATCAATTTCATTGTAGTGTTTGTTGTAAATGCACCCATTAGGATTTTATTCTCAGTAGGGTCTAATAGGCTACCTGTGAAAAAGACCTCAGTGATTGGTTCCAAATCCAAATAGAGTTGTCTTCTGCTGAGCCTTTGGTGTCCATTATTGTCTCATAGTCTGGACCAGGGGCATAGCTAAAAGCTCATGAGCCTGGGTGCAAAAGTTTAACTTGGGCCCCCCCAACTTCTCTTAACCGCTAAATGCATAACTTGAAGCTCCTGGGCCCCAGTGCAAAACCTGTAACAGGGTCGCCAACTATAATGCTTTATTCATAGTACTGGGCTCCCTATATGGAGAGGAGAGGCCTTATGGGCCCCCTAAGGCTCCTGGGACCGGGTGCAACCGCATCCCCTGCATCCCCTATAGTTACACCAGTGGTCTGGACCTACCTGAGGGTGTTCTGGTGAGCCACAAAAGTCCTGAACAAAGCAGTATCTCCGGCTGTAGGTTCAAAGGCCTTTGTACATGCCTCAGGGTGTAGTAATAAAATACTATGCAGCAGATTTATTATTTTACAGTTTTCTTGGTTGAACTCACGGCTTCTGAGTCATTTATGAGTGGCACTTATTGATGAAAGACTTTTCGAACTAGCGAAGCGTCAGGACACAACACCAGCTCTGACCTGATAACAGCAGATTATTATATGGGGTGCACACCCAGATGATAAAGCTGCCCTAATGGAGAGGCCGGCTCACTCTTTTTATGTTGCCGCAGTAATAATAATTCTCTTTATTCCGAAATTGCATGTCTTAACATATTTTCCCACCCCACTATCTGTAGTATGTAAGCTCGTTGGAGCAGGACCCTCACCCCTACTGTTTCCATCAACTAATTACTATATGTAACCGTGGTTTTTGATTTTTGTACTTTAGTCTTTCTGTATCCGCCTGCTTTTGTAAGCGCTGCGGAATATGTTTTGCGCTATATAAATAAAGATTATTATTATTTTTAATCACAGTTTTCCACAAAGTTTTAGCTATTTACCAGAATAAAGCTCTATTCACACAAGTGAGTGCAATTTTGGTCAGTTCTCTTGTTAAGCCAACTGATTTCAGTATAAGGCCTCTTTCACATTGGCTTTACGATTTTCGGCTGTCCACATCAAGTCCAAATCTTAATTGGGCGGCTGCAGCATAAGGCCTAAGTCACACAGGCGCATTGGCACCCGTACATCGGCGCCGATGCGCCCGTGTGACTGACAGTTAGAAGACGGCCGTACCTGAAGACGGCCGTGTCTCTCCAGCGCTGATCATAGAACACATGACCGGCAATGGAGCCGGTCACATGTTCTTTCCTCTGGCGCTGCAGAGAGACGGCCATCTTCAGGTACATCCGTCTCCTTCTTGCAGTCACACGGGCGCGCAATGCGCCCGTGTGGCTGAGGCCTAATGGCAAAAAAAATACACTGCAGTGCAGAAATCCTCGAAATGACTGCTAATGTTTCAATAGAGGCAAACGTCTTCTTTTCCCAGCATTGGACGCAGCTAAACTCCCTCCCCTTCCATTTTTTTTATCAGCTCCCATTGAAGTCTGTGGGAGCTTCTAGCGTATCTTGTCAAGATAGGGCAAGACCTATCTTTTAACGCTGCACATAAAATCGGTCGCCGTTGTTCTATTTTTTGCGGTGCCATTTTTTTTTACGCAGCTAAACATCGCCCATCTGAATGAATACATTGGAATCCAATGCTTCAGACAGTCGCAATTTTGACGCGGCTACAATAGCTGCGTATATACAGTCGTGTGAATAAGGCCTGAGTGTATATGTGTTTTACGTCAGTTGTTGTTCAGTTTTTTAGTTTTCAATGCGCAAGTGTCATCTGAGTGCAATCTGTTTTTCATGCACATGAAAAAAATGGGAGGTGGCCCAATAAATATCATTTAAACTCCCGTTGAAGTCAATGGGTGTGTGAAATAAATAGGAGCGCACTCTCATGCCATGCATATGCCTTCCGTTTTTTTCATGCACCCATTGACTTGACTGCATAATTCTAGGCAGAGAATTGCACCAGAATAGAACACGCTATGATTCTTTTACACAGACCAAAAATTGCGCAAGTGAATGAGCAAAATAGCACAGATTTACTATTCAAAAGTTGCAAGTTGTGCCAAAAAACTGTCCTAGATGGTTTCCACCACATTTGCTATGTGTTTTTAAAACCTTTTCTAACTCTTCTGAAAAAAGGGCGTTGTTTCGAGAAAGGGTGCGTGACCTAACTTGCACCAAATTGTGCCAAAACTTTGGCACAATTGTTAGCGTAAATTAAGTCAATTAATAGGTGGTATCTACTTTGGCCGGATGTACTCAAATGTATTTGCGTAGCGTACTAAGCACTAAAAATGTGCATGTGCAATACACAGTAGATTTCGCATACGCAATAGATTTGCAGCATGGTTGTGTTTTTTTTTTTGCTTGCACTAATGCGCATGATTTGCACGTGCAAAAAGTACAGTAAAACATGCACATGCACGCGCAAATACCCAATGCCCAATGCGCAAACATTTGTTACATAAGTGGACCTACACTCATGTAACACCCACCTTAGACTAAACAGATTTACCATCCAGCTGTGATAACTATGGCGCACTTTAAGGCCTTAGTCACACGGGCGTTTTTTCGCGCGATTTGCGGATCGCATGACGGATGCGCATCCGCAAATCGCGTGACCGGGGCCAAAAAAAAATCGCCCGAAAAATCTGCTCCTAGCCGCGTTTCATTAGAAACGGGCTGGAGCTGTCCAGCGCATTGAATTCAATAGAGTCGGCAATACAGCCGGCTCTATTGAAAGCAATGCGCTGCGGGCGAGCGCAGGATGAATTGTCGAGAAGGGCTTAAATATATAAGCCCTTCCCTGCAATTCATCCAGAAAAGTGTAAAAATAAAAAAAATCTATATACTCACCTTGTCCCGGCAGACGGAGTTCAGAGTGGCCGGCCTGCAGTGGGTGTGAAGGGGGTGTGAGTCAGACTTGCCTCTGATTGGCTCAGCGCTGAGTACCCAGCTTGGTGGGGGGTAATAAATAAATAAATCACCTGAAAGTGCTGCAGAATAAGTTGGTGCTATAGAAATAACAAGATTTATTTATAAAAGTGAAGTTATAAGGGCCGTTTCAGACAAGCAAATTATGGGCGTTCCAAACTGAGTGCAGCATTTGGATGTATGATGCTGTGAGTTTAGGTCAGTAGACCTGCGATCAGACTAGAATACTTGTCCAAAGATACACATGAGGAATTTTCTGTCAAATAGGAGCAATAATGTAGCGGCTATTACTACTACCGGTATTTCCAGACATTCATTGGTTGTCACTTTGATTACTTTAGCAGGTAAAGTCAACACAACACTTCTGGCTGACCAGATAAGATACAATATACTGAGTTCAGACACACCCAAACGGTCACCACGCTGTGTAGAACATGTTCCTGTAAGGGCTAGAGTCACACATACAGATTTTGTGGCAGCTTGTGATGCAGGTTTCTTTTAGCCAAAGTCGGAAGTGGACTTAAAGAATAAGTCCAATGGTAGCTGTGGCTGTAATACTAAATACTAGACCGTGCCGTTGCAGTGTTATTCAGCAGGGATCTTGAGTGACGGGCTTCCCAATAAATAATGACCTCTTCTGACTTATTCTTTATAGACAATTATTTTTTAGCTATTATACCTTAAAATTGGTAAATAGATGACAATTTTCTGAACAAGTAATACAAGTCATTTGGTATATAGTACATCACTTGTCATAATATTCTAGAGTTGCTCTTGGTAGAGGCTTCATACATTCCACTGAGTAACAGGATATGTTAGATATATGAAGCTTAATGGCAAATTTGTGATATGTTTGTTTTTTGATTCAATTGTTTTTTCACAAAACTCACATTTGGTTACTTATTTTAGGATAGAGAGAAAACAGCAAATATGAGTCACAGGAATTTCAGGATGTCATAACAGACGGTTTGTCATGTCCTCCTGATGCCATGTCCCAGTGATCTCCATGGTGTTACATACCGGCACTATGTCTGAAATACCCTCCCTTACAAACTGGTATCATCCAGATGGTTTACAGGAAGCAGGATACATTATGGTGCCACCTTTATTATGCATTATTTCCATAATTTTTTTCCCACAAGGCAGAAATTTAATTTAACACTTTAGCTCATTATAGATATATATTCATTGTAAAGAAAATCCACCCTCTAGAAGAAGTTGTCGGAATTGAATGAAACTTTCTATGTGTGATTGTAACATTGATGCAAGTGATTACAATATCAGAGGAAAAGGATAATTTAGTGCAAAAATCTAACACTTTAAGAGAGGCTCTAGTACCCTTTTGTACCACCTCTAGCTTGGATACAAGATGTGATACAGGCAGGCATGGAGGCTCTAGTACCCTGTTGTACCGCCCCTAGCTTGGATACAAGATGTGATAAAGGCAGACATGGAGGCTTTAGTACTCTGTTGGGCCGCCTCTAGCTTGGCAACAAGATGTGATACAGGTGGGCATGGAGACTCTAGTACCCTGTTGTACTGCCCCTAGCTTGGATACAAGTGCAGTGACCAAGGCAAAGGGCCCACAGCTGAGGAGATGGCGGGGTAGCTGAAAGGGATATCACGGTGGCACTACCATCTCCTCCCCTGAGGGGTGCATATAACCCTTTGCCAATGCCCTGGCAGACCTCCCCAGGCAACACTAGTGGTGCAGTTACCTGAATAAATATCTGCATAGAAACTTCAGTATATGTCACGGGTGACGCCACAATTCCATCCACTGAGTTAAACTCCGACGATGGTGCAATAAATAGTCCACACAGGCAGGGCTGTACTTTAAATAGACTAAACTGGGAATGGTCGGTGAAGTCCTTGTTTACTGTAGCATCCAACATGGATAACATACAACAGTTCTTACAATGGAGGATTGGCACTGGAACAACTGTTACTTGGGAGGTGGCAGGGAGGCAACTCGGGGCATCTTAAAACGTTCAGTCTTCATTATCTGTAGCATCACTCTCCTGGACGACTTCTCCTACTCATACTTTCTCTACTGGCCAACACTCACGACTTAGGTGTCCATTAAGGCACACTCTCAATCCTTACATGATAACTGACAAACACTAGACCAACTGGGGGTAAAATGGGGTATTCTTCATATTCAGGTAAAAGGGATACCTCTCTACTTCCTCCATCTTAAAAAGGCCTAGTTGGGACTTTCTTCTGACTGTCACATTTCTCTCAGACGAATTGTAATCCACAGGGAGACATGCAGGCTCACTCAGAGACTGTCTGGCGGGCTGACTGATTGCTGGGCTCTCTGATCACCCAATCTCCATCTCTGTCTCTCCACTCCCCAGACCAAAAACAGAAGACCAACAACCCATTTGCACACATTGCAAACACATATCTTCCATTCATTTGATACACACAACACAAAATGCCATATTTTCCAGACATACCTAGACATTAACCTCTTGCGTGCTGCAGCTGTACAATTCACATAACTCACTGACAAGACAATTGCACAATGTATCCACACTAACAACATGAGATTTATGGAGGGGCCAGATATGTATACTTCAGGCCACTACACAAGATGTGATACGGACAGGCATGGAGTCTCTAGTACCCTGTTGGATCGCCTCTAGCTTGGATACAAGATGTGGTACTGGAGGGATGGAGGCTCTATTACCCTGCTGTACTGGCTCTAGTTTGGATACAAGATGTGATCCAAGTGGGCATGGAGTCTCTAGTACCCTGTGTAAGCATCTTACCGGGACTGTATTAGAGCTGCTGTGTAGTAGCCAAGCCGGTTGCTGGAGAGTAGTCGGAATAGCTGGGAGTCATTAAGTCACGGAATGCGGTACAAATGGATGAGACGGAAGCATAGTCAATGGAAGCCAAAGGTCAGCAGCAGGGGGTATTGATAGGCAGTACAAATGGGATGAGACAGAAGCGTTTGTGAATAGAAGCCAAAGGTCAGCAGCAGTAGGTATCGATATGCAGTACAATGGAGGAAACAGAGGAAGAGGAGCTTGATCACAGTAGGAACTAAGTAAGTGGTAAATGTAGAACAAGCTTAGGTTTGAGTAATAGAACTGTCCAAGTGCTGGACTAGCCTAGCAGAGAGCTGCCGACTGGGACACAAAAGATTGTGGGTTCGAGCCCTGACAACCTGTTGAATCGCTTCTAGCTTGGATACAAGATGTGGTACGGGCAAGATGGAGGCTTACAGGTACTGTTTGGTATCCTGCGGCATATCCGTCCACATTTTCTGTAAATGTGTGTCTAGATCATGCAAATTCATAGACTGTTGAAGTTGGGATCCTCTATTTGCAATAAATCTGGTGACCAGGCCGCCACTGAAGTGTGACAATGTTGTGGAGGCATTCATGTGGCACCCTTGCTGTATGTGGCCGGGCATTATCCTGCTGGAAAATGCCTCTTGAAAGCTGCCATGATTGGAACACATGTGGCTACAGGATGTCCGGAGCATATCGCTGTGCTGTCATTGTCCATCATACCACTAGTAGGGGTGACTGACTGTTGTATTTGATGGCACCCCAGACCATCACACTAGCAGAGGGGGCAGTGTGCCATTCCACAACAAAGGCAGGATTGAGACGCTCACCCCTTGGTCTCTAGGTATGAACATGGCCGCTGTCAGTGCCCAAACTAAACCTGGATTCACCACTGAAGACAACTTGGTTCCACTCCATAGCAGTCCAGTTTCGTCGTTTATGAAAACAATGCAAATAGAGGCAACCATGGATGGGTGTCAATGGTAATACACATAATGGGAGCCAAGTGACCAAATGTTCTTCACTCAAGTGCCTGGAAATGGTTCAGATAGACACAGGGGCCTGTAACGATGGTGTCACCTGTTTCTCGATGGTAGAGTACAGAACCGGTTGGAGCTGCTCATGCTTGTCGGACTTTGAGATGATCCTCTCTACTGATGGTCTAGCGTGGGCATCATGAGCCCTTTCACATTGTGTGCATGCCTTCATGCATCGACTGGTCCCCACGCCTCCTAACAGTCTGGTTAGAATGGCACAGGTGGCAGGCAAGTCGTTGATACAACCTCCAGCTTTTTGCTTCCAATAATGCCCCCCTCTTAAACTCTACAAACTGGACCAAATCTCTTTAATTGCGTCATAGAGGCGTCTAGTGGTCAACAAGATCTACACAAGCGGAAAATGAGGTTCACTACACCCAAGTAGCCTCTGAGATAAGGTTGGGACTTCGACACAAAAATATCGATAGTTGATAGTATCGACTATCGCTGAACAAACTATCGATTATTGTAAAATATCGGTGGAAATCTATCGATATTTCAATATATTGATTATTTTTAAAAATGCTGTATAAAAATAAAACAGGTGTAGGGTTAATAAAGCATGACCGGGAGTGCAGAAAGATGATTGGAGGTAAACACGCTGAAACAAGGTCCTGCCAGCTACAAGGAAACCAGAAGCTGGCCGCTGGACCTGACGGGATGTGAGCATGATCTCTGCGTGTTTGTGGGGCTGCGTGCCCTGCATTTTTTCCAGTTGCCGCTGAGGGACCAACGATCGCCATGGCAACTTGTAAACAATGCAGGGCCTGGTAATGCGAATGCAGTGCCCCAAATGCGTTAGATGGGTCTCCTATCTTTTCTATGGGCACTGCGTTCGCGTTAGATGCTGAACGCACGACATGTCTCCTTTTCTGGATCCGACCTTTCACATGGAGCCCTCCATCTGCGTGTGAAAATGCTTTCATTTAGAAAGCATTGCCCACAGCCATCGCGCTAGACACAAGTGTTCAGAGCCTGCGTCCAAAGCGATGAACAAACGCATGTGGTAAGGGGGTCTAAGACCCCACTTGTTCTGAGAGTCGTTTTGCCTGGAGCAAACCTTATTGGTAACAAAGAGTCACCTGACACTTTCCAAAAGTTTCTAGAACTTGTTTATAAGTTCATTAGTGCCGCGAGCAAAACTACATCCTGTACCAACACAGAGGAAAGGGCAGAATGTAAAGAAAGAAAATATGGTCACAAGACCACAAGACAGGCTGCTTCTTTACAAAAATCGATATTATATCGCCTTAAACTATCGATGTTACCGAATCCGATGTATCGGACATAACAATTTAGATGAAAAGTATCGCCGAAGCATTAGCGATATATCAATATTTCAATATATCCGTTTTCAATGTCCCAACCTTACTCTGAGAGCCTTTTTATAGGCCAAGGGTGGAACCACTTTTAGGGCCTCAGTTGGCAAGACCGTTCATCTAGTCACACAAAAACTCTAATCATTTGTAACTGCATACCGAGTTTTGCAGCTAATCAAAAACTCACTCAGGGTGCTTAATTTTTTTTTTAACAAAGAGTGTATTTTAATGAATATACACTAGGCTGACAAAAGTATTAGGACACAAATAGAAGTTGATGAAATTCAATTTTATTCATGTTTTTCAATATGGTGTTGGTCTGCATTGGAACTCTCTGCCTGAAGATGTGCTGATGGTGCACTCAATAAAATAGTTTCAGAGGGGCCTGGATGCCTTTCTTGACCGTTACAATATTATATGTTATAATGATTAATTACTTTAGAAGCATCAATGATCCAGGGATTATTCTGATTGCCAGACTTGCAGTCAGGAAGGAATTTTTTCCCTTAAATGGGGAAAATTGGCTTCTACCTCATTGGGGTTGTCTTGCCTTCCTCTGAATCAACATTGGGGGGTATTAGGCTGAATTGGATGGATGCATGTCTTTTTTCGGCCTAATATACTATGTTTTACTAGTTCATAGGCTATGCAACTCTTTATATTGAGCGACTCCTAAGGCATACTAGTATGTACTATGCCTTCCCATCACAGGGCTTCAGTACTATACAATAGTGACAAGAAACGCTGTTAGGTAATTATGGGGGTGCTATATTACAAAGTAAAAGCATCAGTTATACAATCCATGGAAGTGACTGAATAGCATTTCCAAAATCTAGTTTCAAATGAATGCTGAATAGGAAAATCCCTCATTCAGGCACAAATGGCTCTTGCTCCTAAGCCAGAAGATCCAGCACACTTTGTGTAGCAATTTTTTGTCCAGATCCCCAGATAGACCCAGTTCTATCTGACAAATGCCCCAGAATATTACCTGAGTACAATCACCTCCATGATAACCATTAACAGAGGAATTTTGACTGGTGTCAAACCTATAAAAGGGGGGTCCCCATAGGAGCATGATAGGCGATGGATGATGTAGCAGAAATTGAAGGAGAGAAAAACTGGCTCTTGTGAGTTGCAGCCAAACATGGTGTCATGGCTTGCTGCATCTGTTGGCTAGTAGAGAAAGCCGCCCAAGAAAGGAGATAGCCCTGAAAGCATCCAGGTATGAACTGCTCACCGTCTCAGTCCAACGGTCAAACTTTCACCAGGCTAAAGCTGTGCACCATCTCAATTGTTGTTCGGTGTTGAAGAAAAGTTTGAAGAAAAGAAATGTGGCCTGTCCCTATGCATTTGCCTCCTCATCACTTGGTTTTTAAGCATTATTCCTTGATGGACCAGTCCTCCGGACTACAGCCTGCTCATACTTTGGCAACCTTCTCTATGTAGGGCTTGAAAAAACCTGCCTAGTTCCCCTCAAGTCACAGGCCCCTTTCACAATTACTACCTCTGAACTCCCTATAGCTATGGCAGCAAACAGAGGGGTAGATTTACTATTCAAAATAAGGCAAGCGTCTGGTGGTGCCTGTAACCAATAAGTCAGACTTGAGACCTGGAGCTGCCGGCGGGGCACACGTAGGGAGGCAGAAGAGGTGATCATGAGCTGATTTGTTATATTTTGGAATGGGGGACCCATTTTTAGAAAAAAACTTTAATATTGACAACCGCTTGAAGATTTTCAGCATTTTTGCTGTTGTCTTCCTAACATAAGTAGTAAGCATTAATCCTTTCTAGAGATTAGCGAGTATACTCGCTAAAGGCAATTGCTCGAGCGAGCATTGCCTTTAGCGAGTATCTCCCCCGCTCGAGACTGCAGGTTCGGGTGCCGGCGCGGGGGAGCGGTGAGTAGCGCTGTCAGCAGGAGGGAGCGGGGGAGAGGGAGAGAGAGATCTCCCCTCTGTTCCGCCCCGCTCTCCCCCGCAGCTCCGTGCCCGCCGCCGGCACCCGAACCTGCAGTCTCGAGCGGGGGAGATTGCTCGAGCAATTGCCTTTAGCGAGTATACTCGCTCATCTATTATCCTTTCCAATCCAAATAACCTTGCCACCCACACACTCTCCAGCCCTTGTATATTCTGGGTGGGAAAGCACTTTGTGGATTCCTTGGAATGACTTAACAGAAACACATAAAAATAAACTGTCATGGTGATTTTATTAGTAATTTTTTTTAATTGAATGTGAATTACGAGTGTTTCTCATCGGGAAGATCATTTATAACAATCCTGTAAATACATATGTATATAGATAGATAGATATAGATATATCATACATTTATATTATAAGACTCTATTCATTTCTAATTTCTCTAATCATAAATAGATATCATTAGTGAAATTAGAAATAAACAGAGTCTTATTATGTCAATTAGAAATGAATAGAGTATGCAGAACAGAGCTCTGATGTCCTGCATATCCATATTGCACTTTGTAGAACAGCCTTCGACATTGGAGCTCTGTTCTGCATAGTGCTAGAAACATGCGTCGGAGCTTGCCTGACATCAGAGCTATGCAGGGGAATCTGACTGTCGGACGAGATCCCACACTGGATTGGAAAAGGTTAAATGTATTTTACAGTCTTCCAGAATATAATAGCCAATCCTATTGTCAAACAATAGTTATAAGTGACTAGCTTACCCGTCGCGCGTTGCTGCGAAGACAGACAGACATACATTCATTCGTTTTTATATATCTAGATAACAACCAATCACAGCGCAGCTTACATGTTACCTCAGTGGTATAATATATAACAACCAATCACAGCGCAGCTTTCATGTTACCTCAGCAGTAAGAGAAATAACAACCAATCACAGCGCAACTTTTATTCTGCCTCAGCAATATAAAAAATAGCAACCAATCACAGCGCAGCTTTCATGTTACCTCTGCGGTATTATATATAGCAACCAATCACAGCGCAGCTTTCATGTTACCTCAGCGGTATAATATATAGCAACCAATCACAGCACAGCTTTCATGTTACCTCAGTGGTATAATATATAACAACAAATCGCAGCACAGCTTTCATGCAACCTCAGTAGTATAAGAAGTAGCCACCAATCATAGCGCAGCTTTCATGTTACCTCAGCAGTATATGAAATAGCAACCAATCACAGCACAGCTTTCATTTTACCTCAGCATTCTCCATATCCAGCAATTGTCTTGCGAAACGTTCGGCGGATGCATCATTTTGTGGTTGAACACTCATCCCGTTGCTCGCAATGCCTTTTGCTTTCGTGCTTGAGATGGAAATCAAACGATCTTTGTCTGGGGGGCATAACTGTCGACGACGCTCGCACGCGCGCCACCTATCGTAGGATAGATGTACTATGCCAATAACCTTCCCAGGAGTATACTCAGCAACTTCCCAAAGTTTCATGGCAATTGGATGAATGGTGTAGTAATGCATAAAGGACAGAAAGACAGACATACATTCATTTATATATATCAGGAAGTGAGAGAATTAGATTCCGTACGTAAAATTTGGACGCTAATTGTTTTGCGTTTAGAATTGAATAATCTACTTGGGACCCATTAACGTTTCCTTTTTATGGCATAATCAATGCCCGTGCCAAATTTCAAGTTTCTATGTGAGAAAATGACATTCTGTACGTAAAATTTCGACGCTAATTCTTTTGCGCATAGAATTAAATAATCGAGTTGGGACCCATTAGCTTTTCCTATTTATGACATAATCAATGCCCATGCCAAATTTCAAGTTTCTATGACATTGGGAAGCGAGAAAATTAGATTCCGTACGTAAAATTTGGACGCTAATTCTTTGGCACTTAGAATTGAATAATTGAGCTGGGACCCATTAACTTTTCCTATTTATGACATAATCAATGCTCGTGCCAAATTTCATGTTTCTATGACATCGCGAAGTGAGAGAATTAGTGGCAGTGATGGAAATCGAACGATCTACGTGGAGGGGGGCGTAACTGTCGACGATGCTCGCATTCGCGCCATTTATCATAGGATAGTTTTACTATGCCTATAATCTTCCCAGGAGTGTACTCAACAACTTCCCAAAGTTTCATGGCGATCGGATGAATGGTGTAGTAGCGCATAAAGGACAAACAGACAGACAGACACGCAGACATTCAATTTTATATATCTAGATAACAGTGGTAAATCTTAAAAGTGTACACCCCACATATGTCATCTGAAGGGAACCTGTCATCAGAGTCATGCTACCCGATGCAAGGGCAACATGAACCCGGCATAGGTATGTACAATATGCCCATGTATGTCTTTTCTGCAGCGTTTCACAATCAACATGATTTAAAGATGCTGCCCACATGGAGCTCTCAGCCGCGGGGGTGGAAGAACTGTTGCTCTAGATGATGCAGGCATGAAGAGGCCAGTGCAGCGCCGCCCTGCCACTTGGAGCTCCGTTTAGAATGAAACTCAAATTTGTTTCTTCTGAAATGCGCTTTAAAATAAGACAAAATGAAAAAAGCTAAATTAATCACACCATGTCTGTGCTTTGTCATATGTGTGTGTTTATATATATGCATGCCGCATCGGATCGATTTAATTATGCCTGAGGAAGAACCCTCAGTAGGTTGGAAGGCTCGCTATAACATCATGTATTTTTGTTTGCTATTAAAAGGTATCATATCTACAAGAGGACTTGGTTTGTCTTGCTGAGAACAATCACATTTAAATTAAGACATACATGAGCGCAATGTACATACAGTACCTGTCCCAGGTTTATACTGCCTGTGGTTCGGGCGGCATGAACCTGGTGGATGTTCCCTGTAAAGTATAATGAATGATGGAGATACTAAGTATGGCATGCAGCCATGAAATTGAACGGTCTTATCATTTGTGTACAAGTTCTTAGATGTAACGCCTGAAGGTATGAGCAATGGATTTAGTCTGTGAATAGTTCACTGTCTGTAATGACAGTAGGATTACATATAAGTCATTTACAGTTGTACCTTATTGACAGATTCCGTAAGTACCCCCTTGTAGCTATTCATATTACAAAGCTGAAATATTTAACTGGTGTCAGTATGGAGCCTAGCTGTAAAATGTGGTTATGCAAGTTAAAGGGCATGTCCACTTTTTAGAAGTCCAATTCCTCATAAAAAAATAATAATAATAATAATTAGAGATGAGCGAACGTACTCGTCCGAGCTTGATATTCGTGCGAATATTAGGGTGTTCGGGATGCTTGTTACTCTTAACGAGCACCACGCGGTGTTCGGGTTACTTTCACTTTCCTGTCTGAGACGTTAGCGCGCTTTTCTGGCCAATTGAAAGACAGGGAAGGCATTACAACTTCCCCCTGTGACGTTCAAGCCCTATACCACCCCCCTGCTGTGAGTGGCTGGGGAGATAAGGTGTCACCCGAGTATTGAAATCTGCCCTTCCCGCGGCTCGCTACGGATGTATTCTGACACTAGTTCAGGGAAAGTGGTATCGTGTTGGAGCTGCTATAGGGAGAGCGTTAGGTGTATTGTAGGCTTCAAGAACCCCAACGGTCCTTCTAAAGGCCATAAATCGTCTCTATATGCGCTCAGTGGGGCCGGCGGCAGCAGCGCCGACCCCATTGAGAACATATAGAAGACAAATCCTTCTTTTCTGCCACAGCTGTAACAGCTGTAGCAGAGAAGAACGATGTTAGCCCATTGAATTCAATGGAACCAGCAATACAGCAGGTTCCACTGAATGCAATGGGCTGCCGGCGATCGCAGGATGAATGGTCGGGAAGGGGTTAAATATATAACCCCTTCCCTGCAATTCATCCAGAAATGTGATACACTAAAAATATATACCGGCGTATAAGGCGACGGGGCGTATAAGACGACCCCCCAACTGTCACCTTATACGCTGGCAATACAGTGGAGCAAAGAATAAAAAGCATTACTCACTTCTTCAGACGATCTGCGCCGCTTCTGTAGACTGTCACTCCTTCCTGGTGTTCTGCGGTGCTGCTGCAGGCTGTCGCTCCCTCCTGGTTCCCGGCAGAGCATTGCTTTCTCTACGAAAGGCTTTAAATCCACGCCTCCAGAAACACACGTGCCTTCAGCCAATCACAGCCAATGACAGTGATGTCATTGAATTGCTGTGATTGGCTGTGTTTCTGGAGGCGGGGATTTCAAGCCTTTCATAGAGAAAGCTTTAGTCCGTGGACCAGGAGGGAGTGACAGTCTGCAGGAGCGGCGCAGATCGTCTGAAGAAGTAAGTAATGCTTTTTATTCTTTGCTCCACTGTATTGCCGGCGTATAAGGTGACAGTTGGGGGGTCGTCTTATACGCCCCGTCGCCTTATACGCCGGTATATATTTTTAGTGTATCACATTTCTGGATGAATTGCAGGGAAGGGGTTATATATTTAACCCTTTCCCGACCATTCATCCTGCGATCGCCGGCAGCCCATTGCTTTCAGCGGAACCTGCTGTATTGCTGGTTCCATTGAATTCAATGGGCTAACATCGTTCTTCTCTGCTACAGCTGTTACAGCTGTGCCAGAGGAGAACGATCTTTACGCTGACAGTGCGGGGGGGGGGGGGGGGGCACTCTTGCCGCTATTGTGGCTTAATAGTGGGACCTGTGAACTTGAGATGCAGCCCAACATGTAGCCCCTCGCCTGCCCTATCCGTTGCTGTGTCGTTCCCATCACTTTCTTGAATTGCCCAGATTTTCACACATGAAAACCTTAGCGAGCATCGGCGAAATACAAAAATGCTCGGGTCGCCCATTGACTTCAATGGGGTTCGTTACTCGAAACGAACCCTCGAGCATTGCGAAAATTTTGTGCCGAGTAACGAGCACCCGAGCATTTTGGTGTTCGCTCATCTCTAATAATAATCTTTATTTGTATAGCGCCAACATATTCCGCAGCGCTTACATAGACGGGGGGAATACAGAAAGACAAAAGTACAAAAAATTACAGAACCGCGGTTACATAGTAATCAGTTGATGGAAACAATAGAGGTGAGGGTCCTGCTCCAACGAGCTTACATACTGCTGCTCTGGAGAAGTCTTGGAGGTGGGAATGAGAAGTTCGAATTAGAGGGGTGTGCAGTCCAGTTTCGTTAGCAGAGCGGAGAGCCCGGGCTGGGTGATGGATTAAGATGAGGGAGGCAATATAGGGGGGCGCTGCGCTTTGGAGGGCTTTGTGGATGAAGGTAGTAAGTTTAAATTGAATTCTGTATGTAATGGGCAGCCAGTGCAGTGACCGATACAGGGCAGAGACAGAAAAAAAAATGTTTTGCAAATAGTATTGATTACAAATATCCTACCGTTATGTTTTGTGCCTACAGCTCTTATACAGATGTTTGTGTCTCCATGGTTACAGACTACAAACTATGTGCTGACTTGACTGCAGTCATGCTGAGCTCTTTCTGTCCTCCCTGCTTCTTGCTGATCTACCAAATCTATGTTAACAGGAAGTGAGAGACATACAGAAAGTAGTATGGGTCACGGATTCAGATAGAAGGCGGTGGATGGCGCAGGTTTTTTTCGTAGTCTGTTACCATGGAGACACATAGGTCTGCATAAGAGTTGTAGACAAAAAACAATAGGATATTTTTTAAGGATGACTATTTTCAAAGTTGCTTCAATTTTTCTTTTAAATGCATTTACAATTAAAAAACTGGACACAGCCTTTATTTATCAATGACGATGTATATACAATAACATATATTTATGTGCCCTTTATTCAAATGTGTATGCAAACATCTACTTGATGTCATAGAGGTGAGGTTAGTCCCATATCAGCACTCTACTCTACTCCGAATCATACATATTATTACAGGCATTCATTTTCGGAAAGCATTCATAGTATAGCAAAACCATTTCATAAATAGCCAAGTCTTATTCTCAGTAGGAGAGGGGACAAAGTCCCACCCCGCCCGGCCTCTGGCAGCCGCTTATCTTTCTAAGAACAAAAGGATCAAACATGTGTAAATCCAAGAGCCCAATCATTATCACCCCCGACGTCTGCCATCAGGGAAGAGTCTGGAGACTACAGATGAGCGAGCGTACTCGCTAAGGGCAAATACTCAAAGGATTCGTGTGCCGGCGGGGGTGAGAGGTGAGTTGCGGGAGCGAGCATGGGGGAGCGGGGGGGGGGGGGGAGATCTCCCCCCCTTGTTGCTCCCCGCTGTCCCCCGCCGCCACTCGAATCATCGTTCCCTGACTTACCAAAATTGGCGGATTCGGACAGTATACTCTAATATGTATGAACAGCTGTAGTTTTACTTAATTTTCAAACTCCTATTTGTGTTAAGGCCCTTTTAGACAAAACGATTATCGCTCAAAATTCGCTCAAGAGCCATCTTTTGAGCGATAATCGTTGTGTGTAACTGCACTGACGTCATGCAGTTTTCATTATGCCATTGCTCATCGTTGTCTTTCAGCATGCTGAAAGACAACAATGAGCCTTATCAGGGATTCACAGCGGGATACAGCTGATACTATTGTTTCTGCTGTATCCGCTCCCTGATGATAGGCTGGGTATGAAGAACAGAGCGGTCTAGCTGTGTTCTCCATACCCCGCTCAGAGCGCTCGGCTGTATAACAGCTGGGCGCTCCGTGCAGAGAACAGCTGGATGCACAAGACAAGCGGGGCGACCCCGCTTGCCTTCTGCACCCTCCGCTCAGCTGTAACAGCCGGGCGCTCCGAACGGGGAACAGCTGGATGCACAAGACAAGCGGGGCCACCCCGCTTGTCTTCTGCATCCTCCGCTCGGAGGGCTCGGCTGTATAACATCCAGGCGCTCAGAGCGGGGAACAGCTGGATGCAGAAGGCAAGCAGCCCGGCTTGTCTTCTGCATCCTCCGCTTAGAGTGCAAGGTGATTGCTCAACGTTTGAGCGAGCACCTTGCGCTGTAAATCACGCAACGATTATCGCTCAAAAGACATCTTTTGAGTGATAATCGTTGTGTCTAAATTGGCCTTTAGTCACCCTTCCATTGTGAAAAAATGTGCTCTAATATTTACTCTTAAGGGTATGATCACACCGTGAAATAAATCTGCAACAAAATTTGGGTGCAGATTTTCACTGCAGAATTCACTTATTGTCTTGCAATGAATCAATCCTGTGCTTAAAATCTGCAGCATTTCCGCCACAGATAGAACAGAGCATGACTATTTACTATTGCAGATTTTTCTGCTCTAAATAAATGTAAAAGTCCCATTCCCTTACATTGTACTGTTTACCGCTGTGAAAGTTTAGCTGAAATTCCACAGCAATTCTGCTGTGTGCGAACTGACCCTAACACCGTCATCTTCTATTTGAAAATCAAGCAAACAGCCTTATCCTAACTCTTCCTCCTTAGGGTGCCTACCCACTTGCGATTTTTTTTCCTGTGATGTTTTGCCTTTTTTCTCAAGAGCAATTAGTATAGAATGTGTTCTTGTCCATCTGGGTTTTTTTTCCCCGTTTCGTGGGGTTTTTTCACATAGGAACTGTCAGTTGCATATGTCTCCTTATTTTTCTCTTAATGCACCCATGATTGTCAATGGAAGGCTGCAAAAAACGCAGCGAAAAACGCGCAAAAAATGCGCGGAAAACGCACAAAAAACGCGTGAAAACGCCGCGTTTTTCACGCGCGAAAATCAGCAACGCAAGTGGGTAGGCGCCCTTAGGGTCAGTTTACATCAAACGATTTATCAATTGAACAAGTGGATGATGTTAGAGTTCGCTCAGGCAGCCTCTTTATACAGGCAGATACATCGCTGGCTCATCAAACGAGAAATCGTTCAGTCGATCACATTTGCTGTATAAGTGATGAGAACGACTGAATAATCGCTATTTAAACTGAATGAGCCAACAATGATTCTTAGTGCCGCATAAAATGAACAATGAATGAAAAGCGTTTGGTTGTTGGATGCGTTTATACTGAATGATTATCGTTCATTTTTTCCATGTAAAGGGGCCTTTATCCTTTCCCTGTGACCAAATATCCTCTTTTTCTTTGTTCCAGAAACTCATTGCGAAGTTTGACTGACGTGTCACCATTGATCCAAATTCCACAGAAAGACATAAATGACGCGATTGAATGACTTATCGCAGGCATATTGTCAGTGTTACATTTCACAGATAATAATCACCTCCTGACATCATGATGTAAGCTCTGTGCTACATATTACTATCTTAAAGCAGATATGGAGGCAGAGTGTCACATATCACAGAGGATTATGGTATGTAATATTGAAGGGAATGGAAACTTTGGAATTAGGAAGAACTGCAGGCTCAGGAGCATTTGTGTGCTCAGATCAACATGACTGATGCCAAGTATTTGTCCCGATAATATGTGTATCTATGATATCTTTTATATATATCTGGTACAATGGTTATTAAACTGTATTGAACATGCCTTACATTTTTCTCTAAATAATTAACATTTTTCTTCTTTAAAGGGATATTCACATTATAGAAAGTAATGGCATAGCGCTAGGGTATGTCGTATCATTTTGACAGATGGGAGTCTGATCTCCAAGATCCTCGTTGATACGGGGAATGAAGAGGCTGTAGAGCTGGTTCACTTGAATGGAGCCCATTCAAGTGGACAAGCGCAATTGTTTCTTCATTCTCAGGTTGGATATGGATCGCAGCAGCCAGAACCCTTACCAATCAGAATGTTATGGCATATCCTAGGGATATTTCCTAACATTTAATTATGGGAATACTTGTAATAAGAAAATAGAAATAATGGTAAGAAGCAAAATATTTCATTCCAGCTCAACTGACATGACTGTTTTAGCAAGTACTTGTTTTTGCAGGAAATAACAAATCTGGAGCATCTTTCCTTCTGCGTTGAATCGTTTGTCTGTTATTGTTGCATCTCCCTTATTTGCATATTACCCAGAGGAGCATGCATGGCCTTATAAGTCTCCTCATTTACCTTCTGGGTGCTCTCCCTAAGGAGAAAAGATAGCTTTCCTGATCCTTTAGGAAAAGCATGAGTGAACTGACATCTGGGTGTTACCATTCCCTATGTCAATGTAGTGTGTCCCTTTAAGACAACGTCAAGCTCACCAGCTCTGAACCAGCCATGACGTCAACATCAGGCCAATATGAATCACTTGGAGGTGGTACAGTTTTAACAAAGTTGTTCCAGTCATGGCTGCTGTCTCGTGGTGTCAACCAGGATGGCGCAGGAGAAAAGATAATGCCACATGTTGTTCAAACATGAAGATAACTTGAACAGCAATACACAAGTAGTTTGAGTCTGGCAGAAACAGCAGACTGGCTTGGCACTGGCTTGCTGTTACACCGGTTGGTTCATTCATCATACACTCCTTCAGCAGTCTTTACTCCTCAGGCATTCAACACTTCCAGCAGAATCAGGCGGCACACAGACAATGGCTCAGCACTCTTAAAGGGGTATTCCAGGACTACACTATTGATGACCTGTTCTCAGGATAGGTCATCGTTAGTTGATTGGAGGGGTCGTGCCACCTGGAATCTGCACCGATCAGCTGATTGAAGGGACAGCTTGAAGCAACAGCGATGTTCAGGTGAGGCACCAAGCACAGTGTCGTACATTGCATGGGTGTGTCTGATATTCTTTGATACTTTTCACTCCCTTCTCAGCCCTAAAACGCAGCCCCCGGTGACGGATCTCAGTACTGAAGAGCTGGCTGCTTACTTCAAAAAGAAAATTGATAACATCCGTCAGAAAATAACCTCCCAATCCCAGACTAGCCCTGACCCTTGTCTCGTCAGCCCTGTATCTAGCTCCTGCTTACTGTCTGTACTCAGACCAGCGACAGAGGAAGAAGTCTCCAAATTGCTCTTCTCTGCTCACCCCACCACCTGCGCTAGTGACCCCCTCCCCTCACACTTCCTCCGTTCCTTCTCCCCAGTGGTCATCTCCCATCTCACCACTATATTCAACCTCTCTCTGACCTCTGGCATCTTTCCCTCTTCTTTCAAACACGCCATCATATCCCCACTGCTAAAGAAGCCGACTCTGGACGTGACTGATTCTGCCAACTACCGACCCATCTCAAACCTCCCCTACATCTCCAAACTACTTGAACGCCTGGTTTACTCCCACCTTGTAAGCTACCTATCAGAGCACTCACTCCTAGACCCCCTACAGTCTGGCTTCCGACCTTAACACTCGACAGAAACTGCCCATACAAGGGTATCCAATGACCTAGCGACAGCCAAATCGAGGGGCGATTACTCCCTACTGATCCTCCTCGACCTCTCCGCAGCATTTGACACTGTTGACCACAAACTCCTCCTCAGTATGCTATGCTCCATTGGTCTAAAAGACACTGCTCTCTCCTGGTTCTCCTCCTACCTAGCTGACCGCTCTTTCGTTGTCTCCTCTGCTGGCTCTACCTCCCCTCCTCTTCCCCTTGCTGTTGGGGTCCCCCAGGGCTCGGCCCTTGGCCCCCTTCTTTTCTCTATCTACACTGCCCCTATTGGACAAACCATCAGAATATTTGGCCTCCAATACCACCTGTATGCTGATAACACCCAGCTATACACCTCTTCCCGTGACATCTCTGCACCTTTACCCCAAAACATCACTGACTGTCTGTCTGCTGTCTCTAACACCATGTCCTCTCTCTACCTAAAAGTAAACCTCTCTAAAACTGACTTACGGGTATTTCCACCCTCCACTAACCGACCTCATCCTGACATCTCCATCTCAGTGTGTGGCGCCACCATAACTCCCAGACAACATGCAGCGGGCATCATGGCACCTTGGGGTCATATTCGATTCTGATCTCTCTTTTACCCCCTACATCCAATCTCTGGCCCGAACATGTCAGCTGCACCTCAAGAACATCGCAAGAATTCGCTCTTTTCTCACTGTGGACACATTAAAAACGCTTAATGTTGCCCTCATCCACTCTCAGCTCGATTATTGCAACTCATTGCTGATCGGCCTCCCCTGCACCAGACTCTACCCTCTCCAATCCATCCTGAATGCAGCAGCCAGGCTCATCTTACTGTCCAGCCACTACTCAGACGCCTCTGTCCTGTGCCAGTCACTGCACTGGCTGCCCGTTAAATACAGAATTCAATTTAAACTCGCTACCTTCATCCACAAAGCCCTCCACAGCGCAGCACCCCCCTATATCGCCTCCCTCATCTCACTCCATCAACCAGCCCGGGCTCTCCGCTCTGCTAACGAAACCAGACTGAGCGCCCCTTTAATTCGAACTTCTCATTTCCGCCTCCAAGACTTCTCCAGAGCAGCATCAGTCCTCTGGAACGCACTACCAAAGGCTACCGGGGCAATCCAGGACTTGCAGAACTTCAGGCGTGCTCTAAAAACGCACCTCTTCAGGGATGCATACCGCATTCCCTAAACAAACCCCTCTGTACTCCGCCTGATAACATGCTCCCTGACCTACTGACTGCAATCCCTGCTAGCCATCATAAACCGCACCTGCAGTCATACTGTTTCTGTCGTCACACGACTAAATGTCTGATTATTGTCTATGTGTATAACATCGCTCACTCTCCACCTCGCCATACTGTGCACATCCCCAGCCCTTTTACCTTCTGTATCACCCCATTACTTGTAGTATGTAAGCTCGTTGGAGCAGGACCCGCACCCCTATTGTTTCCATCAACTGATTACTATATGTAACCGTGGTTCTGTAATGTTTGTATTTTTTGTCTTTCTCTATTCCCCCTGTCTATGTAAGCGCTGCGGAATATGTTGGCGCTATACAAATAAAGTTTATTATTATTATTCACTTGACTGGGACGGACTTGCTTTTAGGCCATGTGACCAATTAATGTGACATCACATACCTGATGAGAAGTTGCAGCACTCACCTGACCGCTGCAGCCTCTTCAGTCAGCTGATCGGCAGGAATCCTGACCCTTCCTATAAGAGATCAATAGATTACTACCAGAAATCCCCTTTAAGGGCAAAGCTCCAAGATGCTGGCTATGTCTTCTTTCTTGCCCCATGTACTGCTCTGCTCAGCTCACTTCGCCAGAGCACACAACTTCAGCTTCATGTCCACACTGTGCTAGTCTCTGTAATACATCATCAACTACCACTCTGTGCCGGAACCCGACTCTTATAGCACATCCATCATGCAAACCATGCGGCCAGCTTTGATTTTAGTTGGCATTTGTTTTGTCCATTACCTGTATGTCTCATGATTCATTCTCTTTACAAGAATACAAGTACACACTTCACCTGACTGCACTATAAAACAGACTGCTCCAGCAGATGCAACGAATGGTGATGAAGGTCTGGAAGTGATCCTGTTTCCGCTTATGAAGCCCGGTGTTATAGATGGTGGCATGGTTACAAGTGGCACTATGAGAACAGTACTTACAGCTGTGACAATAATGTGCAGGAAGGAAGGGAGGCCAGTCCAGAATTTCCTTTTAGAAATAATAAGGATATGCTTTGCGATAGGCTTCCGCCTCTAATCATCTTCAAGTACTTTCCTTCTTATCACATTTTCTTTCAAGGGGTTATCTGGTTTATAATGAAGAGAAAGAAGGGGATGTATAAGTGCTGCTGAAGAACCAGTGGAGTCCAGATGTACAAAGTAATATTTTTGTCTTTTAGTTTCTGGTAATACGTTTTGGCACAGGACTCATGCCTTCATCAGGCTTATATACAAAGTGCACATTGTGTATATATGGCCTGACAAAGGCAACCCTCCAGTACCAAAATGCATTACTAGAAAAAAATAGACTAACATATTGATTTGTATATCTGGTTTCCACTGGTTCTTCAGATGTTACCTGTAATCAAAATTGAACCTACAACTCCAACACTGCAAAGCAGCAGCACTAAAAACAGAGCCACCACAGAAGAATGAAATGAATGAAAGTGGGAATAAACACAAAGAGAACAGAAAAGTGTGGTGGCACAGCTGCTTTGCTGGAGTTGTAAGTTCAAATCTGACCAAGGGCAACATCTGGATGGAGGTTTTCAAAGTCAATGTAGATGTTACCCTTGATGGGATTTGAACCTAGGCCCCCAACACTGAAAGGTAGTGCTCTACACACATGTACATACGTCAGTGCTACATTCCCATTGAAATCAGTGGGAATTGGGATTGGCTGTTCCGATTCACAATAATTTTTTTGAATATTTCAATAATCGCTCAACACTACTGATGAGTCTAAATGGCCTATCAAAATATAATTTAAAGCAGCAACCCTTTCATTCGTAATAGGAGATATATCACTTTTGGGTGAAGCATAGGTAAAGTTCCCTGGTGCAAGCACCGAGTCATGACTGACTCCTTGGGTGACGTCACATCGTGACATTTTCTAGGCAGACCTTTTTTGCGGGGTGGTTTGCCATTGGCTTCCCCAGTCATCTTATAGCAGAAAGAATAGCAGAATATAAACTTGAAAGTCAAGTTACAATACAAACAGTACAACTCAGAGACAGGTTAACAAATGGATGTGGCAGCTCTGCAGGAGTAATCCCCAAGTTATATTCACATCTCACAACAGTCTGCTTAAAGGGGTTGTCCCACGCCGAAACGTTTTTTTTTTTTATTCAATAGGCCCCCCGTTCGACGCGAGACAAACCCGATGCATGTGTTAAAAAAAACAAAACGGATAGTACTTACCCGAATCCCCGCGCTGCGGCGACTTCTTCCTTACCTTGCTAAGATGGCCGCCGGGATCTTCACCCACGGTGGACCGCAGGTCTTCTCCCATGGTGCACCGTGGGCTCTGTGCGTTCCATTGCCGATTCCAGCCTCCTGATTGGCTGGAATCGGCACACGTGACGGGGCGGAGCTACAAGGAGCAGCTCTCCGGCACGAGCGGCCCCATTCGGAAGGGAGAAGACCGGACTGTGCAAGCGCGTCTAATCGGGCGATTAGACGCTGAAATTAGACGGCACCATGGCGACGGGGACGCTAGCAACGGAACAGGTAAGTGAATAACTTCTGTACATTACAAAGTGCATTAATATGGCCATACAGAAGTGTATACCCCAACTTGCTTTCGCGGGACAACCCCTTTAATGGCTTTCATATACACTCTTTGTCAAATAAAATCAAGCCCCTAGAAGAGGTTGTCCTTTTACTCCAAAATTCTACCTACCGTTATCTTAGGCAGATATACAAATGATTAGAGTTGTGACATGATTAGATGAGCGGTCTTGCCCCCAAAAGCCCTAAAAGTGGTTCCCCCCTTGGCCTATAAAAAAGCTCTCAGAGGCTACTTGTATGTAGTGACCTCTTTTTACTGCGCAATCGAAAGATTTCACTCAGTTAACAGAGTTTGAGAGGCACCAATTGTTGGAATGCGAGAAGCTGGATGGTTGTATCGATGAATTGCCGCCACATGGGCCATTCTGACCAGACTATTACAAGGTGTTGGGACCAGTGGATGCATGAGGGCACACAAGACGACATAGCTCAGGACGCCCTCGACAGACCACCAGTAGATTGTGTGATCATCCAACAAGCACAACCAGCTCCAGCTGTTTAGTTGTCCGCCATCCAGAGACAGAGAGCAACATCATCACAGCCCCTTTGTCTGTCAGAAGCATTTCCAGGAGGCTGAAGGACATTTGGTCGCAATCGCCTCTGATTGCAGTGGTGTCGAGAATGATGAAACTGGACAACTACAAAGTGGGACCACTTGTCCTCAGCGATGAATCCAGCTTTAGTTTGGGCACTGCTGACAGCAGTGTTCAAGTCTGGAGACCCATGGGTGAGTGCCTCTATCCTGCCTTTGTGGTAGAGTGGCACATTACCCCCCACTACTGGTGTGATGGTCTGGGGACCATCACATACGAAAGTAAGTCAACCCTAGAAGTGGTATGAAGGACAATAACATGTGTTCCTCTCATGGCGGCTTCCAAAAGGTATTTTTCAGCAGGATGATGTTTGGCCACACACACAAGGGTGTCACAGGAATGTCTTCACAACATTGTCACATTTCTGTGGCTGGCCAGTCACCATGAAAGCTATGATCACTATGATGCATTATGGCTTACAATAGTGATCATAGGCCATGGCAGGCCTGGACACCGGTGTCTGGCATCTGGTTGCGCTCGCTCTGTGAACCCTTTGCATAATATACATTGATCGCGGCATGTAGGAGGTTAACAGCAGGGATCGCTGTTCTCATCGACCCCCACTGCAGTGGGAGTCCGGCTGTCAGGTTCCCGCTGCAGGATGGCACAGGCTCATTTCTAAGCCTGTGCTATCCATAGGATGTAACTTTATGTCCTGTTGCGTTAACTACCACCCTGCCAGGTCGTAAACTTACGACTTGTTGTATTAAGGGTGCTTTCACATCTGCGCTTGTGGGTTCCGTTTTCTTGCTTTGTTTGGGGAGCAGGAAAAGGTAATCCCTGTCCGAACAGGTTGATCTAATGACGGAACTGAATAGCGCCGGACTTCATTGACTAAAATGGGGTCTGTTCAGTTTTCGCTTAGCTGCCCGGCATTTTTCTGCATGCAGTGCTTCTACCTCCGGTATTTTGTGCGGGATCTGCGATGGAGCCTACGAATGAAGGTTCCAGAGAAGATGTGAAACCACCCTATGGGGTTAATATTATTTCACCAGCAACTCACAAATCAGTAACATTGCTATTACAAGCTACAACTTTTCAAAGAACAGGTGAACAATAGACCAATCCATCATTGTAACTTTCTTACTGATAAGCCTTCTTTTTCCAGGGAAGTCGAAGGGTCACATTGCTCAGCTGAGTACTTCTGCCTCTTTGTTCCAATGATTAGTGGTTGTCTCAGGATCCGGACCCCCTCTGATCGAAACTTTTTACTCAAATGTTTTACCAACAGAAGTTACCTTTCAATATTTTAAAACTGATCTAATCTAAACCCAGAGTAGATCCATTGTGACACATATATACGTCGTATACATTAGATACAGAGGGAAAACTGCTTGGGTCTAATACTTGTCACATAATATTCCGAATACAGATGGAGAAAAATGGATTAACAACAGAAATATTAAAGCAGATTTCCTTCATAAGTGGTACTAAGATGTGAAAGCTGAAATCCTGCAATGACCTAATTGGCATCTGCAAAATCCCCTGCAACTCACTGTTGAACTATTAAGATGCAAGAAGGATGTATTGTTAAAAAAAAACCTTTAAAAATGCTGAAAGTAGTCTTCATGTACATGTGTGATGATCAATTATAATCTACTCAAGCATTTCTTTCTGTACACTTCCATCAAACAAACATATGTACTATGATGCTTGGAGATACTAATTAATGTAAATTAAAGTTAACCTCCTTTTATAAACAACGTTCTAGACATCAATGATACAAATAATTTCTGGATAGTTGTTGACTTGAAGAAACTTTGTTATATTTCTTATTGGAGAAAAATGCCCCACTTAAAAATTCCTTACTTATCAGTCTCATTTCCTCCTTCCCCTGCCTGCTTAATTGGTCAGTGACTCTGAATTCACTGATAAAATCCTTCTCCGTAGAGGATACAGATTTTCAGCTTTACTGAGAGATCAGGTTACAGTTGCCCATAGAAGGCTATGGAGCAGGGAGGGGCAAGCAGGGAGCAGGAGTAAAAGACTAGTTGCTATGTTGCCTTCAATACAAGTAACACTGAGCAAAAAGACTCTACTCCTCTCATTCTCTGTAGCACACAGCCAGAAACAGAAGCATGGAGGAAATTATACAGCAGTATTGAGCAGTATAGCTGTGAATCCAGCATTGGGACAAGATAGAAAACTTTCTAAAACTTCTCCCCACCTCTTTATCACTCTTCAGCTCCTCCCTCTCTCCTCTCTATAGACTTCTATAGGTAACTGTAACCTGATTCCTCAGTTAAAGGGGTTTTTCTGTGGTTGCAAACTATGAAGAACGGTTAAACGATCTGGGAGTGTTTAGCTTGCAAAAAAGAAGGCTGAGAGGAGACTTAATAGCTGTCTACAAATATCTGAAGGGTTGTCACACTGTAGAGGGATCAGCCCTATTCTCATTTGTACAAGGAAAGACTAGAGGCAATGGGATGAAACTGAAAGGGAGGAGAAACAAATTAGATATTAGAAAAAACTTTCTGACAATGAGGGTGATCAATGAGTGAAACAGGTTACCACAGGAGGTGGTGGGTTCTCCTTCAATGGAAGTGTTCAAACAAAGGCTGGACAAATATCTGTCTGGGATGATTTAGTAAATCCTGCACTGAGCAGGGGGTCAGACCTGATGACCCTGGAGGTCCCTTCCAACTCTACCATTCTAGGATTCTAGGATTCTATGACTATTCCTCAGGATAAGTCATCAATAGTAGATTAGCTGGGGTCCATTTTCCGAGACTCCTGCCGATAAGCTGTTCGCATTCATGTACTGAACTGAATTCTGCAGGAAGGAAACAGCTCTGTTTTTACTGTAGTTGCCGGTTTGGTATTGTAGGCATTAACATGAATGGAAATTTTGCCTGTAATACCAGACTTGGCCACAGCGGTAGGAATGAAACTGTCTGCTTTCTTCAGAAATCAGCTCAGTGCACAAGTATGCTAGCCTGGAAGACAGCTGATCTGTGGAGGTCCCGAACAATGGACTTTCACCAATCTACTGGTGATGACTTATCCTGTGGATAAGCTATCTATAGTTTCTAACTAGCCAACTCCTTTAAGCTAAAATGCCATATTCTGTCTGGATACTATGGGAGTCATTTACCAAAAGCTATATGCCAGAATACTGGTGTAGAAAAGTCACAAGTTTTTGCATAATCACCCCCTACATCAAAAATTTTGCGATCTTTCTTCTGTCTACACCAGTACTGCCACGTTTTGGAAGGTGGGCTGTATTGGAGGGGGCGTGGCTGCCCAGACCAGATTTATGTATAATTTGCACCAGAAACTGACATACATTTTGCCAGAAATGTATGCCTGGCTGGGACCCTATGTACATTTCTGTGAAGGTGCACAGAGCTGCCGGGATGCACTGCATATATAGAATCATAGAATGGTAGAGTTGTAAGGTCCAACCCCTTGCTTAATGCAGGGTTCACAAAATCATCCCAGACAGATTGTAACATCTTCTGGCACTGCATAGGTATAAAGCTACGGGTTTAGTTACCGTACAGGTTCACAGAACACTCAGGGGGAAGCCAGAGGTTGGTGTTAGATGGTCACAGGTTTGAAGTACAATGGAGGATGCGGGTATGTTTGTCAGGAGGAAAGCGAGAGGTCGGTATCAGCTGGGATCAGGTTCGCAGTACAATGGAGGATGCAGGTATCGTTGTTGGGAGGAAAGTCAGAGGTCGGTATCAGATGGGCTCAGGTACACAGTACAATGGAGGAGGCGGGTATCTTTGTCAGGAGGAAAGCCAGAGGTCGGTATCAGGTGGGTTCAGGTTCGCAGTACAATGGAGGGTGCGGGTATCATTGTCGGGAGGAAAGCCAGAGGTTGGTATCAAGTAGGCTCAGGTACGTAGTACAATGGAGAAGGTAGGTATCATTGTCAGGAGGAAAGCCAGAGCTCAGTATCAGCTGGTCTCAGGTTCACAGTACAAAGCAAATAGATGAAGTATGGCAGCATCCAGGTGTAAATCAAATAACAGACTTTTTTTATCATGGGAGAATAAAATTCTGTTATTTGATTTACACCTGGATGCTGCCATACTTCATCTATTTGCTTGGTATCTATTACGGAAATGGTCTGATCCGTGTGTGGCTGGTGCATCAACTACAGAGATCCAACCACAGGTGTGGGTTTTCTTATCTGTGCTGCTAGTCACTTACTCTATATATTGATTAGGTTTGCAGTACAATTGAGAAGGAACTTGATCATGGCTGAAGCATAATAATCCAACACTGGTGCAGTGGCAGAGTCAAGCTTTTATAATGAGCCTAATTAGGAACAGAGGTGGGTTCAGGACAGGTGCTGGGTTTGCGGGATCTGGGAACAAGGCAGAGATTCATGCAGGGGAGTTGTCCAAAGGCTTATTGGCTCAGTAGTGAGAGCTACTGACTGGCGTACAGGAGGTACCCGGTTTAATTCCTGACACAGATGTTTGTCCAGGCTGTGCTTGAAGCCTTCCATTGAAGTACTCACCACCTCCCATGTTCCACTCATTGATCACCCTCACATCAGAAGGTTTTGTCTACTATATAATCTGTGAATTTCAGTTTCATTTCATTGGTTCTAGTCTTTCCTTGTGCAAATAGTGCGTGCACCTCTTCATGTATTCAGTGCACCGTGTGCCAGAGGAAATAATACTAACCCTGGTGCAGGAACTGCTGGGTTTAGTAACTTTTCCTTTGTGTTTGTCAGTTAATTCACAGTGACAGTTAAAGGGGGGAAGAAAAGGAGTCTGATAACTGCATAAAGTGGCATTTTTCGCTAATAAGTTATATTACAAAGCTTCTTACAATCACTTATTTATAGAATGTGGTGTATAACTGGATGTACACTTTAACCTTACCCACTGAATGTGCTTTCCACCTAATAGGTTTGGTGTATCTTGGGCTGTTCTAAAGGCTGAAAATGAAATCTATGCCTGCTATAAACTTGCACCACTTCCTGTCTTTATGAGTGGAAAATGTGTAGAAAAGATGCTGACCATGCGCCCTCCCAGATAACCCCACCCACTTCCTGTCACTAGTCAAAAGTGGTAATTAGATTGAAAAGTTACTAATTATAATACATATTTAACATGTGACATCATTTGTGAGTTTTTTATGCCAAAAAACTGGAGACTTTAAACTACTGTCCTAAGGAAGCCTGCAACACTGATGTGAGTCTAGCCTTATCAGGAAGTGGAGGTTTGATTTCAAGCACAGCAAGAACAGGATGATTATAAAGCAGAGAGTACTAAATCAGCAATGAGACAAAAGCTGTCCATACACATTAGACTGCTGTCAGCTGAGGGCTTCCTCGGCTGACAGCTACTGTATCTCGCTGACAAGGTATTATTGTATCTTGACACCACCAAAAGTAGTGGTGGCGTCAAGATACAGGGTGTTTGACAGGGGTTAGCCGCTCCCTGTTCATGATTGGCTGACTGGCTGTCTCCCTGTCCGGGGCCTCACAGGTTCTGTAGGGGCCGCCGGGCAACGTGGAGGAAGGATAAGAAGCACCATTCGGCACTTCAGAGCGGTGCTGTGGAGGAAGGTCACAGCTGGCGATGTGGACTGCACAGCGCTGCTGTCAGAAGAAAAGGGTGAGAGCCAGAGGAAGGTCACACCCGATGTTTGCCACTTCACAGCGCTGCAGTGCGAAGGAAGCAGTGAGCGCAGCAGAGGACTGGTCCTGGGCCACTGTTTAAGGAGCGGAGAACTTTGCCGGCAGCAGCAGGGCCGGGGTGCATGTGCAGGAGGGGTGAGTGCTGCACAGCATTGGGGGTGCCTCGTTGTTTAAGGAGTGGAGCAGTTTGCCAGCAGTGGCACCGGGATCTATCTTCCCCGGCCACAGTCTGCATACATCTTTGCTTGGGCGGCAGGGTTGCGATTACTGTTCCTCTTTGCCTTACTTTACAAGCCTCCAGCCCAGGCAAAAAGAAATCCACATGCTCCTGGTAGGATCTACATGAAGTCAGCCAATCAGGAGCTAGGTGTCTGACAGAGGCGTTCCTGCATCGAAGCCCTGTCAAACCCCTAGCTTCCTGGTGGCGTCAAGATACAATAATACCCACTGACAATTTCATACAGCTGCACACTGGGCTAAGCATGCATGTGATCTGAAAGTAGAGGGAGAAAGATGCTGCTAGACACATTAGTGGCTCATCTTCCTAGAACAAAAGGATCAGGCTGTTGTAATCCAACTGCCTGATCATTACTTCCCCAACCATAATATACGTACATAAGATCAATGACCAGTTCTGCTGAGATCAGTGGGTTCAGCCAATATACATCTAATGTAAGACGACCAGATATTCCCAGGGTCAAAGTGGGGCAAAGGGGTGCGGTCTGGGGTGGGGCTTATCACGATATATAACTTTACCTCCGTCCTTAGAAAAAGTACAGTGCCGGTTCAAAAAAAGACAGGGAGCAAAGTTCGCAGCATTCCTGCATCCAAAAAACAGTCAAAATAGTACCATTGTTACAGATTTTGACTAGAAATCAGTCGCTAATCCGTAGCTAACCTGAGCTAGACCCCTACCCTCCATGAGCCCCATAGCAGACGCTATGGTATTTAGGCCATTCCATAAAGTTCTTCACAGTAGGGGCCCACATTTCTAATATTTTCATACTAGCAATTCGTAGCTCATGAAATACTTACAAGAAGGAGGCCCTCACATGATCCATGTTTGAACATGCTACATATTTGAATGAAACCTCACAATACAAAGACTCCTGCCATATATTATTCATACAGACGGCTTTCACAGTGTTTGCAGTATTGCTTTATTGAACAGGCTGTGTCTGAGATGTCAGTGTGTGGGTGAAAGGTCTGGACAGATGTTGGTCTTGAATATAGTTTAAGTCCATCAAAACTAAATAATTCCTCTATTGCTATAAGTTTGGTCATCTATCAGGGGCACAAACTTTTCTGACAACTCATGCCCATCTATAAGCTTCTGTGGGTCTCATCATTTCTGTAATGTATTTTCAATAAAAATGTTATTGTTTTACGATCATACTTGTAGTGGCTACCATTAAGGGTCTCCGTTTTAGCTTCTCTGCAATCCACTGTCTGTTGTTAGGTACAGAGCTTCTGTAGTAACAAGGACACAGGAGCATTCCCTTGGCAATAGGGGAAGGAGCTATCTAAACAAGGGCATACCCATCCACTCAGAGGCTGCAGGCTGACAGGTTTACAGACACTGTGATAACGATTTCTGCCTACCTTGGTGGGTGGAATGTCTGTGTGTACACACACTATATTTGGTTTACTCACCAATTGGCCAGAATGCCTGAATTGTCTTGGGAAAGCAGAGGGACTGGCACTCAGATACTACTCTCCTGATGATTTGACAACAGACTGTACAATTCAGAATAGAAAGTTAGGGCAAGGAAGTCAGGACAGTGAACTACTGGTAGAATGGTAGGCTTGCTACACGCCCCCTCCCTGAAAGTTGATGGCAAACAGCACAACAAAAAAAATGGGGACGACCACCTGAAAATCAGAACTTATAGACAAATGAATCAGGGTGCAAACAGCAGCAAATGAGAGGGTAAGCAGAACCTGTTATATTATATAGGGTATAGGGAATACATATGGTCATTCTGATTATCTCCAGGAACTCAGGTCTGTGTATGGATAGGGCTAGCATGAACCACCTTCATCCAAGAGCTGAGTCTTTAGTTACGTTTGGGGGGGGGGGGGGATCATCAATGTTCATGGTTCCCATCATATAGAGTCCCTGACTGGCTAGTAGTTCCAATATGGAGGGTATTAAAAGGTAATAATATAAACATCTGTACAGTAGTAACCTGTACAATGCAGTTATTATAGGCATGGTCTTTCACAGTAGCATATTCCTCAAAAAACAATGACAGCATTGCAAAGCCTTACGCAGTACAATATGGCATTTAAAAATAGCAAATAGCAATGGACTAATAAAAAATTCATTTTTGGAGTTTCTCAGGGGAATTAATTCCATTTGCTAAAATCCTAGCTGGGAATGGCTCCAGTTATGGCCAAAGAAAGAAGTCCTATGCCAGATCCCAGTGGGCCATTGCTCATTGCACAACAAGGCAAGTTAATTAGGGAACTTCTTATTTGTGTAATACCATTGAGGGCTTACTGTGCCCAGACCGCAGCACTCCCCCTGCCATTCCTCTTATGTTCCACCCGCCTGAGCACTTCAGGAGGAAAGCATTTCAATATGAGAAAAGTTATATGACCTCAAGATGTTCAGATTAAGATGTGTCCAGTTTTAATTCTTCAAGAAAAAAATACTCTTGTTATCTTTGTGAGGACAAGTAATGCTGTGTACCAAGCTTGAGCAGGTTAGGATAAGAGGCCTAACATCACAAATGTCACTGCACTTATTATATGGTGGGTGGACTCGGTCATTCATTAGTGAGTCTTAAGAGGTCTATGAAAACCTGATGTTAACAGAAAGTGAAGTCGATGAGTACACAAAGTGAACGGAATGAGGCTATCATCATGGGTATACAGCCCATGAATCACTAAGCTGATGTCTGACATTTGGCAAAACATCACAGTGTCTGACGGGTTTTAAAAGGCTCTGATGTACAAAAGAGACAGAGAAAAATCAGGATTACAGCATGTTGTAAAACACAGTGACAGCAGAGGCTGAAGAAACTTCATTAAAGGGGGTCCCCTATTTCGAACTATAGAAGATTGGCGGGTCCTCAAACAGCTCCGTACTTTGAACACTGGTCCCAGCTGGTATTGCATGTCTACTTCCATTGAAGTGAATGGGACTTGGCATGCAATACTTGCTGGGGCTACTACACAATGGTATGGAGCTGTCTTCTACCTGCAGAAAAACAGCTACTGTATGTACACACACTGACGGTGGCCTGGGGAACAAGCTGATCACATGGTGTCACGATTGGCTGACATGCACTAATCTGCTATTGATGACCTATCCTGAAGATTGGGTCATCAATAGCTAAAACTGGAAGAACCCTTCCCAAATTGTTGACGGGGCTGTTAAAGTCTATACCAGCAACATACATTGACAACCTATCTGTTAAGTAGGCCAACAATGTGACATTGGTTCGGGACTGACCTATGGGACTCCTACCACTCAGCAGAATGAACTGGCTGGTGTTCACTGGAAACCATGAGGGACATGTGCGTTGTGATCACCCCCCAAAAAAACCTAAAGCTATTGTACCAAATGCAGCTAGATACAAAATGACAATCTACTTCCAAAGGTGAAGCTTCACTTTATAACTATCTTTAGGACTGAGTGATTGTCGGGATCGAAGATGACTAAAATCGCGGATGTTTAACACCTTAAAAATGCCAAAGTCAATAGCGACCATGTTCCCTAAGGGTATTAATTAAGGTAAGGGTTTCCCATTATTTTCCCTATAGACCTCCCTATGCAGCATGACTGTGTGGTGTCCATGTGTCATTATGGCAATCAGTGGTTTAAAACCCTGGAGCCGTTTTCAGTAGGGTTTTATTAAAGGGCTTGTCCAGGATTAGAAAAGCATGGCTGCTGTCATTTATAAACAGGGCTGCAGCTAAAGGTTTGTGTCTGTTGTTGCAGCTCTGCTTCATGGAGGTGAATGGGGCTGAGCTGCAATAACACATACAACCTGTAGGTGCTGTGCATGGAAGAGAGTAGCCATGTTTTTCTATCCCTGGACAACCCCTTTAAGTTCTAAATACATTTTCCATACTTATTTTTAAATTATCAAAACTTAAAAAGTATTTATATTTAGCATCTCCTTAATCACAATACCCTATGCAACAGGGGTGTCAAATTCATTATTACCAAGAGCCACAGCCTTATGATTGCCTTCAAAGAGCTGATTGTTATTGTATAGTAGCCTATTTATTGCGCATGTAATATACAGTGAATAAAACCCATTGATTTCAATGGGTTCATTTATATGAGCGAATTTTACATGCAATGTGCAAATGCATGAAAAAATATATGCAGCATGACCTATTTTGATGTGTATTGAAGTGTATGAGTGGGCGTAAATATTCAGAGGACATGGACGAAACCTGTGTATTCACTACATATTTGTACACCATTTGGGCTGTTTCATACGACCGTATATCGGCCGGGTACTTACGCCGGCCGATATACGGCGTCTCTGTCTGCAGGGGGAGGAGGCTGGAAGAGCTGGGAGCAGTGCTCTGAGCTCCCGCCGCCTCTCTGTCCCCTCTCCACCCCCCCTGCACTATTTTCAATGAGGGGAGGCTGGATGGGGGTGGAGCTAATTCCCTAAAACCTAGCCCCGCCACCGTCCCGCCTCCTCTCATTGCAAATAGTGCAGAGGGGCGGAGAGGGGGCAGAGAGGGGGAGGGAGCTCAGAGCACTGCTCCCAACTCTTCCAGCCTCCTCCCCCTGCAGACAGAGACGCCGTATATCGGCCGGCGTAAATGCCCGGGCTGATATACGGTGGTCTGAAACAGCCCTTTCAGTGAGCCTCTCTGCAATTTTTGGTTGCGCAAATACACAGCATATTTTTACAACTGAAAGGCACTTACACCTGTGTGAACAAACCCTAATTGTGACCTCCATAGTGACTCCAGTAGTAATACTGACCCCCACAGTGGCCGCAGTAGTAGCAGTGATCCCCACAGTGGCCGCAGTAGTAACAGTGATCCGCATAGTAGTCCCAGGGATGCTTTAATAAGCACGTCCGGCGGCCAACATTGAATGGGGCAGGGGGCTGGATTCGGCCCGCTGGCCTTGTGTTTGACATCTGTGCTATGCTATACAGTATAATGTATTGTGTATGCTGTAAGAAATGCTGAAACTGCTATAATTGGCACCCCCCACCATATATGTACTTTAAAAGGGCAACTGGAAATTACCTATGACTCGTCCTGCAAAAAAACAGCCTTCATACAGAAACATTAGTGGAAAAACTAAAAAGTTATGAAAGTCAAAACTTATGGCAAAAGTAGAAAAATGGATTTATCCTTAACACTATATGTGGCTGCATCCAGTACATGCCCTCATCATCTCTCACCTAGACTACTGCAACATCTTTCTATGTGGCCTATCCAACATTCTTGCACCCCACCAATACACCCTCAACTATGCTGCCCAGGTCATCCACCTCTTCCCTATTACTCCTCTGCCTATCCCTTCACTGGCTACCCATTGCCCATTTAGTTAAGAATATTGTCAGTCATACAAGGCTGTCCACAACCTGCAGCCTCCACATATCTCTGACCGAATATCCTCCCTGACACCTCCCCACCCCTAATCCCAAGTCCTCACCAAATCTCCTTTTCCACTTTCCTCTTGTCTGCACCTTACAAAACCATCTCCAAGATTTCTCTTGTGCATCTCCCATTTTCTGTAACTCATTAGCCCAAACACTGAAACTCTCCCCACCTTCAAAACCCTCAAAAGGAACCTGAAAACCCACCTCTTCAGGGAAGTCTACAATTTACAGTAACCCATAACTACCATAACAGCACATTCTACTCTCACCTATTGTCTCCTTCTCCCATTCCTTGGAGATGGTAAACTCTCCAGGGCGAGATCCTCTCTCTGTCTGTACCAGTATGTCATGCATTTCGTTGATGTTTACTGTACTTGTTTATATTTTCCTTATGCTGTGTAAACCCTTTTCATATGTACTGCGCCCTGCAATTAAAGGATCGAAACTATTGGTGACCTTTCCTCAGGGTAGATCATCAATAGCAGGTCAGTGGGGATCCATCACCTGCTGAAAAAGTGCTATGGACAACAAGAGCTGTCAAAGGCAGTACATATGAGCCCAACAGCCCAGTCTGGTATCACAGCTCTCTGCCATTCACCTCAATGAGAGAACTGCCATACCAAACTGAGCCACTGCGGAGCTGATGGCATTTTCACAGTTCAGCCTGTTTGTAGCAGCTTGTCATCAGCTGGTTGGTGGGGTTCTTGAGTGGCGGACCCCTCCCAATCTACTATTGGTGACCTAAGCTGATGGTGCTTTAAAACACATAATAACTGTTCTCTTTATAACTTTCTGTGAATATCTAAGGAAACGTTCACTTTTGCATCAGAGCGCAGTTCTGGCATACTATGCCATTATCTCCCATTATAATCAATGGGGTTCGTTTAACGCCTTCCAAGTTCAGCAAATCCATTTTTTCTGTTGTTCAGCTTCTAGGTTGGAGCCAAACAACGGAGCAGCAACAGAAATTTCAATCCAAGATGAGAACTAAAGGCTGCAGGTAGCTCTGGTGATATGACATAGTGTACAGGTGCTTCCCTCTGCACGGTGTGACAGGTGTACTGTCTGCTCCAGGGCAGGTATGTAGTAAGTGTGTCTGCTCCACCCATGGATCCCACACCTTCCGCTCTCCGCCGCACCATAAGACTCGTCACTCATTAATTGCTGCCTGTAGGCCTTTTCTCCTCTGATAACTAATTTTTAAACTTGTCTTAATGGCAGGTATATAATTAGGGCCTCTTAATGGACTGCATACAAATATCATATGTCTCCCCACAGCATGCAGAAGGGGATTAAGCCTGCGTGGTTCACCTCTGAGGTGCAGGCAGCCCGCCAGGCTGAATCATACGCGGAGTCATTGATAGGTTGTAAGTCTGCAAGGCGCACCACACGTATCATTTGGCCCGGCATCTTTGTGTGCCTTATCTATGTGCAAGACTGGTGCTAGGCAGCCACTCCCCTCAGTATAAGGAAGGGGTGTGAGGGGTGTTCAGCAGTATGTTGCACCTGTGTAATGCTCCTTCATGCAGCAGTTTGCTTGTCTGCATGCTGAGGGTTGTGGTGCTTCTACCTGCCCTTCTGTTTTGCATTAGCATATTGGTAAGTATACAGCAGTGCACAATCTGCACCATTTGGCACAAATATGGATGTGGAATTTAGTGCAGAATTGAGCCCCTCTTTTGAAGAGGTAGACTCTGCACTGCACTTTTGCACCGCAGGTCCATCTGCACAGCGTGCGGACGAGGGCTGGAAAATCGTATCCACTTTGCTGCTACCGTAAATACCGCAGATTTTGCTGCTCAGAGTGTGAATGAAAAAACCACGGCAAATCCGTCCCGTGTGAACAGAAGCCTTTCAGGGAATGTTCACACAGTGGAATTTTCCGCGTGCCTTCTGCTTTAATAAAGCGTATCAAAATCCACAGTTTTCTGCGCCGAAAACTGCTAAAGAAAGCTGCGGATTTTGACATTTTTTTAGGTGGAATTCAAAAGAAAAATTCCCCCCTAAGGCTGCATTCAGACGACCGTCTGGGTTTTCACGCTTAGCCGATATGCGGCGTCTCTCTCTGCAGGGGGAGGAGGCTGGAAGAGCCGGGAGCAGTGCGCTGAGCCTCTGCCCCTCTGCACTATTTGCAATGAGAGGAGGTGGAACGGGGGTGGGGCTAAATTTTGGGAAATTAGCTCCGCCCCATCCTGCCTCTCCTAATTGAAAATAGTGCAGAGGGGCGGAGAGGAGGCAGAGAGGGGGCGGGAGCTCAGTGCACTGCTCCTGGCTCTTCCAGCCTCCTCCCCCTGCAGAGAGAGACGCCGTATATCGGCCGGCGTGAATACCCAGCCAATATACGGTCGTCTGAATGCACCCTTAATGATACTGTGTAAACATACGCTTAGGGCTCCTTCACACGGGCATGTGTGCAAATGCCTCAGCACCAGGTATTTGCACTATGAACGAGTTCGACGTATTTTACTGCACAAGCCATGTTCATTTGTGCGCGGCAGAAAAACGCCTCTGTTTAAATGGCTAATTTAGTCTAAGAAGTTCCACATGTTTTCTGTGGCAAAATCCACATTTCCGTAAAAGGGTAAGGCCCGCCGCAGATTCTCCGTGCAGAATCCCGCAGCGGGTCCCTCCTTTCCCGGGGACATGAGGCTAAAAAAAAGATTAAACTTACATGTCCGGACGCTGCGGATCTTCCCTCCGCTGCGGCCGGAT